>NC_091800.1:30238030-30541060 GCF_041296235.1 Equus asinus | reverse complement strand
TATTCCCATAGACATGAAAAACATTTTTCAAAAAGACTGAGAGAAATAGAGTCCAACCAACCTGGATTCATACCCTACTCAGTCACTTATCATTAACTATACAACCTTATACAAGTTACTTAAAATTTCTGAATTCTGCAAAATATGTTATTATGAGAATTTAAATGGGATAGCCTATGTAAAGTGTTTGAAAAATGCCAGGCACTCTATAAACAACAATAGATTTAATAATACTGAACATTTCTCTTTGTACTTTTTATAAAATAGAATAGTTTGTTATCATGTTATCTAGCTATCTGCATAATTCTTACCCTGCCTTTAGGTCATTTTTTTAAACCTTTGCTTTTCTGGATTTTTCTCATAGGACTGGCTTTCTAGTTGTATAATAATTTCTGTGGCTGACTTCAATAAATGAATGCATTAATTGTGTAAGCTGCATGTTGTACTGTACCAGGTTAAACATATTTTGTTCCTGACACCTAGTAGCTCTGAAAGTGCTCTAAATTTTTCCCTATCCTTTTAAATTTGGAGACCATATTGTACAAAATTTAGGCAAGAGCAACCATCAGTGAATCTCAAAGTGCTTTACACAGTATCTGTTATCACAAAATATTGCTTGCAGCACTCATCATTTGCTAAAAACTCCTTAAATGCACTAGTCTCCCTTTTCTGAAAACTCTTAGATTTGGCAAATAATATTTTTGTAACCTTGAAATGAAAATCACTGATTATTGCTGAACACTTTGTATTTGAAGCTTTGTGTTGGTATACTTTGTATTTGCTTCCTTAATTTTTAAATCAATGACTCATAGCTTATTTTTATTCTCCTTTCTCTTATTTTTAGTTTCCTTCTCCCAAAACATATACAGACAACAGACAAGAGAAAAAGGCATTTTTGGATAAACATTTGGAAATACTTCTTTCATTTAGATATGGCCTAAAAATACCAAAAATAATTATTTGACAAAAATACATGTGAAATTCAAAAACTATTTTCATTATTTCTGAACCAAAAAAATGTAAAAAAGCAACATTAATATCAAAACTAAAACATGCAAAGCACAAATGTTCGAAAGCATTAAAGTTTAGAACAAAAGAATGCTGTATCTAGGCAAGGGATGACCATGAACTGTACCCAGGCCATGGCTAAAGACATTCAGAAGGGGTAGAAAAAAAGACTCAAAGAAGAAATAAAAAGTAAAAATCTTCTGGTACTTGAATTTATCCCCTTGAAAAAGTGGTTGTTTTGAGAAAGAGGTTACTCATATCAATGATCAATTCTCGTCAAGCAGTAAGAGAAATTGTTGAAAAAAATGCAATGTTCTCAAGACAATAGTGTGGCTGTATTTGTCTTCAGTTTTATAATTTCTTATAGATAATCTCTAATTTCTTAGATTTTCATTTTTTCAACCATAATATTGTGGTAGAATCGAGGACTACTTTTAAATGTATTGGAGGTAATAGAACCAAAATGAAAAAGCCCAAAAGAGAGGTAGCCCTATTGTGAAAGCTTAAAAACAATTTATTAAATTTCCTGGGAAGAAGTTGAATTACGAAAACTTTTTTTTAGGTTTTATTTTTTAATTTTTTTTATTGAGGTAACATTGGTTTATAACATTATATAAATTTCAGGCGTACATCATTATATTTCAGTTTCTGTGTAGACTACATCTCGTTCACCACCCAAAGACAAATTACCATCCATCACCATACACATGTGCCTAACGGCTCCTTTCGCCCTCCTCCTCCCCTCCTCCCCTCTGGTAACCACCAATCTAATCTCTGTATCTATGTGTTTGTTTGCTGTTTTTGTTTTTATCTTCTATTCATGAATGAGATCACACGGTATTTGACTTTCTCCTTCTGACTTATTTCACTTAGCATAATACCCTCAAGGTCCATCCATGTTGTCGCAAATGGTAAGATTTCATCTTTTTATTTTTTTTATAGCTGAGTAGTATTCCATTGTGTATATATACCACATCTTCTTTACCCATTTGTCCCTTAATGGGCACTTAGGTTGCTTCCAAGTCTGGGCTATTGTGAATAATGCTGCAATGAACCTAGGGGTGCATATATCTTTACGCATTCACGTTTTCGTGTTATTTGGATAAATACCCAGCAGTGATATAGCTGGATCATATGTTCTATTCTTAATTTTTTGAGGAATCTCTGTACTGTTTTTCATAGTGGCTGCACCATTTGCATTCCCAACAGCAGGGTATGAGAGTTCCTTTCTCTCCACATCCTCTCTAACACTTGCTATTTCTTGTCTTGTTAAATATAGCCATTCTGACGGATGTGATGTGATATCTCATTGTAGTTTTGATTTGTATTTCCCTAATAATTAGTGATGTTGAGCATCTTTTCATGTGCCTGTTGGTCATCTGTATATCTTCTTTGGAAAAATGTCTGTTCACATCTTTTGCCCATTTTTTAATTGGGTCATTTGTTTTTTTCTTGTTGAGATGTATGCGTTCTTTATATAGTTTGGGTATTAACCTCTTATCAGATATATGGTTTGCAAATATCTCCTCCCAATTGATAAGTTGTCTTTTCATTTTGTTGATGGTTTCCTTTACTGTGCAGGAGCTTTTTAGTTTGATGTAGTCCCATTTGTTTACTTTTTCTTTTGTTTCCCTTGCCAGGTCAGACATGGTATTTGAAAATATACTGCTAAGACTGACATCAAAGAGTGTACTCCCTATGTTTTCTTCTAGGAGTTTTATGGTTTCAGGTCTTACATTCAAGTCTTTAATCCATTTTGAGTTAATTCTTGTGCATGGTATAAGATCATAGTCTACTTTCATTCATTTGCATGTGGCTGTCCAGTTTTCCCAACACCATTTATTGAAGAGAATTTCCTTTCTTCATTGTATGTTCTTGGCTCCCTTGTCAAAAATTAGCTGTCCATAGATGTATGGGTTTATTTCTGGGCTCTTGATTCTGTTTCACTGATCTGTGTGTCTGTTTTTGTGGCAGTACCATGCTGTTTTGATTATTATAGCTTTGTAGCATATTTTGATATCAGGGAGTGATGCCTCCAGCTTTGTTCTCTTTTCTCAGGATCCCTTTGGCTATTTGGGGTCTTTTGTTGTACCATATACATTTTAGGATTCTTTGTTCTATTTTTGTGAAAAATGTCATTGGAACTTTGATAGGGATTGCGTTGAATCTATAGATTGCTTTAGGAAGTATGGACATTTTAACTACATTAGTTCTTCCAATCCAAGAGCACAGAATATCTTTCCCTTTCTTTGTGTCTTTTTCAATTTCTTTCAACAATGTTTTATAGTTTTCAGTGTACAGGTCTTTCACTTCTTTGGTTAAATTTATTCCAAGGTATTTTATTCTTTTTGTTGCAATTGTAAATGGGATTGTATTCTTGATTTCTCTTTCTGCTACTTTGTTGTTAGTGTATAGAAAAGCAACTGATTTTCGTATACAGATTTTGTATCCTGCAACTCTACTGTCTTCATTTATTATTTCTAATAGTTTTTTGATGGATTCTTTAGGGTTTTCTATATATAAAATCATGTCATCTGCAAAAGTCTCAGTTTCACTTCTTCCTTTCCAATGTGGATCCCTTTTATTTATTTTTCTTGCCTTATTCCTCTGGCTAGGACTTCCAATACTATGTTAAATAAGAGTAGTGAAAGTGGGCATCCTTGTCTAGTTCCTGTTCTTAAAGGGATAGCTTTCAGCTTTTCTCTGTTGAGTATGATATTAGCTGTGGGTTTGTCATATCTTTATTATGTTGAGAAACTTTCCTCCTATCCCCATTTTATTCAGAATTTTTACCATAAATGGATGCTATATCTTGTTGAATGCTTTCTCTTCATCTACTGAGATGATCATGTGATTTTTATTCTTCATTTTGTTAATGTGGTGTACCACATTGATTTATTTGTGGATTTTGAACCACAATGATGAAAACATTAAAAGATGATGTCTCAAGCTAGTGACATTCCATCTAAATCTCACATTAGTGGCCATTTACATCACCCTCTCCCATTAAAAGTACCCACTTACTTTTCTGCTTCTGTCAACATGAAGTAGACATACTTCATAACATATTCTTCCTGCTAAGTAGAACTAAAAACCCTGCTCATTATATATAAAATAAAAATAAGAAGCTTCTGAAAGGTAGAGAGAAGAAGGCAAATGGACTATGGACCTCAGGACCCAAGGAGTAACATGGTGATGAGTTCCCTGGGTTTTATTTTGCCTCATATACCCAGAGTAGATACTGGAGAAGACAGCAACCTGGAAATGCCAATAGGTGCAGACAAAAAAATTTCCAAGAAAAGTCTGCTCTCTAGCCAAAGAACTAGGAAAAGGGCAGCCTAGCAAAGTAGAAAACTTTTAGATAGTAACTACTTTATTAAGGTAAAACACCACAAATAAACTATGGTCCCCTGCCACTGCCCCCCCCCCCCCACCCACCCAACACACACACACCAGCAAAGGCTGTGTGGAAAGCCTAAACTTCCACCATTGCTAAGTTATAACAAGGTGCCATAATCCTCCTGCTGGGGTTGTGTCAGAAAAGGCTAATTAGGGAACCAGGACTTTTCATCCCCATTGGGCAGTAAAAACCATACCCAGTGGTGTCACCGGAGCCAATTTGGGGAGCCTGGACTTCTAACCCCTTCTAGTGGTAGCAACTCATCCTTCCCCTTCTCACTGAGAGAATGTCAGAGGAGGCCTACTTGAGAGTCAGGACATGCACCACCATTCAGTAGAGACAAGGCCACATCTACATGGTATCAGTGGAGGCCACATGGGGAAGAGTAAGGAGGTGCCCCTGCCCCTCCCAGCCAGGGGGTTAAAAGCAGAGGCCCAGTGGGCAGGCGGAACTCCCTCTCCTGGCCAGCAGTAACAAGAAGCTTTTTCTCCCTCCAGGAGTGGCAATGGACACTGAGTGGAGAATCTGAGTTTCTAACCACCACCTGGAAGTAACAATGATCACGAGTCTTAAAACATAATACCCAACACATTCAGATTTCAATAGAAAATCAATTATCAAACCAAGAACTAGGAAGATCTCAAACTTAATAAGAAATAACAATGGACATGTGCCAGTACTAAGAAAATCACAGAAGTCAGAATTATCTGACAAGCATTTTAAAGCAGTTATCATAAAAATGCTTCAATGAGAAATTACGAACTTGCCTAAAACAAATGAAAAAATAGAAAGTATCAGCAAAGAATAGAAGATACAAAGAACCAAATGGAAAGTATATAATAATCAAAATGAAAAATTTAATGGCTGGGCTCAGTAGCAGAATGGAGGGGAAAGAAGAAAGAATCAGTGAATGGAAGATAGAACACTAGAAATTACTCAATCTGAAAAATAGAAAATAGACTGGAAAAAGGAGTAAACAGAGCCTCAGGGACCTGTGGGACTATAGCCAAAATCTATCATTTGTGTCATCAGAGTTCTGGAAGGAGAGAAGAAAGAGGGCCAAGATGGAAAAGTATTCAAAAAAAATAAGAGCTGAAAATTCCCCAAATTTGGCAGAAGACGTAAACCTACAGAATCAAGAAGCTGAGGATATTCCAAATAGGGTAAATCCAAAGAAATTCATGCCAAAAGACAGTAAAACTTCCAAAAACCAAAGACATAGGAAATCCTGAAAGCAGCAAGAAACAAAAACCTTATCCATATGGAGAAAATTTGAATGACTGAATTTCTCCTCAGAAATCATGGAGGCCATAAAGAAGCATTTTTCAAGTTTAGAAAGGACTGTCAACCCAGAATTCTATATCCAGCATGAATGTCCTTCAGGAATGGAGGGGAAATCAAAACATTCTCAGATGAAAAAAACTAAAAGACTTTGTCATCAGCAGACCTATCCTAAAAGAATGAATTTAGAAGTTTTCTTTTCTTTTTTTTTTAAAGATTGGTCCTGAGCTAACATCTGTTGCCAATCTTCTTTTTTTCTTCTTCTTCTTCTCCCCAAAGACCCCAAGTATATAGTTGTATATTCTAGTTGTAGGTCCTTCTAGTTCTACTATGTGGGATGCTGCCTCAGCATGGCTTGATGAGGAGTGCACCCAGGATCCGAACTGGTGAAACCCTGGGACATTGAAGTGGAATGCATGAACTCAGCCAATTGGCCATGGGGCTGGCCCCAGAAGTTTTCTAAAGAGAAAGCAAATGATAAAAGAAGGAATCTTAGAACATCTGGAAGGAAGAAAGAATATAGTAGAGCAAAAACATGGGTAAATACAGTAGACAAATGGAGAGGTCATAGCTAAAGTGTATGAGGTTTCTTTACAAGGTGATGAAAATTTCTAAAATTGACTGTGGTGATGGTTACAAATTATGTGTGACTATAATAAAAACCATTGAATTATACACTTTAAATGGGTGAATTGTACAGTATGTGATTTATATCTCAATAAAGCTGTCTTAAAAAAATCAGAGGTAGCCCAGGACCAGCCTGGGTACTTAGTGGTTAAGTTTGCACACTCTACTTCAGTGGCCCAAGGTTTGCAGGTTTGGATCTCTGACCTACACAGTGCTCATCAAGCCATGCTATGGTGTTGCCCACATACAAAACATAGAGGAAGATTGACACAGATGTTAGCTCAGGGTCAATCTTCTTCATCAAAAAAGAATCAGTATTAGCCTGAGGAAAGTGGTACAAGAGAACCTTCTGGGCATAATGGAAAGCTTTATATTGTGGTCTAGGTGATGGTAACATGGGTGTAAGTCAAAACATACATTAGGCAAAATTAATCAAGCTAAATCCTTACGATTTATGTACTTACTCTTATGACAATTATACTTCAATAAAGTCTATTAGCATAAAAAAATTACGAGGTAATCTCAAATTCCATTCCAAAATGCTTTTACCAATTTATACTCATACCAATGGTATATTAGAATTCCAGTGTTCCACATCTTACCAATTGTAATACTGATAATCCAATGGGCTAAATATGGGACCTCATTCTGGTTTTAATTATCAATCCATTAATGAGGTTAGTCATGTTTGCCATTGCTTTTTGGGATATTCATATTTCGAAAATAAGACTTTTCATACTATTTACTCAATGTTCTACTGGCTTGTTTGACATTTTCTTATCTATTAGTCACTATGTGTGTTACAAATACCTTCTCTCAAAATGAATCCTGTTTTATATATTGTTATGGTGCATTTCAACAACCTAGAAATTTATGATATAGTCAAAAGTAATATTTAATCATGCAGTGTGTGTGTGGGTAGGTGTGTGTGTCTTTTAAAAGAAATATCTCTCTGACACAAATGCTTAATTTTGCCATTTATATTGTCTTCAGTCCTCCTGGAAGTGTGTGTATGTGTGTGTTATGAGGTACGAATGCAGTTGTATTTCAAAATTTTCTTTATTTTTCCATATGGCTAACAGATTTTTTTGTATCACATATGATGGGTTATTGCTGGATTCTTTTTTTTTTCTTTAACAATTTTTTTTCCATTTCAATGTCATTTATATTCTGTCTTACTACTTATGGTTTTACAATAAATCTTGATATCTAGAAGGGCAAAAAAAACCCACACTTATTTTGATTACTAGTAAAATATAAGAGAAAATCATAGTGTTTCTTAAAGAGAATGTTTTGTAAAGGTGAGGTTTTTTTATCTTCACCTTCCTCAGATACTTTGTAATTGTGTCAAACTTAGTCACAAGCAAGTTAAAAACTTGCATCTTTTATTTTAAAAATTAATTTCTTAACGGTGAAAATTAGTTATTTGCCCTTAATGACATATTCTTTTCCATTTTTGTTCTCCATTTTGTGAACAATAATGATCACAGAAGTCTACCAGTGGTGGTACAAATTTAGTCTCACTTTCAATTTTGCACATCACTTTTTTTTTTAATTTGACTCTTGGTAATGGCAAGTATGAAGTCAGAGAGGTTTAGAATACTAATGACTTCCATTGGTTTTTTACTCTATTTTGAGGAGTCTCTGATGTCTACTTAGGAATTGTCATCTTTTTGACTTGAGAGCCTCTGTTTTCTAGCCATTAATTTGGTGCCAAGCTGTGGGTGGAATGAGACCTGGAAGAATTCTAGGCCAGATTTAAATAGGACTGAGTGCTTGCTCTGTTTGAATACATTCACGTATTTGAACACCTTTGAATGAGGGAGTTACCTCTAAATTATGTATTAATGATTTGGACTTATCTACTGCTTTTTATAGTTCTTTTTTGTCCTCTTGCTGCTTTGAGAATTGAGAGTAAACTATGGAAATTATAAATATAGTATAAGTTTAAGAAATGATCTCATAAACATTGAAATCCTGATAATTAAAGCTTACCTCTATTTCTTTCCTTAATCTTTCATGTGTCTCTTTTTCTTCCTCAAGAAAACAAGTTTCTTCAATGATAGACTCTTTTACAGTTATAATTTTATCCTTTAGCTTTGTAATGTCTTCCTGTATATTTATAAAATTCAAAATATACAAGTCAAACAATGAATGGTCAGTATAAATCCAAGATTTTCAGTGTTTCTATAATGTAAGAAAACCAGCCATCACATTTAATTTTGTTAAATAGGATTAGAATATCGCTTCCATATGTACAAAGGATAAAGAACTGTTATTCAGGTGAAAAACTTTAGATTTGAAAACTTAGAACTAAAAACCAAATGAAAATAAGACATAAAGGAAAGTGGTAGTTATAGTGGCAACTGCCCAGAAATAGTATAATGGGTATTTTTAATTCTCTTGTAAGAAATTATAGATATTTTAAGTTTGTGTCTCCCACTGTCTTCAAAGAATAGTAAAAGAAATAGAAGATGCTTAAGGTGAAATTATTAATTCATAGTGTTTGCATAACAGCATTAAGCATACTAAATTGATTTGAATTGGTCTAGATCCATCAGTCTAGAAGCTGGGACTTCAACATTTTTGTGAGTTCTACTTTCTGCAACAAATGGATTAACTGTTCACTGTGATTTTATTTGTCTATATATTTTTATTAATCCACAGAGGATTTGGGACATTTCCTTTATGCTTTTTCACATTTGGCATAGTTGTTACATATTCATGTACTTATCCAAGTTTTTAAAAATTGTGAAAATAGTTTCTGAATCTAGTTAATGCAGCTATGGGTTTTTTATTAAAGTAGTGATAAATTTATCCTTAAGAAGTGTACTTGCAAAAAAGGAGTGACAGAAAAAGTTTTGATAAGTGATATTTCAAACCTGTACTTGTTTCATCTGGTTTCCTTCTGGATTTTGGAGATCTTGCATAAGTTCCTCTTTCATTGCCTTTAGTTTTTTAACAAGATCTCGTTTTTCCTGGAGTTCACTCATAAATGACCATTTGCTTTCTATCTCCCCCAAACTATCTTTATGCACTTTTATTTTTGCATGATATTCATTATATCTTATCACTTGTTCCTCAAAATCTTCTTGGGCAGCTTCTATGTCAAATTTAAGCTTTACGTTTTCTGAATGTAAGGATTTGATTTGAATTTCTAGGCTCCCACACTGAAGTTTGGTATCCTCTATGGCAGCATCTTGCTGATAAATTTGCCTCTCTGTTTCCTTAGTTTCTGCAGAGACAGATGCTATTTGTTTTTCAAGCTCATGAAGTTCATTCTGTAATATATTTCAACATTATTATTATTAATTCACGATATACAGCATAAGGGAAAAGTCATTGTTTTGATCCACAGTGCATGTAGGAAAATCACTTAACATAAAAAATATATATTTATCAGATATAGAAAAATTGATGAATAGAAAGAAATGTGCAATAAAGTAAAAAAATTATTTTATAATCTCAGAGGGAGCCCAAAATTATATATTTCTTATTTTTTAAAGTTCATCTAATTCTAAATATTACAATTTTATCATTTGTCTTAACATTTTATATATAAAAGATACTTTACAATCATTTTAATAATGTATTTATGGGCATCGGAAGTACACACTGAAGAAAGACAATATGATAAAAATGATAAAGCCTTGGGTTAAAAAATCAAAAGATCTGGGTTCTACTGCCCTTACTGCTATTTACTAGTTGGTATGATCATACATAGCAAGCTTAATTACCCTATCCAAACCTCACTTTCTTCATTTGTAAAATGAGTATAAAGGCATCTATTTTACCTCTCTGTGACATTTGGCATTTCTAACCAACACCTCCTCTTTGAAGTTTTCACACCACCACTCTTCTCTGGTTCTCCTCAGATATCTATGAGCATCCCTTCTCAGTGTCAATGGTTCCTTCAAATATAGGTCTTCCTCAGGGTGCAGTCATCATAACTTCCTCTTTTCATTCTATATATAATCCTGGGGTAATCTTATCCTTACTTAAATCTTGAGCTATGTATATGATGATGATTCACAGATCACAAGTGGCTGTTGAGTCCTACACTCAGCTGCCACTGGCCATCTGAATCATCATGTCCAAAAATCAGACTAATCCCCCTCACCATCCCATCCTGTTCTTCCTTGCATCAGTTATCTATTGCCAGAACCACAAAACTTCAGTGACATACAACAATAATTGCTTATTGCTCACATGACTGGGAGCAGCTGGGATTGGCTAGATGTTGACGTTGGTTGGATTTGCTCAAATGTCTGGGGGTTGGCTGGCTGGAAGATGATTGGCTGACTGGGCTGGCTGGGGTGTCTTGGCTTTGCTTTACATGTGTCTTAACCTCCAGTGGGCCAGGCCAGACAGGTCCCTCTTATGATGATAGCAGATGCAGAAGAATGGAAGCTCAACTATGTAAGAGCTTTTTCAAGCCTCTGTTTGAATGACATCTGCTGACATCCAGCTGGTCATATGATGAAACACACAGTCAAGGGGGTAAAAGTATGCTTACTCACTATGGAAGGACACTGTAATGATACATGGCAAAGGGTGTAGATAAATACAAGGAGGAAGAATCTGGACCAAAAATGCAAATTACCACACCCCTATTTTCCCAAACTAATTAACTAATGATACTACTTGGGAGCCATCCTTAATTCCTCCCTTCTCTTTATTATCTATATCTAACTGTTCATCAAGTTCTATAGATCCTCCCACCAAAACAACTCTGTAGGCCATCCTCCATCCTTTTTTTTCCCTATCTAGTAGGTTATCCTTTAAATAAATTTATAATTTTGAGAGGGAGGCGCTGCACTAAAAAGGCAGACCCAACCTGTCTTTTCCTGGCAGAGACAAGATAGGGAAGCACCATGAAAAATACAAGATGCTGATATCTCCAGCTCTTATATCTCAATGCCCGCTTGACATTTGTATTTAGATATTTAACAGACATCTCAACTATACATGTTCAGAAAAGAACATTTATTTTACATACCCAGCATATTTCTCCTCCAGTCTTCCTCATTTCAATAAACTGTACCACTTTGCACCTGGATACTCAAAAACCTAGAAGCTATTCTTGATTCCTCCCTTTACCTTAGCCCCCACAACCTATTGACTAGCAAATCCTGATGGTTGGGCCTCCGAAATAAAATCCTAAATTCACTTCTGACCAATCTTTGTAGCGTGGTCTAGCTCCTACCTGGTCTCCCTCTCTCCATTCTTCCTCCTTTCCCCCAACTAGGCTCCATATATTAAGCAGAAGAATCTTTAAAAAACATAAATCATATCCTGTTACTTCCCTGCTCAAGATCCTCCAATGGCTTCTCATTGCACTGATAATACAATTAAAATTCCTTACTGTGGCTTACACGGCCTTACGTGCTCTAGTCCCTCTCTACTGTGCCATCCTTCTCATGTGCTACTCTCCCCTCTTCCAGCCTCCTTCTATAACAAAACACCAAAGGCTGGGTGGCTTAAACAACAGACATTTATTTTTCACAGTACTGAAAACTAGGAAGCCCAAGATTAAGTTATGAGCAGATTTTGCTCCCGGTGATGACCCTGTCCCTGGCTTGCAGACAGCTGCCTTCTTGCTGTGTCCTCATAAGACAGAGAAAGAGAGAGAGAGCTCTGGTCTCTCTTCCTCTTCTTATCAGGACACTAATCCCATCATAGGGGCCCCACCTTCATAACCTCATCTAATTACCTCCCAAGGGCCACACCTCCAAATGCCATCACACTGGAGGGAACACAAACATTCAGTCCATAACAGCATCTCTTTGAAATCAATTGATATGTGTGGGGCTATTTCTGGACACTCTATTCTGTTCCATGGATCTGTATGTCTTATCTTTATTCCAGATCACACTATCCTGGTTACTGTACTCTATAATAAATCTTAAAATCAGGTAATATATGAACTTCCAACATTGTTCTCATTCTTCAAAATTGCTTTGGAGCCAGCCCTGATGGCTTAGAGGTTAAAGTTTGGCACTTTCACTGTTTCAGTGGCCCAGGTTCATTTCCTGGCCATGCAACCACACCACCTGTCTGTGGGTAGCCAGGCTGTGGCAGCAGCTCACATAGAAGAACTAGAAGGACTTATAAGTAGGATATACAATTATGCACTGGGGCTTAGGGGAGGGGGAAAAAAAAGAGAAAGATTGGCAACAGATATTAGCTCAGGGAGAATCTTGACCTCCAAAAGGGGGAAAAAAATGGTTTTGGCTACTCTAGGTCCTTTCCATTTCCATATGACTTTTAGAATCAGCCTGTCAATTGCTCTAAAAAGTGCCTGCTGAGATTTTGATTGGAACTGCTTTTACACTATAGATAAAATTGAAAGAACTGACATGTTAACAATACTGAATCTTCTGATTCATGAAAATGGTATATTTCTCTATTTATTTAGATCTGTAATTTCTCTTAGCCATGTTTTTCTGTCTTCAGCATACAAGTCTCACAAACCGTCTTAGTCTACTTGGGTTGCCATAACAATATACCGTAGACTCAGTGGCTTAAACAATAGAAATTTATTTCTCACGGTTCTGAAGGCTGGAAAGGGTGTCAGCATGGTTGGATTCTGGTGAGAGCTCTCTTCCTGGCTTGCAGACAGCTCACTGTGTCCTCACATGGCAGAGACAGCCAGCAAGCCCTGGTGCCTCTTCTCTTCTTATATCACGAAAGCCTCACTCTCATGACCTCATCTAAGCCTAATTACTTTCCAAAGTCCCATCTCCAAATACAAATTAAATTTTAATTTCTGACTGTTTCTTTCAATGTATAGAAACAGTTGACTTTCATATATTAGTCTTGTCTCCTTCAACATTTCTAAACTCACTTATTAGTCCTAATAGTTTATTTTTTTATAGATTCCTTAGGATTTTCTAAAGATAATCATGCCATATGTAAATAAAAACAGTTCTACTTCCTCCTTTCCAATCTGAATGCCTTCTATTTATTTTTCTTGCCTGATTGCACTGGCTTGAACTACCAGTACCACAGAATGAACAGAAGTGGTAAGGGCACACATCCTCGCCTGGTTCCTGATCTTAGGAGAGAAATATTCGTCTTTTACCATGAGATATGAAGTTGGCTATAGGATTCATGTAGGGATGTAGATGCCCTTTTTAGATTGAGGAAGTTCTGTTCTATTCCTACTCTGCTGAGAATTTTTATCATGAATGGATGTTGGATTATGACAAGTGTTTTTTATGCATCTGGAATTCTCTTTCTAAAACATAAATTTAATCTTTTGCTCCCTTGCTTAAAGCCCATCAAAACCTTCCCATCACCTTTAGAATAAAGTCTGGATTTCTTATCATGGTATATATCTCCCACCACTTCTCAAAACACACTCTAGACTATACCACCACCAAACTACATATAGTTCTATGAATGTATCAATGCGATTCCAAGACTTTGTGAATTTTCTCAGGTTCTTCTTTTTGGAATATCCTCCTCCTCACCCTCTAACCCTTAAACCTGTCCCAGACACCATTCAAGTGAACTCCAGCTATCCTTTAAAACTCAACTGAAACATCACTTTCTTTTGATCACTTCTTCCGGGTTAAATCTGTGTTCATGCCTCTATTGACACTACTACCCTGCATGTAATTATTTATTTACTTCTTTGTCTCCCTCTTCAATAGATGGTGAGAAACTTAAGAGCGAGGACAATGTTTAGCAAAATGCTTAATAGAACATAAGCCCTCAATATAAGTGAAATAACATCTGTGAAACTCTTTGAAGACTGAGAAGTTTTACAGAAAATATCTAAACCTAATGTCAAAATCCAGCCCTATACTGTCCACCAGAGCCCCAGAAAGAATATCCTACATATATTTATAAGTATTAATTCATTTAATCCTCATGAAAATCTTAGAAGTAGGTCCTATTGTTATCTCCGTTTTACAAATATGAAAACAGAAGCACAGAGAAATTAAACCACTGAGCGACAAGTAGCAAATCTTGTTTTTCAAACTAGGCAGTTGGGCTCTAGAGCCTATTCTTTTCATTTCTATGATATATTTCATTAAGAAAAACCTTTACAAAGCACATAGTAAAGATACTATTTCCATTTTTCCTTCTTCTTCTTCTTCTTCTTTTTTTTTTTTGCTGAGGAAGATTCACCCTGAGTTAACTTCCAATGCCAATCCTCCTTTTTTTTTGGTCAAGGAAGATTACCCCTGGCTAACATCCCTGCCAATCTTCCTCTATTTTTCTTTTTGTATGTGAGACACCGCCACAGCATGGCTGGTGAGTGGAGTAGATCTGTTCCTGGGATCCAAACCCATGAACCCAGGCTACCAAAGCAGAGTGCATGGAACTTTAACCCCTTGGCCATGCGGCTGGGACCTCCATATTACTTCTTTAGCTATATTAACAGAGTACAGTTATATCTAATTATGCTGCATGCAAAAACCAATTACAGCTTCCAGATTACCTGTAGTGGAATTATGAATATATTATGAAATATAAGGGACACAGAAATGTTCTTTGTCTACTTGAAATGTTCACTCACTAGTTCACAACTAGTGACTCACAAGCCATAGCTTTAAAAACACTGGCTTAAAAACTTAACCTTCTTTCAATTCGGCATTTTAGGAAGAACTATCAAATAGAAGTAAATTTAAAATAATTTTGTGTGACACATTGGGTTTTATATGCTCATAGTACAGTTGCAATGACACTGTTGAATCTTTGCATACTGGGTGTGTAAAATGTTCCATGAAACTCAAATGCTCATATAGACTTCACTTAGTGATAAAAGAATAATTAAGAAGGAGTAAGTGTGAAATAGAAGTGTTTAAAATTGCCTCCCCAAATTAAGTATCCTTAAAAACTTCTCTGTTACTAACTTAAAATAGTTTTGAAGAAAGTAAAGACTCATTTAAAAGACTGTATGAAATAGGTTACCTGCAAATGGAATAAAACTTTTTTATTTTTCTCTATTTCCGATGTTTGTGATTGCTGTTGCTTTGCCACTTGCTCTACAGCATCAGTTAATGAAGATGTGTCCTGTTTAGCCACAGCTAGACAAAAGAATATGGCACATAAAAATTTAAATGCAGACATTCTAAGAAAGTTATGCTTCTTTACTCAAAATCATGAAAAATTTGATATTTTCTCATAAATAAACGACATTTAGGATTGGTAATTTTAACTTTATGACTATAAACAAAACCAAAATCAAAGGCAATAATAATAGACAATTGAAAATAGCCTACTGCAGTGTTATATTTATTCCTTTATGGAACAACATAAATATTTTGATTGTCCTATTTTTTTTATCCAGACCACTTGCATAAATACTATAATTATAGTGCTGCCATAACAACTTTATAGCAATTACAGTTAATGAATTTTCATTATAGGCCTGCATTCTCAGGTTGTTATGCCTTTTCTAAAAACTGTATATGTTTCTTCCTGGCAAAATTTAACAGCTTCCCTCTATTCTAATTTGCTATCAATTTTAACACAATCATCCTATCATAGTACTTTGTTGTCCCTTATCTTTTAGTTATGTATTTCTTAAGAATCCTTCATTACCTTCTTCAGGAACTCCTTGACTCTTCCTTTCTATGTTGCCTGACATTCTTGTGTGCCTCTTTTCCCCTTTCTGGTTCACCTTCTTTACTCCTACAAAATAATCATTGTTGATAATCTTTCATTTTTCTTTATTTTTTTCCTTTCATATATTGGTGATTCTAAAAGTAAATTAATTGTCAAATACCTCCCAGGGATGGCAATGACATTTCATCATTTGTTCTAAGAGTTAAATACAATGGTTAAGTGAGAGATTTTTGGAGGAAAGTAGAACTGTATCTGAATCTTGGTTCTCCTGCTTTTCAACTGTTATGACCTTGAGCAAGTTTCTTAACTTCTCTGATCATCAGTGTCCCCACCGGTAAAACCTCACAGGGCTTTTGTAATAATTAAAGTAATATATGTAACAAGCTTAACACGGTACCTGACATATATAGTGAGTAATTAATTATTATGGATTAGTAGTCGGTACCTCCAGTATGATGATGAAATGGGTTCTGAAACTATAACCAGAATCAGTGAGAAACAGTGCCAAGATGGATTAACAATTTCTGCCGCGGTCTAGGATATAGGGAATGTAGCACTCCTGTCCAGTGCTATTCTGGCTGGGGTACTCCCTGTGCAAGTTTAAAACCTTATTTCAATCTTTTCTATATCTAGGAGTAACTGATAAGATGAATGGGTAGATATTTTTCTTCTTTGAACGAAGGAGAGAAAGAGTCCCTTCCCTCTACCAACACAGCAAATGCTGAGTTGGCAGAGTAAAGGCATTACCAGCTTTTGGGAAAAGGGTATCTGAATTTGCCGGTCCATTCCTACATAAATGAAATTGTACAAGTTTGCATGATTAAAAAAATTTGCTGTTGTTAAATACTTCTGAAATTGTCATCTCCTATTTAACATTTGAACATATGGATTTTTTAAATTTAGATGACATCTGTTTTAAAAAAAATCTTAGTTGATTTTTATAGAACCTGTGAATCTTTCCAATCATACTAAAGTCATGTCATGACAAACTTTGCAAGCCAAAAGAAGTGAAATATTATCATAACAGTAAGGCACATGTAAGGAAGCTTTCACAAGGAAATCTGCAGAATCACTAAGTATCTTTCCTAAAGATAAGTTACATTCAAAGTTTTGTATACAAGTTAGATGTGTTTTCCAAAAACAAAATTTTAAAGGATTGAAACTTGATATATAAGCAAAAAGGAAAGAACAACAAAGTTGAATTTCTTCCTAAATCAGGAGACTCAAATCTATCCAGAAATATCTTATCAAGCTAAAGAAATCCTGAGAGCTTAACTCAGCAGAGGGTCATAATAACCCCTGAGAATTTACAATTCTTCTCTGTTTCTTCACTCCCTTCAAATCCCATTTCAAACTTGCCTCTTTTATGATGTCTTCCTTGAAACTGAGTCCATTTATAGTCCATGCTATTAACCTATGTCCTTTCTGCTTAACATGCGGACTGCCCCAGATTAATGCTAATATAGCCAAATCTGATTTTCTCTCTAGCTCTTTTGTATGGGTTTCACGATCACAGACTTCACCCTTAATTCTCTCTATCTATCTACCTTGAAAAGTGCATGCCCTTTACATTTATACTTCCAGTTAGTTCTCTCAATTGATTACAATAGTAAACATATAGTGCTTACTTTGTGCCAGACATTGTTCTAAGTGCTTTACATAAAAAATAACAACAAAAACAAACATTATATAGTGATTATTCTGTGCCATGTATAAGAACTTTACAAATATTAACTCATTTAACCTTATGAGGTAGATACTATTATTATAATTTTCATTTTACAGAGAAATACAGTGAGCACAAAGAGATAAAAAAATTTACCCAAACTAAGACACCTATTAGTGTGAGATTTGATTTGAATTCAGGTGGTTTGGCTCCAGGGCTCACGTTCTTAACCAGTAGGCTAGACTACCAAGATTATAATTTTTTAAAGAGGAGAGCCATGTCTTTATATACCACTCCAGAATCCAACTACTTTTGTATTCCTGTATTGCTAAAATACCACTTTAGTCAACTCTCTCCTTTCCATTCCCACGGCTACCCACATTTCTTCTTAGGGGAACTATTTGAGTAAAGTCCACTGATGGAACTGCTAGAGTTTCTACAGACCTCCAGTGGCCTCAACACCACAATTTGTACTATCAAGAGGAGACTCTGAGTTCTTCATGCTCCTGGGAAGTTCCTTCTAGGTAAGTTACCTTTCTGGTGAGTCCTCCTGTTTCTCTCTCCCCCAAATCATAGTGTCATCTCCACAAACTGCCTAAGACACTCACTGTGTACTATTCCCATTTTACCCTACATCCCTGTTAACCTCAATCTCCAGAAGAAGACTGAGACTCCCAGATCATTCCTCATCTTGAAGACCCAAGTTCTCATGTTTGGTAAGTCCCCTGATTTGATAGTTACCCACTCTCCAGCTCTTTTATATCCTTCCATTGTGACCCCTGAAACTCTTGGTCCATCTTCAGCAAAATCCTCTCTATTTTCAGTCTCTTCAGTGAACTTTCCCTTCATCTTTTGCTCGAACTGAAATCCTCCAAAGATACTGCTTCCTCATTCTCAAGCCACTAAGTCTGGACGTGAGGCATTTTTCCTGCTCTCCATTACTATGTGCCTGGCACATAATAGGGGCCTAATTGTAGTCAATCTCCACTCTAATTCACCCTGTCCACTGACAGAATAATGCTTGCAAAATACTGTTCTGATCATGTCAACATCACAGCCAACTTTCAACTCCATCTTAGATGGCATCTCCTTTAAGAAGTTTTTCTTGATCTTTCTGGATAGATATGATCTCTCTCGCTCTTTAGTGCAATTTCTTCTATATCCCTAT
This sequence comes from Equus asinus, assembly GCF_041296235.1. Taxonomy (NCBI): domain Eukaryota; kingdom Metazoa; phylum Chordata; class Mammalia; order Perissodactyla; family Equidae; genus Equus; species Equus asinus. The sequence continues at coordinate 30,522,328 of NC_091800.1, read as the reverse complement.
TATACCATGATAGATATCAGTATAGGTTCTAGAGTAAGACAGAGCTGGTTTAGAGTCCAGGTTGTGCCACTTGCTAGTTTATTAGATAAATTCTTTCCAACTCAGGCCTCACATTCTTTATCTGTAAAATGAGAACAAGAGTAGTACCTGCCTCATTAGGATTATTGTGAAGACTAAAAGGAATAATGCATTTAAAGCATTTAGCAAACTCCTGCCACTCAACAAATTTTTACTCTTATTCCCATTCTTTTATATGATATTTCCCCATTAGACTGAATGTGTATTGTTTTCACACCATTGTAAAGTCAAAGAGTCCTAAGTCGAACCATGGTTGAGTTGGGGACCGTTTGTACAGGCAAGGCATTGTGGGGACTAGAAAGATGAATTAAGTGACTCTGACTCCAAAACAAAAAGCTTCATGAAGGCAAATACAGTGTCTTACTTATTTTCGTATTCCCTAAAGAATCTGTTGAAGAAACCTAAAAAATGAAAAAAATTAAACTTATAGAATAAAAAAACAAAGTGACCAGTACTTCTTGATCTCGATTTCTGAAGCAACATAAATTGAAGAACTCTTAGATGATATTTATTTAAACCAACTATTCATGAAAGGATATCTGCTTTAAAATTGGGAAAGTTTTGGTTTCTTCTCTGTCTGGATCTCTGTTGTAGAACGGACATAAAATAAAAATGAAAACAAGCTACTGCCATCTACTGATAATTCATTACAATTGCACAAGTCAATGAAAACAAGAGTTTAGAGACTAGACAATATCAATTACTCTTTCATTCAAACCACAAATGTGGGTACATATTTCAGATCTTTCTAGATTCATGACGGGGTTATGTCCAATAAACCTATCATAAGCGGAAAATACCCTAAGTTGAAACTGCATGAAATACACTTCAACTACGAACATCATAGCTTAGCCTAGCCTACCTTAAACATGATCAGAACGCTTACATTAGGCTACATTGGGCAAAATCATCTAACGCAAAGCCTCTTTTATAGTAAAGTGTTGAATATCTCATGTAATTTATTGAATACTGTACTGAAAGTGAAAACCAGAATGGTCGTATGGGTACAGATGGTTGTCAGTGTATTGGTTGTGTACCCTGGTGATGGTAGGGTTGACTGGGAGCTGTGGCTTGCTGCCTCTGCCCAGCATCATGAGAGAGTATCGTACTGCACATTGCTAGCCTGGAAAAGATCAAAATTCAAAAACTGAAGTCTGGTTTCTAATGAATGTGTATTCTTCTCACACCATTGTAAAGTCAAAGAGTCCTAAGGCAACACCATGGTTAAGACGAGGACTGTCTGTGTATGCAAGGCATTGTGGGGACTAGAAAGATGAATTAAGTGACTCTGATTCCAAAAAAAAACAGCAATCTTACAATACCTACAGTATTTGGTAGCAAATGTCCAAACTCATATATAAAACACAATCATTTAGGAACGACACTTTCAACTCCAAAAAAGCTTTATAGAAAACGATGCAATGGAAATACTATAATAAACTACCATTCTTCTGTAATAACTATAGTCAACATTTGTTGAATATTTACAAATAACTGGCACTGTTCTAAGTGCTTTTACATGGATTATGTTTATTGTCTCTCAAAGTAATCCTACAAGCTAGATATTATTTTACCTATATTTTATAAATTAGCAAACTAAGACTTGGAGAAATTAGAAAATTTGCCAAGGGTCACACATCCAACAAGTAGCAAGGATGGAATTTGAAGCAATTAGGATCCAAATTAACATTTATTAGGCACTTATATGTAGTAAAGCACTGTGATAAGCCTGATTTGTGCACTATCTCATTTGAATTCAAGAGGCAAGCTTCTGTATTCGACCCTTGGGAGGAGGTTTTAAAAGGGCCATGGTTCAAGCTTTTGGAAACTCATCATCTGGTACCTCCCTCACAGCTAATGAGCAAAATAAAGCAAGGCTGTCAAACTCCACTGGGGCTTTTGAGAGCTTTTGGCTTAGAAGAATTAAGAGGAGGCAATTGTATATGTTCACCCATGTCACATAAGTACCCTTTTTCATTCTGAATGGAAAGAGCTGCTGAGTGTGGACCTGCTAGGTGGTCAAAGTAGTTAAGTTTATAATTTCATTTTACCCTCTTTAAAATAGATATTTTATCAGAAAACAAGGAAAGAAAAATTATGTACATACTTTTCACATAAAGGCGAAATTGCTTTTGCTTTTTAAGTGGGAGAGGGAGTTTAAAACTGATGTTCGACTGAGGAAGCTAAAAAATTAACCTGAGAGAAGATGAAATAACAGGATTTCCTGGAATCAAGCAAATTTTGAATTATGGTCTATATTTGTCATTAACATGATGGAATCATGGTTCAATTCCAACAAATAAAATAAAGATAATAATGGGAAAAATATGACATACTGCACAAATGAGTAAGAATCAATAATACATACTTCAGGTAAAAAAGACTATAAGTCTTTTCAACCACATGTTTTCCAGAGAAGTTATAACATCATCAGAGTCATCCAAAAGGATTTAATTAATTGAATCATTAAAAATTTATTTCATACCTACTATATATCAGTGTCTTAGGATCTGCTAAGACTAGGGATTATTCTCTTCTCTGACTAAGCAACAAGATTAAAGTTTCAGGATACTGAAAACAGAAAGAAGCCAGAGGATTTGTACTGTTCCTTTACTTCCTATCAAAGACAACATAGGCAACATTCATACATTACTCACCTTGCTTCTAGCTTTCTACCAAAGGTGGGATTTCTCTGAATGTACCAATAGTACTGGACTACCAAAATATCTCATTTTGGGGTGCAGACATACAAAGATTGGTCTAAAGCTCAAATCCAAGCTTTAAGGGATGCCTAGGCAACTGTTTCAAACAGAAATGATAGGCCTTCGGCAAAGTCCATTTATCACCTACCTGCTTATCTCACTCAGGAAAGCAAACGGCAAGGTCTTTTTTTGCTCTATATACAAGTAAGTATGATTTCTAAACCAAGAGGAGCTTGTAGTGGGTTGAATGACAGCCCCTGCCAAAATACATCCATATAATAACCCCAGAATCTGTGAATGTGATCTTATTTGGAAACATGGTTTTTGAGGATATAATTAAGAATCTCCAGATGAGATCATCCTGCATTTAGGGTGTGCCACATGAGAGACTGAATATGCAAAAAACAGTGGCCAGATCATATACAAATATAGAACTCTGACCTACAACCTGCAGCAACCAACCCAGGAAATCAACTTGTTATCTCCAGTAATCAGTGCAGGAAACCATCCTGCTATCTGTAAATTAGACTTGTAGGACATCAGACCACTATTGCTAATAACAGTTCAGGAAACCAAACCATAACTCCTGTAACAATTGGCCCCAAATGGCCAGTGCTTGATTGATAACTGACAGTGTCCCTAATTTTTGTCTCCACTTCCAACTTGGGACCAACCAGAGAAGCCAATGAATTGCACAGGATGCCCTGCTTACAGTTAGCCCACCTACAGCTTCCCCACGCCAATAGCCTCTAATCAGGGTATACCTGAAGACTTCCCTTTTTCCACTATAAAACTTTCCCACTCCTCTGCCTGCCTTCAAGTCTCTGCCAAAATAAAAGCGATGGTGGCTGACTCCCTTGCTATAACAAGCTCTGAATAAATCACCTTTGCTTGTTCTCATATGGTTGGCCTTTCCTTATTTCCACACAGGTATCTTTATATCAGACAGGTAGAGGGACATTTGAGATAGAGACATACACTAAGAGACTGTATGAGGTTGGAGACACACAGCCTCACGTGAAGAAACACTTGGAGCCACTCAAAGTTGGAAGAGGCAAGGAAAATGAGATGCTTTGAAGGGAGCATGGTCCTGACAACACCTTGATTTGAGACTTCTACCTCCATAACTGTGAGAGAATACATTTTTCTTGTTTTAAGCCATCCAGTTTGTGGTAATTTGTTATGGCAGCCTTAGGAAACTAACGCAAGCTTTTAACAAGGAAATTTACATGTTATATGGCCTTTTCTGGAAGGACCAATAAACCTTAGTGTAAATGGCCTAAAAACAACTGTTTACAGTTTTTAAAAGTTCTACTTATTCTCATCAGAAGAAAGATTTACATGGTGATGTAAGAAAGGGCATTTCTCCAATGGTTTCCTTTAATAGCCAGGCACTATCTTTGCCCTCAAAATGCTCTAAGTCCCTATGAGGGAGACGGACACATAGTCAAATAATTAAATGTAGAGGTACAGTAGATGCTCTCTTAGTCTACCTACACTTGACCTCTAACCAATTAACTCATTCTGTTTCCCTTGTAAATCATAATCTGCTAATTCCCCTATCACGCTGAATGCTCATGCTGAACGCTTGTGGTTAGGAAGCTACTCTCCAGTGAGTCTGCCCACTTTTCCTCCTATCAGTTGAATTGTACAATCTGACAATGAGTTACTTGTGTTTGTTCTGAAACCTGTTTTTGCCAGTTGTACTTGTTATTCTGCTTTCATAATTAATTCAATATTATGTAAACCAATGAAATAGTGTGGAAATAAAGTTTGTTGTTTCTTTAAAATCTGTTTAATATTTTGGAAAGACCCAATAAAGGTAAGTTGTTTGAATGTGTGAGATAACTATAAAAGATTATAAAGAAGAAATCTGCACTCAGCTTCGCAAGTGCCTGTAAGTTACCTTCCTCTTAAAGGGACGAAATCTTGGGAAATCTTAGCTAATGGTCTCGAGGTAGAGTTTATGCAAGAGATGCAACGCAGAATGCTCGGCAGCAGACCACATGCAAGGAAAAGGCCTTGGACTTTCTCAATAGATTGCCAAATGAGCATAGAATTGTTATACGTCAAAACAAAATGTTTAAGGTCTTTATGTTATACTTTTTCATGACTTTGATTTCTTTTTGCAAGAGCTTTAAGTAGAGATAATTTATATACCGTCAAATTCATCCTTATAAAGTGTACAATTCAATGTTTAATCGACTTTTTCAATTTATTGCTTGGCTATGGGTCCAGACTGCATCTATGAGAGGCTGCTTCTATACGAACAAAATGCTAAAGAAGCAATTAATTCTGCTTGGTGAAGGGATGGGGATTCAAGGAAGGTTATATTTGAGCTTCAAAGATCTTGAACAAGCAGCAGTTAAATAAGCATATAAAGAGAAGAGTCTTCTAAGTAGAAGGACTAGTGTATGTAAAGGATGAGACCATGTGGCCCAACCAAGGAACAGCCTTTAATTTGAGTGGCTTGGGAACAGAGTAGTTGTCTTTTCAAATCTGATTATGCATCTGAATCATCTGTAGAGATTAAAACAAAACAAAACAGCAAAGCCAAACATGCCCGGACTCGACTCCCAGAGATTCTGATTCAAATGCATATCTGGAGTGGGGTTCTTGGATCTCTTTTTTTTTTAAGTTCTGCTTATAGTTCTGATGTGCAGCCAGGATTGAGAACCACTGGAGTGGGGTGAATGGGGATGAGGTAAGACAGCATTAGGAGAGGAGGCTAGATAGTTTAGGACCAGATGGTGAAAGGAAATGGTATGTAACTACAATGACAAATTCTCTCTTCCCTGACAGCTTCCCTATTTTGAAATATTTCTTTTTAAATTTTTTACTGCCACTACTGTTGCATGAAAGAAAATGAATTCCCACTACTGTCTATAAAAACAGAGATAAATGTTTTAAACCAGCTTTGTAACTAAAAGACCTCTCTTTTTCTTAAGGGAAAATTTAACATAAAACAAGCTCAGTGCAGAGAGTGCCCCTTCTGATCAGGTGTACCATCTACCACTCAAGGGCCTTAACAAATGGCCAGCAAAAATAATGCAAATGCAAATTTTGACAAAAACATCTGCAAGGGACACTGAACAGTGGGTTCCTATTCTGGGTTGGTGATCCCGTTATTTAGTCAAACAGAACAGCAGCACTTGCCCACCTCCAAGTGCTCTTCTGAATTCCCAGGTACCCGAGATTCTCTCTTTCAGGTAAAGGTTCTTCAGTACTTATCATCTGAGCACAATCAAGATAAGAGGATGTCCCCTTCCATCATAACCAGTTCCACAGGAAGCACCCTTTCTCCTACTCTTTGAAGGCTGGATACACTTTCCCTTTACCATAGCATCTGCCTTCCACATAGTAGTTGTTCAATATCTTTAAATAAATGAACGTTGTACTCTTTGAGAACAGAGAAAGGATGCTAATTGGCACCTCTGTCGCAATGTTAAGGGTTAGTGCCTTCTGCTGGTGGCACATATTTTTAAAAGGGCACACAAGACGTCTGTTTGTCCCGTACAAGTGAAGGAGCTGTAAAGAGTGTTGGTCCAGTCAGCAAGTAAGGCAGAATCAGCAAAAAGGCAAAGGGAGGTTCAACCGACTTGTTTCTGGGAACGCACAAACAGGTTAACCCTCCTCCCCCCGCCAAGGAGGCCCATTACTTGAACTTTGGATGGACAAACTGCCAAGCGCTGAGGGAGGGAGGTCCTCAGGCCTGGGCTCTGGTGAGTAAACCACGTTCCCGACCACACTGGGGGGCAGCGATCCGTCCCAAGTGGCTGCAGAGGGGCCTGGGGCAAAGGGCCTCCGCTCGCAGAAGGAGCCTGCTTCCTTCCCGAGGTCGCTCCCCGCGCGCAGACCCGCCTGGCTCGGAGGCCCCGTCCGCAGCCCGGGTTCCGGTTCCTCTTCCCTCCGCGGGGCCCCGGCTGCGTGAGCCGCGGCCGCCTGACCCGGAACTGCTGCGGCCCCGCGGGCGCGGGCTGTCGCGCTCGGCTCCGTCCGGGGTCGCCCCTCCGAACGCGCCCTTCGGCGTGCGGGCGCGAGCCGGGGGCCATTGCCGGGGCCGATGCCGGGGCGGGGGCCCTGCGGCCCCGGAGAAGCGGCAGAGGTGGCTGAGGCGGGGCGCGGGTCGCCCCCGCCGCCCACACAGCCGCGGGGACCGGGCTTTGGACTCCGGGTGGCACGCGCGCGGCGCCCGGGTTTCGCTCGGGCCCCGAGCCGGCCGCCGACGGGCTGTGCCGCCGAAGGTGCTGGGGGAGGAGGAGGACGGCGAAGCTGCTGCGGGGCGCGGCCGTCGGGCGGACGGGCGCACAGGGGCGAGGAGGCGAGCACGGGACGGAGCACGGGACCCGGCGGTGACATAGGCGCTTGGTGGAATTTCACAGAGCAGAGGGAAGGGGGGTGGTCACCCCCTCCCTTCCCTTAATGTTTTTCAAAACTGGCGAAGTGAATTTCAGCGGGAGCCTCGCACGGTAGGGAGGGGAGGTTAGGAGAGGCGGCGGGAGAAAACCGTCCGGGGCAAAGGGGTCACCAAAGCGGGTCCCTAGTGAGAGACCTGGGATGCGAGGGCAGGGGCTGAAGGTGAAAAATGTGCGGGGGGGGTGGGGGGTGACTTTGGAGGTAGGGCGGGGAATGAGCCAGAAAGCAGGTACAGAGCACGCCTGACGCAAATCGCGGCCGCCTTTGTGCTCATTGCCATCCCTGGTGTGCTAAGTCCTAACGGGAGTTGATCGGTCATCTCGGCTTTTATCTCCTTAAAAATGTGATTTTTAGGTGCAGCTCGGTTTAACCTATTGAATGTAAGACCCCGGTATTTCAAATAAAGGGATGTGACCTAACATGCCAGTCATGTCAGGATTAATGATATTATCACATAAGTTGACACCCTGTCATTAATAAACAAGACTTTGTCCAAGTCAGCAAGTAACTCCCTATTTAAAATTTCCTATGTGAAAAACAAAACAAAAACAGGAACTGTTGTTTTGCTGGAAAGATGGACAGATACTTTCAGAAAATGAATTAAAAGTTGGCTTTGCTTTAATTTGTCATGGTACTCTTCTGACAAATAGTGGGCCAGCTTTTCCGGGAGGGGCCTAGATTTACTATTGTGGTTACATCTTTTGATTAAAGGAATTTTTTTTTCCAGCCACAAATTTCTGTTGTAACTATAAGAAGATTGATACAATTTTGCATTCTTACTTATGCCAGTTTTTCTTTACAGGTGATTTTGTTTTTGGCACAAGAGTCTTCTTTGAAGAACTTTGTACAGTTATTGAAGGATGGCAGAGGCAGTGTTGATTGATCTCTCTGGTTTGAAATTGAACTCTCAGAAGAACTATCATCAGCCATTACTGAAGACATTGAGTGCTATTCGATACCACCACGCTGCCAAGGCTAAGTTCCTTTGCATAATGTGTTGCAGTAACATCAGCTGTGAAAAGGATGGTGCCCATGATACTTGTGAATTAGAAACAAGCAATGGATTATCAACTCTCTTGAGAGAATTTGAGACTGTTAGCAATCCCAGCATGGCTGCCTGTTTGTATACCATTAAACAAAAAATTGATGAAAAAAATCTGAGCAGCGTTAAGGTCTTTGTACCCGTGCACCGGAAGACATTAATGAAGGCTTTTATTGATCAACTCTTTACTGATGTTTACAATTTTGAGTTTGAAGATTTACAGGTGACTTTGAGGGGAGATCTTTTGAAACAGTCCACTGAAATAAACATGATCACAGCTCAAGAACTAGAAGCAATCCAGAATGAAATAGAAACATATTTGAGAAGTCTGCCGGCTCTGAAAGGAGAATTAGCCATTATCACATCTCCTTTGATCTCAGGTATGCTAAACACTATCTGTTGTTTTTACTGTGTATATGAAAAACCAGTCTTTCTTTGGAGGTTGTTCCTTTCTTTTTTTCCTTCTTTCTTTTGTAGACTGTTGTGGGCTTATGTGCTCGTTAGCATCAGTTGCAACAAGGGAGTGTCATGGAGGGCCTTGTACTGTCAGGGATGTCAAGGGATTGCCCCTTCAAAGCCATCCCACACAAATAAGTGTCCTTTATGCAAATTCAGCTTTAAGACAAATCCCGAAGCCGTCCTTTAAAATGAGACTGGGAACTCTAAGAATCTTCTGTTTAGAAATTCTGCAACCTTGATTCCTTGGCACCATCACGAAAGAGTGAAATTTAAGACAATCTTACTTCTTGGTTAAAGGATATTTACTGTGAGCTCTATGATGTTTGGTATAACAAAGACAAGTGGACAGAAGGTAGTCTTTGAGAGCAATAATCCCCTAGGGAAGGTAAACAAACACAAAGCGGTATGTAATAACACATAGAGGTACAAAGTGCTGTAGAAATTAGATGCTAGATAAACAAGTGCAGGTCGAGATGATCGGGGAAAGTCTTGTGAGAGACTGGGTTTGTGGGTCTTTATAGTCTTTTGTACAGTATGTTTTTAATCTTCACTACTTATCTCTTTCACAGACATTTTCATACATGGATTTACTACAAGAACAGGTGGGATATCTTACATACCAACTCTTAGCTCATTCAATCTCTTCAGTAGTTCCAAACGGAGAGATCCCAAGGCTGTTGTTCGAGAAAATCTGCGGAGGTTGGGGAGTGCTGCAGGATTTAATGCAGAGAAATTTTACCAAATAAAGGTAAAATTTTGTTTCATTTTTTTGGAAGATCTGTATTCTCAACTCTGCTAATGGCTACGTGGACTTTAATCAGGTTATTTAACTTTTGCATCTGGTGTTTTATGTAAAATTTTAGGATAATGCTTTGGTTGTTTTTCTTAGCTGTATACACCACAGTGTAAAGATCAGTTCTATGACATATATATTTCACCTGTAGCTCCTCACATCTAAGAGTATGGTTAATTCTCAGAGTATAGTACCACTGCCCCTTTTGATTTAGAAGGAAGGATCCTGAATGGTGGGAAAGAAAGGCCATTATTTTCTAAATGAAGGAGGAACTAGGGTCACAATTGATGAGATAATGCTTTGTTTCTTACAGAATTCTAGCTTTACTTGAGTCTAGAAAAGTAAAAATTCATTGACTTGGTAATTCATTTAACTTCTTTCAGTAAAGTAGTACTTTGTGGAAAGTGCTCCAAGTAGAGATTTGCCCATCTCTAGTGGGAGGTGTCCCTGATGGACGAACTATGTTGAATTTTAAATGTAAAGTCTGCTTCCCTTTGAATAAAATATGCAGATAATACAATTCCAAAAGTTAAATAAGTAAATTTATTTTACCATGTATAGAAGTGATATATTTAATGAATGCTAGTAATCTTAAACTGTTTCTCTAATTTTGTACAAAATGAGTACTTTGAGAAAAGCTTATGGTATGAGAAATTCTACTTTCAAAACATTTTTTATCACACATTTTTGGTATTAGACGGATCATGCCAATGACATCTGGATTATGGGAAGGAAGGAGCCTGAATCTTATGATGGAATCACCACAAATCAGAGAGGAGTCACAATAGCGGCTCTTGGCGCTGACTGTATACCGATAGTTTTTGCAGACCCCGTCAAAAAAGCGTGTGGGGTTGCTCACTCTGGTAAGAGGACTTAATTAAACGTTTAGGATTTTACCAATTTTGTAGTAGAGGAAAAGTTATATTTGTTTCTGGTGGGCGTAACAGACAAGCAGTTAATTACTTGCTTCACATGGTGATAAGTGTACAAATAGGGGTAGAGCTAATGTAGTCTTATTATAGGAGCAGATAAAAGGCGTACCTAAGTGAACTTATATGAATCAGAGTAGAATTCTCAAAGGAAGTGGTACCTAGGCTGATTCCTGAGGAATTTGTAGGATTTGGCTAAGCGCCAGTGTTTCTCAGCAGGGCTGGTATTAACATTTTTGGCGAGATAATCTTACATTGTAGACTAAATTTGCTTGGCTTTCGAAATTTTTAATGCCAGTAGCACCCCAAGTTGTAATAACCAAAAAAAAAAAAAAGCTTCGTGCTTTTGGAAACACTTCCCAGCGGGGCTGGCCCAGTGGCAGCATAGTGGTTAGGTTTGCACGTTCCACTTCTGCAGTCCTAGGGTTCATGGGTTGGAATCCGAGGCACAGACCTAAATACTGCTCATCAAACCATGCTGTGGCAGCATCCTGCATACAAAATGGAGAAAGACTGGCACAGATGCTAGCTCAGGGACAATCTTCCTCAAGCAAAAAGAGGAAGATTGGCAACAGATGTTAGCTCAGGGCCAATTGTCTTCACAAGAAAATACAAAGCCAAACCAAACAAACAAAAAACACCCCCCAGGGAGCCATACTGCCTCTTCTTGAGGCAATAGGGAATAAGAACATTAGGCATGTTGCAGAAAGGTGTTTATGAAGATGCTGCAGCACGTGTAAATGTACTGAGGTGAGAAAAAGCAAGATATGTTTGGAAGACTGCGTTTAGTTTAATATGCTGTAGTCTAATGTCTTTATTCTCTAAAAATAAGAAAGAATTTTTAGATGCTGTGTTATGTTAAGGTTATGGAATTTGTTTTCTGGAGATATTTTAAAATAGTGTTTAGATTATCCAGCAGTTACAATTCTATGTGAAATGAGGGATGACCTTTTGGATTTCCTTCTGCTTGTAAATCTATGACTACTTTGCTTTTTTGTACTATAAATAAATAAAAAAGTGTTGTGTTTTTTATTTTGACCTAGCTAAAGTAATGGAATTGGGTGACTAGAAGTCAGGTTTATTATGTAACATTGTCAAAAGTTATTTAATATTTGACTCTTAGTTCCTGGATATAAAATAGGAATATTATTTGTTACTTCTTAGGTTTTGAAACATTAAGTTTTGAAATATCAAAGATTAAAGCTGTCAAAATGAAACAATCTTGAAAAAGAACAAAGTTAGATGTTCCAGACTTCCTGATTTCAAAACTTATTATAGAACTACAGTAATCAAAAAAGAATCATACTGCCATAAAGACAGACATATGGACCAATGGAATAGAATAGAAAGCCCAGAAGTAAACTTTCGCATGTATGGGCAAATGATTTTTCAGAAGGTACCTAGACTATACAATGGGGAAAGGACACCCTCTTTAACAAATTATGCTAGGAAAACTGAATATTCACATGCAAAAGAATGATATTGGACCCTTATCTTACATCATACATGAAAATTAAACTTGAAATGGATCAAAGACCTAAATGTAAGGGCTAAAACTATAAAACTCATAGAAGGAAACATAAGTGTAAATCCTTGTGATCTTACATTAGGAAACGGTTTCTTAGATATGACACCAAAAGCACAAGCAACAAAAATAAAAAGAGATAAATTGGATTTCATCAAAATGAAAAACTTCTGTGCATCAAAGGACACAGTCAACAAAGTGAAAAGGCAACCCATAGAATGGGAGAAAATATTTGCAATTCGTATATATATCTGATAAGGGGTTAATATTCAGAATATATAAAGCACTCCTACAACTCAACAACAACAAAAAATCCCAAATAACTCAATTTAAAAAATGGGCAAAGGACTTCAACAGATATTTCTCCAAAGATAATATGCAAATGGGCAACAAGCATGTGAAAAGATTCTCAACATCACTAATAATTAGGGAAATACAAGCAAAACCATGAAGAAATATTACCTCACATCCCATTGGGATGGCTAATATTTTTTCTAAAAAAGCAAAACAAAATCACAAGTGTTGGTGAGGATCTGGAGAAATTGGAACCCTGATGCACTATTGATAGGAATGTAAGATAGTGCAGCTGCTGTGGAAAACAACATAGTGGTTCCTCAAAAATTTTAAAATTATCATAGAATTTAGAATTACCATATTACACAGCAATTCCTCTTTTGAGTATATATCCAAAAGAATTGAAAGCAGGATCTCGATGAGATATTTGCACACCCATGCTCATAGCAGAATTATTCTCAAAAGCTAAGACATGGAAGCAACCCAAGTGTCCATGAATGGATGAAAGGATCAGCAAAATGTGGTATATATAGACAATGGAATATTAGTCAGCCTTTAAAAGGAAGGAAATCCTGACACATGCTACAACATGAATGAACCTTGAGGATATCATGCTAAGTGAAATAAGCCAAGGGCAAAAAGACAAATACTGATTCCACTTATATGAGGTATCTAGAGTAGTCAGATTCATAGAAAAAGTAGAATGGTAGTTGCCAGGGTCTGGGGGAAGGTGGAAAGGAGGAGTTATTGTTTAATAGATATAGTTTCAGTTTTGCAAGATGAAAAAGTTCTAGAGATTGGTTGCACAACAATGTGAATATACCTTAACACTACTCAGATATCCACTCAAAAATAGTTAAAATGGTAAATTTTATGTTATATGTTTTTTCCAACAATTTTTAGAAATGTGAAAAACAAGTGAAGGAGAGAGAGAAGACTAAAAAGGTGTAATCCCAGTGGAAACTAAAAGCATAGAACATTTTTAAAAGAAAGTGGAAGGGACAGACCTCCAATTAACTGTACCTTCCATGTAACATGCTTCTTATAGTATAGCTCAGTTAGAAACTAATATTTCAATTAGTTGATTATCTAGCTTAATTAATTTTGTGATTCATCTACTATTTCTGGACTTTGAAAAAAACATAAACTGACTCTGCCCATTTTCAACTTAGATATAAATTAAGGTGAAATTTTCTTAGGCTTTAACTTTCCCTGTCTCTTTTTTTCTCTTTACCAGGTTGGAAAGGTACTTTGTTAGGTGTTGCTATGGCTACAGTGAATGCTATGATAGCAGAATATGGCTGTAGTTTGGAAGACATTATTGTTGTCCTGGGACCTTCAGTAGGACCTTGCTGTTTTACTCTTCCAAGGGAATCAGCAAAAGCATTTTATAATCTTGATCCCGAATGTGTGCGGCTGTTTGACTCACCACATCCCTATGTTGACATTCGTAAAGCCACCAGGTATGTTTGATTTCATCCTGGAACTATAAGTTTGGTTATCACTTATTACTTCTAAAATGAAAATTATTTTAGAGAACAATTAGTAACTCCAAGAAAAATTCAGGTGGCAGATATTTAAGTAGCTGACATACACATCTACACAAACTCATTTTAAATGTAAAATCTGTTCTCATTTAAGTTTGAAAAACAGAAATTTTCCAATCTGGTATCTGTTATTTATTTAAAAGTGAAGGAAGAAAGAGTTGGCATGTGGTTTTATGAGATCTACTTAAACTTCATATAGGAAAAGTTGGTCATGTACTTTTATTTTGCAGCCATTCCTCAGTCAAAGCCTCCTAAATTAATAATAAACTATCAGGAAGCTGATATTTTAAAATTCTTCTTCTTCTTTAATTAACTAGAGAAAAATATTTCTTAGCAAAAATATTAGATAATATAAACACATAGTCACTGTCAATTTTTTATGTTCCCTTGTGTTTTTGAATTTATGAAGTTTTGCTATTAATAACTATTAAAAATTATTTGTCATTTCTAAAAAGGAAAATTGATGTCTGATTGAATCATGTTTCTATTCTAGTCAGCCAAGATTCTGCCTCGTTTAGTACATAAGTAGAAAGGATTGAAATTGATTCCTAAGTGTCATTTGTGGAATAAATATTGCTAATTTATGGTCATATTTCATACCATAAAGTGTTTATGGAGAGGCAAGTTTTCTGTGAAAAAGCTGGTCAATAGGAGGAAAGGAAATGGGAGACCCAGATGACTAAAAAGCATGCTACGTCTGAGTCAAATGAATCTTGTCTACAAATACTCTGGTAACTTTAGAAGTTTCTTCTTAAATAAATATTTGATTTTGATTAAACTCTGTACCCAGATCCTGTCTGCTGGACAATAGGAGGTTGTGCAGATTATATATGAACTTAAGTGAAAATGGTAATGCAGTCTACCATTTCCTCACTAGTCCGTATTCTATAATTGAGTAACACTTTGCATTGTTCCAAGCAGATTTTTCCTAGAATTCTTTTCCACCAATATCCATAATTTTTTTTATATTGCTTTGGCTATTGGTAAAATAAACTCTTGCTATCTTTTGAAAATCTTTATCCTAAGGATTCTTCTAGAACGGGGAGGAATTCTTCCACAGAATTTTCAGGACCTGAATCAAGATCTCAACCTCTGTACATCCTGCCATCCTGACAAGTTTTTCTCCCACGTCCGAGATGGCCTTAACTTTGGTACACAGATTGGCTTCATATCAATTAGAGAATGAGGTATAGTAGGTTGTTTCTCTCTGCTCCTGTTTCCCCCTTCCCCTCTCTCCTCCTTCTTCTTTCCTCCTTTCCCTCCCCTCATTTTTAAAAATAATTAATTGTATTTAACTTTTCTCCTTTATTCCTATAGGAAGAATTAATTTTCTACCTTTTAGTGAAGCAATAGTGGTAGAAAAGTTGATTTTCAGTGACATACTCTAATATAAAGTGCAGCCATTCCTTTTCCTAGTTAATGAAGGATAGTCAGGCAGACAAATATTAGAAGTATAAAAATAAAATAATTTATTCTTTAAAAAATCCTGTATGTATGCCATTTATCTCTTGTATGTACTTGGCATCTGTACATTTTCTATCATCCTTATATCTTTTAAAAAATTGTTTTTACTTTTGAGAAGAAATCTTTATGTAAGGATTCTAAATTCTAGAATAATAAGAAATCCTCATATACACAGACTAACTTCGTTTTCATCTAGATTTCCAACTGATTGTCTACAGCAGGAGTTGACCAATTTTCTTTAAAGGGCCAGATAGTAAATATTGTAGGCTTTGTGGGACGTATGGTCTCTGTCTTAACTAGTCAACTCTGCTATTATAGAGCAAAAGCAGGCAGGAACAATACAGAAACGAATGAATGAGTATTGCTGTGTTTCAATAAAACTCTATTTACAAAAAACAGGTCAGGGGCCAGGTTTGGCCTACAGGCTATAGTTTGCTGACACCTGATCTACAGTCATAAAATAAAATTAAGTGTAATTTCATTAAATTACTATTTATTAGAGTTTTTTTTGTTTTGTTTTGTTTTGTTTTTAAAGATTTTATTTTTTCCTTTTTCTCCCCAAAGCCCCCCAGTACATAGTTGTATATTCTTCGTTGTGGGTCCTTCTAGTTGTGGCATGTGGGACGCTGCCTCAGCGTGGTTTGATGAGCAGTGCCGTGTCCGCGCCCAGGATTTGAACCAACGAAACACTGGGCCGCCTGCAGCGGAGCGCACGAACTTAACCACTCGGCCACGGGGCCAGCCCCATTAGAGTTTTTTTTAAGAATTATACAAAAATATTTCATGACAGTGATTTAGCACTGACCCTTTAACATATATCTAATTTTCCTTAAGGTTACTTTGGACTGAATTAATATTTAGCCTTCATAATGTCTTTAACTCTTTAATATACTTAATGATTCTTACCTTGATATTTTAATAGCACTAGTAAGTGTCTCATATTTGATTTTTATGTATTTTACAGATACTTGACTGGATTTTTACCTGTTTTCTGCCTCCTTCCAAACTGACTGCAAGAGAGAAATTTAGCTGTGTGATTTACTTAAAACCAAAAGGATTACACGGATAATTCATCTTTAGGGTATATTTTCACTATTATCCAAAGCCGAATGATTTTCATTTGATTCTAATAACTGACAAAACAATCAGTATGATGTAGCGTATATGTTATACAGATAAGGATTATTCTTAAAGTTTGTTCTGTTTGTCATATAAACAGGAATAAGTCTGTTCAGTTCAGTATTTATTGAGTAGCCTCTATCTGTTAAGCATTGTGTGAACCATAGATGACATCAAAATGAATTAGACTTTTCCCCTGTGAGCCTAATGCGGTGGAGGAGAGAAACACTTCTAACACTTTCATTTTAATAGCAGAAGAGTACAGAAGAAGGAAGGATTAATTCTATCTACAAGGCAGGGTAGAGAAGGTATTACAGAGAAAATACCATATCATGTGAAAAATGTACAGGCTTTTGACAAATAAAGAATAGTCATAACAGGTAGAGGAAACACCAGGAACTAGGGCATGAAACTGAAAGTGTTTAACATGTTCTAGAAAGAGAAGGGTGTGGACAGGAGTTACTGGAAAAACAGGTTGGAAATAGATTCGTTAGGGTCCCAAATGCCATGCCAAAGAGTGTGGAGTTTATTTTCCAGGCAAAGAGTAGGCATAAAAAGTTGAGGAGTGGTTTTATTTCCTTGGCGTCTTATTTAACAGGATGGATTTAAATTGTGAAAGACCAAGGCAGAGAGACTAGTTAAGAGGCCATCAGAATACTTTTAAAAAGAAATAATGAGACCTGAATGCAGTGGAAATTAAAATGGAGAAGAGAGCAGATGGATTGGAGACATTTCAGAGATGGAATCAGTAGCTCCTGGTTACTGGATAATGGAGGTGAGAGGTGAGGAAGAGTGGAGAAGTCACTGATGACACCTCAACTTCTGCTTGGCTCACTCCCAAGAGTGGCAACAAAGAGGGACGAGAGAGAAGGATAGTGACTTTGACACACAGACTGAAGTACATCCAGATGGAAATATTTGGTCAACAATTAGAAATATAGACCTGGAACCTAGGAGCGAGCCTGGAAAAAAGACACAGATTTTGAAGCTGGTTATGCAGAAATGATGTCTGAGTCTTGGAGTAGGCTGGATCATCTAGGCAGAAATATAGGGTGAGAAAAAAGGAGGCCCAAGAATGAAATCTCTGTACCTCCATTTGAAGAGCAAGAAGCTAAGCCATTAAAAAAGATTAAGCATAGAAGTAAGAAAAAGAATAGACTACAGCAGTCCCCCCTTATCCAAGGTTTCAGTTACCCATGGTCGACTGTGGTCCAAAAATATTAAATGGAAAATTCCAGAAATAAACAATTGACTGGTTTGAAGTTGCACGCTTTTCTGACTAGCGTGATGAAATCTCGCACCACCCTGCTCCCTCTGGATGTGAATCATCCCTTTGCCCAGCACATCCATGCTGTCTGTGCTACCCGCCTGTTAGTCTCTCAGTTAGCCAACTGGGTTATCAGATCTACTCTTGCAATATTGGCTTTGGTGTAGGGTTCGGTGCTATCCTCAACTTCAGGCATCCACTGTGGATCTTGGAACATATACTCCTTGGATAAGGGGAGACGACCATACAGTCGTTTTGAAGAAAGAAGCCACTGTCTATGTGAGAGGTACTCAAAAAGAAATCTTCAGCGATAAAGTAAAATGAGGACTGAGAAGAAACCAATAGATTAACCATGTTGAAGCTATTCTATAGGCGGCAGTGGCAGAGTCAGATTTCAGTGCATTGAGAAAGGGGATGCATAGGTGTCCACTCTTCTTTGACAGCATTTACTAGAGAAAATAAAGCACTGGGGGCTGCATTGTGAAGGAAGGGGTATATGTATTTTTTGGATGAGGAGTTTTAAGTATATTTGTAGGCTGAAGAAAAGAGTCAAGCAGTTTTTCACTTGGAAAAAATGGTGTATATGGTATATATTTCTAATGTGAGTTGTCACATTGCATCTTAAAAAGACTTGTGTCATACATATATTTCTTTCCTGAACATACAGAATAACAGAAAATTACATTTGTTTGGTATTTACAAAGGACTTACTATGTGTTACCTCATTTTACCTTTACAGCTACTCTGAAATACATAAGCCAGGTGTTACCCCTTTTATTCAGATGAGAAAACTGAGCCTCATTGAGGTGGAGGTTAAAATCACATAATTTGTGATAATGGAAGATTTGAACCCACATCTTGTGACACAGAATCTCATTTCAGAGTTTACAGTTAATCAAAGCTATCTAAATTAAATTTTTGCTTTCAACTATATTTATATTAATATTAATATTTATTTATACATTCAGTCAAAATTTTGTTGCAGTACTAGGATAGGTTAAAAAAAATACAGTTGCAGCCCTCAAGATGTTTAATATCCAGTGAAATGTGATAGTCAATAACCCAACAGTTTCAATACTGTGATATGTGTTGTAAGGTTGTCACAACCTGGTACCTTGTTTAGTTTAATTCTTCTATGCGACTTACAGCTCAGTGTGAAATTTAAATAAGATACCTCATTTCTGCCAATTCAGAGATGGCATGAGACACAAAGCATAGATAGGACAGCAATTTCAAACACGTTTGTTTAATGATTTCACACTTTGAGAAAGATTGATGATTTTCACTGTGCGTTATTTTGTTTGAAGTTTACAAATTTTCAGAGTATTAGGCAGCCATATTTCACTTTTTGTACCAAAATATTCCAAAACCAAATAAAAACCATGTTTGATTGTCTATGATTTTGGATTACCTGTGCCAAAGCGCATAATGAAAAGTCTCCTTGCTGTTTTACTAGTGAAAATATTGAGTCAGTAACTCAGAGACAGAATGACTGGGTTGTGGAATAACCATACCTTATTGCTTCTACAAGATCTCTGTCACTCTTAAGCATTTGTATATTCATTTCTGAGACTTTTGGGGCACAACCACAATTATGATTTTTTAATAAGCTTTGTTTTGTTTTCTATCTAAGAGCTGCTACTAACTGTATGTAGGAAATATTGGTGGTTGTTTTATTAAGAGCAATTATGTTTGTAAATAAAATGAGAGTTCACGACATGCTTTTTTGGGAGGTACTAATTATCAAACTAAAAATTTGTGTAATTGTAATTTTAAATCGTGAAGAATAGCTTAGTAACTAAATATGCTATACTCCAGTGCTTCATGAAACAAATGAAAAAATGATCTTTCCGCTAGGAGGCAGTACAGGTAGCTCTGCTCTGTGTCTTGGTGTGAAGTTGAGCCAATCTAAATATCTGTATTTACTTATACAAAAAAAAGGGAGAGGCGTTTAAAGTGCTCTTACTTTAGATGCAACCTATTGTGATTCAAGTAGAAAAAAGCTTTTGGGAGCCCTCACCTACCTGGATGTCATGTCTAGAGAATCTCCAGTAACTGTTTTTCTGTGTAAGTAGATTTTTTGGGGGGGAAATTCAGAGAAGCTTATTCTGTGTCACATAACAAAAACAGAAATAATACCCGTGGATTCAGAAGCTGGAAGATAAAGTGACAGTGACATATGAGTTACATCATTTTATATCTCAAAGTGGGATTTGATATTTTTTTTTTGCTTGGTTGTCCTAAAGTTATACTTACAGTGTATCCATCCTACTTTTTATGTGAACTCTTAAAGAATGCCGCCAATCTATGGAAGTCTAGCACTTTGAAGAAAGCCCTGCTCAGTTACCTGTGTGTTTGTGTGTGCGCATACAGGGAACTCTGTGTGTGTGCGCTAAATGGCAAACAAGAAATACGTATGTCCTCTGTATGATGTAGAGCCTCTTTGCCTCAGCTAATGTCAGTTCACACAAGACACATTGGATGCCGTGGAATCATAGATTTCTCTTTATAAAATTCAGGTAAATTTTGCAGTAAAGAATGGGAAGCATGGTCTGTGTGTTTACTGTATGTGTTTATGGGAGCTCTGGTCCAGAGCATGTACGTTTCTGTTGTAGGCAGTGTTTTAAAACTTTACTTGTGATTTCAAAGATGAGGCAGATGCTATAAGTAATGCATTGTTTTGTGCTAGATCATTGCTTAATAAAGGAACAAGAAATCTGCCGGTACTCATTTTTCCAGATTAACACATTTAGTTTGGACTCACAATGATCACGTGTCAATTTTGTGGAGACCAACTTTTTATATTCTCCTCAGATGCATTTTCTTTGTGGCGAAGGAAATGCTTACATCACATTCCCTGTGTCGTGGTGCCAAGTGCCTGAGGTGAACGATGTCCTTTCTGTGTCTGGAGGAGGCTTTTTTGTTTTATTTAATTCTCAGAAGTTGGGTGTCCAGTTACTGTATTTTATGAAAATTAAAATTTCCAGCAGACTCTATAGCTCAAAATACCACATTCCTTTCCAGCAGCAACCACAAAAGAGTACTCTCGTTTCATGAGAAAAGTTTGTAGAAAATAGATTTGTTCATGGTAACAATTGAATTTTGAATTTTTTAATATCTTCCATTTTCTTAATTCTTAGTTTTGCATCACACCCTGCCTCAGTTTACATCTTACCAGCACTTCCCTGTTCCTTTACTCTTTTTAAGCACGTATTTTAGAGTTGTATTTTCTTGTCCCCGTCATCCTTGTTTCTATAATTGATGTTTCATATTCATAAGGTAACTTCATTCTTTGAATTTTCTAGTTTTAAATACGTATTTAGACTTGGCTGTAGAGTTGCTTATTGGACATATCCTATGGGCCCCTCAAATATAACCTCCTCCAAACTTAAATCATCATTTTGCCTGCAAAACCTGCTCCCCTCTGGTATTCTATCCCAAAGAATGAAATCATTATTCATGCAGTTGCCCATCCAGACACCCTAGAGTGTTTCTGGATGCCTCCCTTTCCTTCACCCCTTCCCTTCCCACACTACTGAGTTTGTAAATCTGCCATCTGTTCTTGTGTCTATCTCAACTGCCACAGACATTCAGATCTTCATCTCTTACCTACATCGTTGGAGCAGGCTTCTAACTAGTCCTTCCTCATTGAGTCCCTTCTCACACTCCATTATTGATTGCTCTAAATTAGTAATCTGGTCATATTACATCCTTAAAAATTATTTTATGGCTTTTCCATTGATAAAGATCTACTCACTAAAGTTTATAAATGTTCATGATCTCACCCCTGCTTACCTCTTCAATTTCTACCACTCCTCATTGTACACCATATATTCCAGCCATTTTTTACTTTTTTCATGTCCTAAAATTTGCCATTAAGCTAGGTCAGACCACAGAGGTTGGTTTGCATTCAAAGACTGACTGGAACTCAGATTTGGTTCAAGATTACTTTCACTTAGGCTTTCTACTAAATTAGCAAACAAGCAGTACCAACAACATATACCACATGAACAAGTGAATGGATACAGCACTCTAGTGCCCCCTAGTTTCTCATGGAGATATAACCAAAATTCAGTTGTCACTGTAATACGTGCTCAATGAGAAGTATGCCAGGCCATATACAAAAGCTCAGTAGCTTTTGTTCCATTAGGCAAGGTGAGGGGCCAGGTTAATGTTCAAAGGTCTACCTTCTACCTTATAAGAAAAGCTTTGCTATATCTAAAAACATGAACAATTTGTTTTTTCTGTGTCATTGGGTCCCCAGCAGGTCTTACCATGATCTATAGCCATGTTTTCTTGTGCCTCCTGCCTTCGTACCTATTGCTGGCTCTGTGTGCACAGCACTTCTTAACCTCACTTTTCATAACCATCCTTGAAGACTCAGACCAGGGGTCACTTCTTCCAGAACATTTTCCTTGGTGGTCTTCCTCACTAGCATCCTGTGCATTATATTTTATAGTATTTAGTGTACTGATTTTTAAATGTTGGTCTGTTTACTTATCTACTACTAATTATAAGCTCCATCGAGTAAAGACTCTGTTACTTATCTTCATATGTCTAGTATCTAGCAAAAATATTGGCACATAGTAATCATCTAATATCAATAGAAGGAAAAAAGGGAAGGAGGGAGGGGCAGGAATCTTTTAATGATCCAATACAAAGTCTGGAAGGATAAAGATGATAAACCATTTTTGGGGATGTGTATATGTTGTTCATTTTAACCAGGTACTTTTATATCTTCAATATTTAATTGAATTTATTTAAATAATAGTGATGTGTTAAAGTCAGTCTAAGAAAGGAACATTTGTAATGGAGATCTGTTTTCAGGCATTCAGCCATGTTTCTTTACTCATCATTAGACTTTCCTGTTTCCAACTTGTATAACAATACAAACTTTAAAATAGTGCTTTAGGATACATGCCTCCTGTGGCAATCATATATGTTAGAGACCAATATTTATTTTGCAAAACTTATTTGTTTCCACTTCTGTAATAATATGTTTCGAGTATTTATCTTACATCACAAAAGAGCCATAGTCCCTCTCCTCATGGAACATACTCATTTACGTGCCTTTAATGAAACAAATCCATACAACACTTAATCAAATCTCTTTGACAGTGACCTAGACAGTAAAGATCAAAAAAAAGGTAGACCTTTTCCATGAAAATTCCAACTTTTCAGTATTGAAAAGTAGTAGATATTTGATAGTAAAATAGATTTTTGGTTTTTGTAGACTCTATTTCTAGAGCAGTAGTTCTCAACCTTGGCTGCATGATAGAATCACCTGGTAAGTATTAAAAAACCCTGATGCCTAAGCCACACCCCAGACTAATTCAATCAGAATTTGGGAGTAGAACCAAGCATCAGTGCATTTTAAAGCTTTCTGGAGGATTGTCATATGTAGCCGATTTTGAGGACCACTGCTCATCAAGTATTTTTATATCTTCAATGTTTAGTTCAATTTATTTAATAATAGTGACCTATTAAAGGCACTATAAAGAAAGAACGTTTGTAATGGAGATCCGTTTCAAGGCTTTTGGCCCGGTTTCTTTACCCATTATTAGACTTTTCTGTTTGCAACTTGTGGTAAATTTTAGAATATTAACAAGTCTAATCTGCTTCTCCTCTCCTCACTTGGACCAGATAGACATTGAGGAATAAGGCTTGATTTCTTCTCTATTTTCCCTGCCTTGCTCTTGTTTTCCACCTACCGATGCCAGAGCTTTGAGAGCAGGGAAGGATGAGAGAGAGGCTGTGTTAGTGGGAGACTTCTTCAACTTACTCTCCCTCCACACACACATCCAAAGTGCTCTCCAGCTGACTGTTTAACTCCTGCTTTGATGGTACACTCTACACTGTTGCTCTCGATTCTCCTTGGCAGAGTCTTTTGAATACAGTTCTAGTCTAGCTATGGTCCTTCAGCCTGCAGGAACCTTGGCATTTTTGCCCCTTTAAATTCTGGACATGCAGACTACTCCCAAGATAGCCCTCTCTCTTTTCTCTGCTATTCCAGGCTGCTCTAGCCACTAATCAGCATCTTTTCTTTTTTCCCCGTTATTTTATTGAGGTCATATTGGCTTATAACAGTGTGTAAATTTCAGGTGTACATTATCATATATCAGTTTCTGTATAGACTGCATTGTGTTTACCACCAATAGTCTAGATTTTTTTATCCACAGCGCCTTTTCTTTAGACTTTAACACGGAAGAGTCAGGCACGGGTCACAGTACATGCAACCCTCAAATGTGGAAACCACAGGCCAAGTTTAGTAAAACTTCTTAAATGATCTTCTTTAGGTCCCTGCAGCACTTGACGCTGCTAGGACAAGGTGAGGGGGGTGGGTTCTTTCAAGGAGGGAGGGGAAATGCACGAGATTCTGACCATGCTCTTAAAAAAAAATTCTCACAACTCCCCTCCTTGAACCCTTACTCTCTGCAGGTAGATGATAGTCTAGAGGACCCAGGAGTTGTTTGGGGGTCTACTTCTCTGCAAATTCTGCATTTTGTGCCTAGTTCCTCTCTAGAAGGTGAGGTCACCATTCTCACCTTTGGTCCTTCAATAAAGACTCCACAACAGGAAATGTCTCATGTTACATTCTTTTATAACTTCGTGGGAAATCACATCTCTAATTTTCCAACTTACTCTAGAAGAAATAAAAGAGACTTATAGAGAGGGAATCTATATCTGCTTTATCTTTTCTTCTCTTTCTTTTTATTCATATTATTTATATAAATTTTAATTCATAACCCTGTAAAGATCACATCTATTTAAGGCACATGAAAATTTGGCTTTGATAATTCAAGGATTAATGGCAGATCTTACTCACTTGCTCCTCTCAGGATCTAAGTAGGCATCTCCTTCTCCAGCTCTGTGCTTCCTTTCCAAAATCTGTGGGCTTGGTTGAAGACATAGCTTAACAGTGTACACCCCAGATTTTATTTGCTAAAATTCTTATTCTGTCCTTTACTTTTTATATGCTAAGTTTTGAGCTGCTCAGGGCTGCTTTTCTCTTTCTATGCTAATAGGATACTGGTGCCTGGCCTTGAAAATGTAGGCTCTTCAAACTGCTGGTGACAGAAATAAAAGAAATCACATGATAAAGGGAAAAGTTCCTTCTTCCTCTCTAGTGGCTGGGTTGTAAAACTATCTTTGCAAAGGTTGTTTCTAACAAAGAAGGCTTTTAAAGGCTCCCAGGCTTCAGGAACTGTTAGTATGTTCTGTGACAATAATCTTTAATATCTTTTAAAAATATCTAAATATCTGCAATTCCAACTGGTTATTTTACTAAATAATTTGTTTGGAGATATTCTAGATTTATGATCATAGTGGCAGTTTTGAATCATCACTTTAAAACTCCTCCTGAAAACCAAACAGACTAACAAGATGGCAAAAGAAAGAATTATGGATAGCATCTTCAACAAAAGTCAGTGACATGAAACTCCTCAAAATCCAAGAATATAGGTGGATGTGGCCAAATCTCCAACAGGAGCAGGACCTAAGCAAGATGAGCAGCTGTGTTGTAAGAGTTGCTGAAAGGAAAGAGGTTGCAAAATGAAACTTCAAAGTTTCTAGAAAATAATGAAAAAAGCACCAAAATCCATGGGATACAGCTTATCGATGAAAATAATCCATAACCAATCTATAAATGAAAATTTGGGAGAGTTTATTCTGAGCTAAAATGTGAGGACCATGGTCTGGGGCCTTTCTTGCCGAAGGAAGAAAGGGCACCAAAGAAGTGGGGTGTACAGAGTGGTTATATACCCCCAAAGAGGATGTTTTACATATGATTGAAATGTCCCTTTTACAATAGTCACAAGACTTCTCTGTCGGCGCAGTGATTGATGAAACAGCAGGTATAGTTCTGCTGTCTCAGTGAACACAGAAGGGTGGCAGGTCTGCTGTCTCAAGGTGGGTGGTCACAGGTGAGCTGGGTGGTCAAAGGTGAGTCCAGCAATCAGTTCCTAACCTAGGGAGAGATGCTTATCCTTAAGGAAATGCCAATGTGGGGGGAAGTTGCACCTTTATCCTAAGGGCATTTGTTCTTGCTATAGTAAATGTTTAAAGCAGATATACAATGCATGCTCAATGGCCACAGTCAGGCCCTTTTGGAAAAACAAAGTCAGGCCGAATTAGGTTTACATCAAATGGCTTCCTCATATACTCCAATATATGCTATTGCTTGCCATTTCTATTTGTCAAGCTGAAGCAGTGTTTTAAAGAATGTACTACATTAACTACCTTTATCAACAAAAATGAAAAAAATTTTCAACTCAACAGAATGTTTAAAAAAGAATGCAAACTAAAAGTAACCAGAAGGAATTGATAGAAATAAAGACAGAAATTAATGATACAGAAAAGAGAAAAACAACAAAACTAATTTAAAAAAACTAAGCTGGCTAAAGAGATCAACAACAAAAGATAGGCTATTAGTCAACCAAACTGGACAAAGTACAAGTTCACAAAATACAAAATGACACAGGGGAAATAATCTTTGAAACAGAGAAAATTTTTAAAAATGAGACAACTTTATATAATTGTATGCAGATACGCTTAAAGACTCCTAAAAGATGTCGAAGTCTGCTCCTGGCTGCTCTTCTCCCCCAATTCTTCCTCCTGGCCTGATTGATTTCACCAAGGAATTCTACCAAACTTTTGAAGATCTGATAAACCCTATGCTACTTAAATTGTGCCATACTGTAGAAAAAGAAAACTTCCAAATTTTTTTTGTGAAGTAATCGTGTATCGATACTAAAACCTAATAAAGATTATTCAAAAAGAAAATTACAGGACAATTTCACTTATGAATATCAATGCAAAAATCTTAATAAAATATTGAGTCAAATCCAAAGCGTATTAAAAAAATACATCATAAGCTACTGAGATTCATTCTGGGAATGCCAGCAGAGTTTATTATTAGAAAATCTATTAGTGTAATTCATCAGTTCATCATACCAATAATTATAAGAAGAAAAATCATGTGACTATCTCCATGGATGTCTAAAAGTGGTGACAAAATTCAACACATATTCTTGACCAGAAAAAAAGAAAAAAGAAAGGAAGGGAAGGAGGGAAGGAAGAATGGAAGGAAGCAAGCAAGAAAGAAAAGCCCAGTAAGAGTCAATGCATAATTCCTTAAAATAATTTAATCATAGTAAGGCAACCAAACATTGTTGCTTCCCACTGTGCTGGAAGAGGAAGTACACAGAACCACTTTGAAGCATTCCTTCCACAAATATTGAGTCTGAATCTAATCAAACCCTAGATCTAACATATCAACTTATAAGAAATATGGGGGAGAGAGGATTAAGTTAAGGGATATGACAAATTCAGAGTGGTAAAAAAGTGATCGACTTTTGTTACTAGTCAAGAATTTAAAAGTGGATGGGAGGGAACTATTCTAGATTAAAATAAATTTATGAGACATAAAAATCCCATGCAATGAGTGGACCTAGTTTGGATTCCAATGAGAAGAAACCAACCATAAATACATATTAGTGAGACAATTAGGGAAAGGTTTTTTGTTTGTGTGTGTGTAAGGAAGATTGGCCCTGAGCTAACATCTGTTGCCAATCTTCCTCTTTTTGTTTGAGGAAGATTGTCACTGAGCTAACATCTGTGCCAATCTTCCCCTACTTTATGTGGGATGCTGCCACAGCATGGTTTGATGAGTGGTGCTAGGTCCACGCACAGGATCCAAACCTACGAACCTCAGGCCACTGAAGCGGAGCATGTGAACTTAACCACTATGCCACTGGGCCAGCCCCAGGGAAATTTGAATATGGCCTAGGTAT
The DNA here is from genome assembly GCF_041296235.1 of Equus asinus. NCBI lineage: Eukaryota > Metazoa > Chordata > Mammalia > Perissodactyla > Equidae > Equus > Equus asinus. Next base: position 30,494,902 of record NC_091800.1, on the reverse strand, counting down.
TAAATAATACAAGGAATTATTGTTAGCTTTGCTAGATGTTGATGACATTGCAGTTATGTAAAAAATATCTATGTTGATCCATATTGAACTATGTAGGAGTAAACTGATGTGTTATGTGCAAGTCACTATCAAATGCCTCAATAATAATAATAATAATAAAGAGACAACGAAGCAAATGTGGCAAAATCTTGATAATTGTTAAACCTGAGTGATGGTTATCTGGGGGTTCATTGTACTATTTTCTCAACTTTTCTGTATATTTGAAATTTAGCCATAAGTTTTTAAAAAATTTAAACTTATTGCCCTGCTAGAATATTTAAAGTAACATTTCTGTTTTTGAAAAAGTATGTATACATGTTGGTTTCCTTTGTTAAAAGCAGAAGATGAGCGTTGCCAATTCCCTATTCTTGTATGTGCATGGTGTGGGGAAGGGAGGGGAGGGGAGAAAGCAAAGGTCTCTGACTGTTGGATTCTTATTTAAACAAAGAATATGAGAGTCATATGCTATTTATATTAACACAGAGAACAAACAGTTTATATAGAAGAGGTCCATAATTCACAAAATAGGAGACATAAGGAGTTACACTTTTCTGCTAGAACTGGTAAATAACAACTGCTTTAAAAGAAGGAGCTTACTTTTACATTTCCTATTATTAATTGGAGTCTGGTTGGTATGATGATTCCTTTAATGAAAAACTACATGGAGCTTCCATCCTCTGGCATAAGAATAGAATAGAACAGAACAGAACAGAACAGAATAGAGTAGAATGGCTTAATAGCATTTTGTGGTAAAAGTCAGGGTTTTTCAGTGGGAATTAATGGGACTGCCAAAAGGTTCATGGGATCTCAGGTTGCCATATAGAAGTATATTTCTAGAATAAGCAAAGTAATGTTTCTCTTCTGCTCTGAAGTGATTAGACCATACTTGGAGTATTATAGTACATTTTAGGAAGTAGCCCTTAAACAGGTTAAGAGAAAAGCAATACTAAAGGTGAGAGGCCCCAAAGCCGGATCACGAGAGGAATAGTCAAAGGTATAAGAAATGAGTAGTTTGGAAAAAAGTCTCAGTGGCAATAAGACAGCACTCTGCAGATGTTTGAAGTACAAAATGCTGGAGCGATAGAAAAAACCACAACTAATTAGTGGAAATTGTAGGAAGGCTGATTTGGGTTTAGTGTGAATGTTGGGAGTTGCAATCTTCCGTGGGCCTTAAGTTTCCCAGCAAGGCCCTGAATGCCCTTTATCCAGGCCATTTATCAGAGTTGTGTTTGCAACAAGCAACCTTGAGGGATAAGTTAAGATCCCACTTTGGAAAAAGGCAGACTTGCTTACCACTTATTATAAAGGCAGTGGATTCCCCGAGCTCAATATTCTTAATCTAGGACAAAAACCTACTGTGTGCACAGAATATGCCTGGACCCCTCTATGGTGCCCCCCTGGAATTGGGGGTAAGGGAAAGTAACTCGAATATGCTTGCTAACTGTGAATAATGAAATCTTTTGTCTCTGACTCAGGCACCTCATGTCTTCCTCCGACATCCATGAAACAGTAATAGGCTAACTTATTAGCTTATAAGTAGGGTAAATCAATAAATCCCAGACCCAACAAAGGAGAAGCACATTAGTAGGTTCCCTGTCTAGAGGTTTTCAAAAGTGGATAGATAAACCTTTTGGTAAGGATAGTGCATAAACATAGCAAAACATAAAGCCCAAGACTAGTTTTCCTTGGATTTTCAATGTCATTCCAGTCACGTAAATTCTATTATTTTTAGAAAACACAGTAAATAGGCTTAGACTTGTCTGTGGAATATGAGAAGACTCTTATGGAGTTACTCCAAGAGAAGGATTTTGCTGTACCTCTCCAGGTTGAACCACTAGGAAATCCCTATATAAACATGGCCTCACTACATGTTTAAATGCCCAGCTTCCATCAATTGTTTCTATATTTCCTTACTCTAGTAAATCTTTATTTGCTTTCAGGTGAAGGGAAACAAGACTGTTATGCCAAAGATGTAATTCATCCCTGACTTCATGTCAAAGCTCTTAGCACCCTAGAGGGTCAAGATTTGAATCTTCTATCTCTGCCCTACCAGCCCTATTGTAAGTTAAGTATGTCTGACTTATCTTATTGGAAATTCATGGACATAAGTTTCATTAGCATTAATGGGACTTTAGTATCTAATGTAGTGGTAAGCATACGCATAACATTTTTCTCTCATTGCTGTAAGCTTCTGATGATTGTGAGAATATTTTGAAAATGTATATTAAAATCTAGTTTGGCATTCTGAGTGAGTGGTGTGATTCAGGTTTGGGTCACGTATGATATCTGGCCTTCACTGAACATAAACAAAGCCTTAACACCATAATCTCTTAGTCTTCCTTTGTCTTTTCCTTTGCAAATGCTTTGTGCATCATGCACATTCATCCACTGGGTGGCAATATGTACCCAAGAATGTTTACTGTTTCTAGTTCCCTCAACCTAACTGAATTTAAGATGCCAAACTTTTTTATCTGGAAAATAGCCATTGTATCAAATCTAAGAAACAGTATTGTCTGAATTCAAACTCCTATCTAGAAGTGACTATGGAGATTTTACTAATATTGATACTCCCTATCATTTACTCTCAACCATATTCTCTCTTCTCCCAACATGTTCACCCACCACACATTTGCAAAATAGATGATCCCTCATGCCCTTCTCATTCCTCGCCATTTTATACTCATACCTTACTCTTTAAACACACACATACCTTTCTAAATTCCTCTAGTTTCTAACTCCTCTACTCTTAGTAACCTACCTCTTATTTCTGTGGCTTTTGCCTGACAATGGACTTTTCCCTTTCTCCATTTTGTTTCTTAAATATCATACTTTCTCTGCAATGAAATCAAGAGACATACAATTGGGCTCCTGTCCAATGTCATATGCATTCCCTCTGGTTTTGTTCTATATGCTAGATAAGTAGAGCAGATTCTGGGTATTCATGTAGTCTTGCAAAACCATATCATTCCCTTTCACTTAAATTAATTCTGCCCACAACGCAGAGTGAGACCAATTAACTAGCTCTGTGTAGGATTTATCTTCAGTTAAGAGCACTTCCAAGAGATTAAATTGTATATCAAGTATGATTACAACGTGAAAAAACCCACAAAAATATATACATATTTTAAAAATCGAAAGTAAAACACCTGTAATAGTACATAGTTGTGTTAGATGGTGAAATTATGCAAGCTAATTATGAAATTGTTTCCCCTTTCTGCTTTTTCTGTATTTTTTCCTGTATTTTCTTTAATTAACTATGCTGTTTTCAAATGAAAAAATATATATAACTGCGCCTAAATCATCTTTTATCTTTCTCCTTCCTAGATTGAAAAATTCCTTTTTCTTTCATATATCCTTCTGCTATCTAATTTTCCAAAAGGTATATAATAATATTTTGACATTTCCTTGAATCTCCGCATGGTGCTGAGTGTGATGGGAAGATTGACTCATCTTTTTTTTTTTGGTGAGAAAGATTGTCCCTGAGCTAACATCTGTGCCAATCTTCCTCTATTTTGTATGTGGGATGCCGTCACTGCATGGTTTCATGAGCAGTGTGTAGATCTGCACCAGGGAACTGAACCCATGAACCCCGGGCCGCCGAAGCAGAGTGCACGAACTTAACCAGTATGCCACGGGGCCAGCCCCCTCATCCTTTTTTTTAAAAAGAATAATTTATTTTAGAATAGCTTTTAGATTTACAGATAATTGCAAATACCGCCTATATTCTAAACAGTTTTTTCCCTATTAGTAACATCTTACATTAGTTGGTACATTTGTTACAAATAATGAACCAATATTGATATATTATTATTAATTAAAGTCCGTACTTCCTTCGAATTTCCTTTGTTTTCACCTAATGTCCTTTCTTTGGTCCAGGATCCCATCCAGGATACTGCATTACATTTAGTCATCTTACCTCCTTAGGCTCCTCTTGGCTGTGACAGTTTCTCAGATTCTCCTTACTTTATATTACCTTCGTGGCTTTGAGGAGTATTGGGCAGGTGTTTTGTAGAATGCTCTTCCATTGGGATTCTCTGATGTTTTTCTAATGATTGGACTCGGTTATGGATTATGGGGGGCAAGACAGCAGAGGTAAAGGCATATCAAGGGTAAGTGCTATTGACATGACTTTGCACTGTTCGTCACCTGGCTGAGGTAGTATTTGCCACGTTTCTCCACTCAGAGTTACTCTTTTATTCCACCTTTCCACGCTTTACTCCTTGGTGGGGTGTGCGCAGTTATGGAGTGGGGTGTTATGCTCCACCTCTGCAACGGCAGAGTATCGATGTAAATTATTTGAAACTTTTCTGTACAGGAGATTTGTCTACTCTCCTGAATTTATTATTTATTCAATAGTTTATTTACATCAGTATAGACTCATGGATGTTTATTTTATACTTTGGATTATAATCCAATATTAGTTTATTTTGTTGCTCAAATTGGCCATTTGCAGCTTTTTCGGTTTGCCTCCTCTGTCCCTTTGACATAACTCCGTCATTATGAGGTTTTTTCGCACCCCCTTACTTTCTGGCACTACAAGACCTCCATACTCATCGTGTACAGTCCCTGCCCCGCTCCGAGAATTGGCTCATGCTTTTTAACTCTTCATCATGAAGATCACTATCAAAAAGTACTGAGTGTCTCTTGCATGCAAGATCTTGTGTTAGGAATATAATTTTTTTAAAAAATCTCTTTTCAGCTAGATCTTGCATTTTAGCTGAGAAAGTTAGACCAACATATAATGGCATTCTATTTTTTAAGCCTAAGATTAGCCTAAAAAGAAAAAAATTCACATAGTAATATTTCTTCCCTCTTCGATTGCCATCCATGAAAATGGCCTGGATTTGAGGGAGGGGTGTAGGAGGGGATCCTGGGGCTGGGTCGAACCAGGAGGCATGTCATCTAGAATGCCATTTTTAGAAATATGTAGCTGAGGAAGAGAGAGAACGACATAATCAGAAGGGAACCTAGTCAGAACCAGAAAGAGTCCTCCAGCTGTGAGTTAAAATTCAACTGCCAGAAGTTTGCACATCAGCTCTGATAAACCTTATGCTGTGACTCTCCAAGGAGTTTTGACGTCAGCTAATAATTTTCCAGGAAAAACAAGTTTTTGTATATATTAAAAAAATCATGATATTATAACTTTAAGGGATTTTTACATTTCATCAAGTTTGATTTCCTCTTTTTTTTTTCAGACCAGTAAACAGAGTCCCCAATAGAAAGTCAATAATGTTAGGGCTGGACGTGACCTTAGAGATCACTTACTTAGAGAGTCTACATACACCAGCACTGAGACCCAGAGAGCTGGTGGCTTTTTTCGGGTCACCCCACAGGTAGTAATGTGCAACTAGATGCCAACTCTCTTGCCTTCAGATCAGAGCTCTTTTCACCGCAGAACTTTGTCTCATGTAATCATTGATTTATACAATCAACTCATTCAGTCAATCAACAAGAAGTGTTTGAAGAGCTGCTTCGTGCGTGGCACTGTGCTAGGGTTTCCAAGTACAAATTTCAAGAGCTGATACCACTTTAAAGAACTGAATCTAAAATTCAGTAAACTGCCACCAGGTGGCATAAGCCCTCAGATTGGCAAGGACATTTGTAGGTAATTTATTGGTAACCATTCAGATTTTCCTCTTAGACATTTTTTCAAATTCGGATGGTGAGAACTGGTCTGAATGTGCAATCCAGGCTTATGATTTTCTGTTAAAAAAAAAAAAGTCTTCCAGCCTCCCAGGCAGAAGTCTTTGAGTTATTTTTCTGTTTCATTTCATGTTTTACTTATTGAGTGACTGCTTGTTCAAACTGGCTCCTTCTGTCACTTTTAGCCCCTCCATAAAAACCTCCCATTTAGCAATGTCAGGAAAAGAACACCTTGGGCTGCTCCCAACCTCCTGCCAGTTCACTGCTGCTGCTGAGCTTTTGCTCTTGCTATTCTCTTCCCTGAAATTCCTTCTCTTTTAAATTTTTTAAATTGATTCACCAGTGTTCAGCAAACATTTGAGTGGTTATTATGGTGATGGTAATATATGAAATGCCAAACTGTGTACTCTTTCCCCATACCAGAATCTGCTCTGTCCCTCCCTACCTGTCTGAGAGTAGGGAAGATCTAGTTGATAAAATAGGTATATGAACAAGTATATTGAAGGTATTTACCAGGCATAGTGGTAACCAAAGTAACAGTCTTGTAGGGGTGGTCAAGAAAGAAATTGATCCTTAGCTTAGGTCTGGAGGTAATGAAAATAGTTTAAATGGATACAGAATCAAAGATGGATTTACACAGTGAGAAGAAATGGCATGGTATTTCAAGAACTGACAATTCTAGCATGAGTAGAAGGTCTGATGTATATAGGCAAATGGCCAAAGTTCATGTTAAAAATAAAGACAGGATTCCACCAAGAAGACATAACACTTATCTATACACCCAATACAGGAGCACCAAAGTACGAAAGCAACTATTAACAAAACTAAAAGGAGATATCAACAAGAATGCAATAACAGTAGGGGACCTCAACACTCCACTAACACCAATGGATAGATCATCTAGGCAGAAAGTCAGCAAGGAAATTGTAGAATTAAATGAAAAACTAGACTAGATGGACTGAATAGAGATATATAGAACACTCCATCAAAAAACAGCAGGTTATGCATTCTTCTCAAGTGTGCATGGAACATTCTCAAGGATAGACCATATATTGGGAAACAAAGCAGGCCTCAATAAATTTAAGAGGATTGAAATAATATCAAGCATCTTTTCCAACATAATGCTATGAAACTAGAAGTCAATTGTGAGAATAAAGCTGGGAAAGGGGCAAAGATGTGGAGATTAAACAACATGCTTCTGAACAACCAATGGATCATTGAATAAATCAAAGGTGAAATCACATATTATCTGGGAGACAAATGAAAACACACACATAATTTGGGATGCAGCAAAAGTGGTTTTAAGAGGGAATTTCATTGCAATACAGGCTCACCTCAATAAACAAGAAAAATGTCAAATAAGCAATCTCAAACTACACCTAACAGAATTAGAAAAAGAGCAACAAACAAAGCCCAAAGTCAGTAAAAGGAGGGAAATAATAAAAATTAGAGCAGAAATAAATGAAATCAAAACAAAAAGACAGTACAAAGGATCAATGAAACAAAGAGTTCTTCGAGAAAATAAGCAAAATTCATGAACTGTTAGTCAGGCTCACTAAGAAAAACAGAAGACTCAAATAAATCAGAAATGAAAGAGGAGAAATTACAAAGGATACCACAGAAATACAAAAGATTATGAGAGAATACTGTGAAAAACTATATGCCAAAAATTGGACAATCTAGAAGAAATGCATAAAGTCTTAGACTTTTACAATATCCCAAAACTGAATCAGTAAGAAATAGAGAATCTGAATAGAACAATCACAAGTAAAGAGATTGAAACAGTAATCAAAAACCTCCCAGAAAATAAAAGTCCAGGACCAGATGGCTTCTCTGGAGAATTTTACCAAACATTCAAAGAAGATTTAAACCTATCCTTCTCAAACTTTTCCAGAAAATTGAGGAAGATGGAGCACTTAGTAACACATCCTATGAGGCCAACATCACCCTGATCCCCAAACCAGACAAGGACAACACAAAGAAGGAAAATTACAGGCCAATATCACTGATGAACATAGATGCAAAAATCCTCAACAAAATATTGGCAAACTGAATACAGCAATACATTAAAAAGATCATACACCATGATCAAGTGGGATTTATACCAGGGACACAGGGATGGTTCAACATCCGCGGATCAATCAATGTGATACACCACATTGACAAAATGAGGAACAAAAACCACATGATCATCTCAATAGCTGCAGAGAAAGCATTCCACAAGATCCAACATCCATTTATGATAAAAACTCTCAATAAAGTAGGTATAGGAGGAAAGTACCTCAACATAATAAAGACCATATATGACAAACCCATAGCCAACATGATACTCCATGGGGAAAAACTTAAAGGCATCCCTCTGAGAAGAGGAACAAGACAAGGGTGCCCACTCTCACCACTCTTATTCAACATACCACTGGAGGTTTTGGCCAGAGCAATTAGGCAAGAAAAAAAATAAAAATAAAAAGGAAAAAGACAAAGAAGAAGTGAAACATTTGCTGTTTTCAGACGATGTGATCTTATATATAGAAAGCCCTAAAAAATCCATTGGAAAACTGTTAGAAGTAATCAACAACTATAGCAAAGTTGCAGGGTATAAAATCCACTTACATAAATCAGTAGCATTTCTATACTCTAATAACGAACTAACAGAAAGAGAACTCAAGAACACAATCCCATTCACAATTGCAAAAAAAAGAATAAAATATTTTGGAATAAATTTAACCAAGGAAGTGAAAGACCTATACAATGAAAACTACAAGACTTTCCTGAAAAAAATTGTTGAAATATAAAGAGATGGAAAGACATTCCATGCACATGTATTGGAAGAATAAACATAGTTAAAAGTGTCCATACTACCTAAAGCAATCTACAGATTCAAAACAATCCCAATCAGAATCCCAATGACATTCTTTACAGAAATAGAACAAAGAATCCTAGAATTCATATGGGGCAACAAAAGACCCCAAATTGCTAAAGCAATCCTGAGAAAAAAGAACAAAGCTGGAGGCATCACAATCCCTGTCTTCAAAATATACTACAAAGCTATCGTAATCAAAATGGCATGATACTGGTACAAAAACAGGTACACAGATGAGTGGAAAAGAATTGAAAGCCCAGAAATAAAACCACACATCTATGGACACCTAATCTTCCACAAAGGAGCTGATAACATAAAATGGAGAAAGGAAAGTCTCTTCAACAAATGGTTTGGGAAAACTGGACAGCCGCATGTAAAAGAATGAAAATAGACCATTCTTTTATGCCGTTCACAAAAATAAACTCAAAATGGATTAAAGACTTAAAGGTAAGACCTGAAACCATAAGACTTCTGGAAGAAAATATAGGCAGTACACTCTTTTACTTCGGTCTTAAAAGGATATGTTCAGACACCATGTATTCTTGGACAAGGGAAACAATAGAAAGAATAAACAAATGGGACTTCATCAGACGAAAGAGCTTCAACAAGGCATGGGAAAACAGGATTGAAACAAAAACACAACCCACCAACTGGGAGAAAATATTTGCAAATCATATATCTGACAAAGGGTTAATCTCCATAATATGCAAAGAACTCATACAACTCAGCAACAAAAAATCAAACAACTCGATCAAAAAATGAGTAGGGGGTATGAACAGACATTTCTCCAAAGAAGACATATGGATGGCCAATAGGCATGTGAAAAGATGCTCATCATCACTGATCATCAGGAAAATGCAAATCAAAACTACACTCAGATTTCACCTTACACCCGTTAGAATGGCTAAAATAACCAAGACAAAAAACAGCAAATGTTGGAGAGGTTGTGGAGAAAAAGGAACAGTCATACACTGCTGGTGGGAATGCAAACTGGTACAGCCACTATGGAAAACAGTATGGAGATTTCTCAAAAAATTAAAAATAGAAATACCATATGACCCAGCCATCCTACTACTGGGTATTTATCCAAAGAACTTGAAATCAGCAATTCTAAGAGACCCATGCACCCCTATGTTCATTGCAGCATTATTCACAATAGCCAAGACAAGGAAGCAACCTAAATGCCCATTGACTGATGACTGGATGAAGAAGATATGGTGTGTATATATACAATGGAATACTACTCAGCCATAAAAAGGATAAAATTGTCCCATTCGCAACATGGGTGGACCTTGAGGGTATTATGTTAAGCAAAATAAGCCAGATAGAGAAAGACAAAATCTGTATGACTCCACTCATATGTGGAAGACAAACAAACACATGGACAAAGAGAATAGATTAGTGGTTACCAGGGGAAGCGGAAGTGGGGGGTGGGCACAAAGGGTGAAGTGGTGCACCTATAATATGACTGAATAACTATCATAATCTCAATAAAAAACAAACAAAAAACCAAAAAAAGAAAAGAAAGGCAGGGACCAGGTTATGAAGGCCCTTGAATGACAAGGAAAGAAGTTGGGACTTTATCCTTTAGGCCTTAGAAGTCATTGTAATTTTAAGAACAGATTTGCACTTTAGAAAGATCATCCCAAGCCAAGCGGTTGTGGCATGGATTGGAAAGAGGTCAGGCCAGACACAAGGCAACCAGTTAGGAAATGACCATAGAGCCTGGGTGGGGATGCTAAGACCTGAACCAAGGTAAAAACTGCACTGAACGAGAGGCAGGGATGGATCTGAGAGAGTCAACAGAATTGGTGATGTGATATTGTGATTTATAATAGGAGAGAGATATTTGGTCTTTTTTCCTGTTCCTGGCACAGAGCTCCTAAAACCCTTGGAATTTCCTGTGATGAGAGCCATAAAGATGTCTTTTGTTATGTTAATGAGGTGACATTTGGAAAGCACCTAAGGGTGAGGGCTGGTTGCCAGGAGAACCAACTAAGTGATTAGAGGGTTGGAACTTTCATTTCTACTCCCTGACCTCCCAGGAGGGAAGAGGGGCTGGAGGTTGAATCATTTGCCAGTGGCCAGTGATTTAATCAATCATGCCTATATAATGAAGCCTCCTAAAACTCAAAAGGATGGGATTCAGAGAGCTTCCAGGTTGGTGAACACCTGGAGATTTGGGGACAGTACACTCAGAGAGAGTGTGGAAGTTCCCTTTCCCCATACCTTGCCCTATGCATCTTTTCCATTTAGCTGTTTCTGAGTCATATCCTTTTATAACAAGCTGGTAATCTAGTAAATAAATGTGTCTCTGAGTTCTGTGAGCTGCTGTGGCAAATTAATCAAACAAGAGGAGAGGGTCATGGGAACCTCTGATCTATAGCTGATGGATCAGAAGCACAGGTGACAACCTGGATTTGGGACTGGCATATGAAGCGCTGGGGTGAGAATAGGGGTGAGTAAGGGGGTAAAGGTCGGGTATAACTGAACTCTTAACCTGTGGAATCGGATGCTACCTCTGAGTATGTGGTGTCAGGATTGAGTTGAGTTGTAGGACACCCAGCTGATGTCTGAGAATTGCATGTTGATGTGTGGGAAAATCCCTCTCCACACAAATTGGAATTGGTCCCAGAACTTTTAGATGAGGAATCAAATATGAGAGTAAAGAGAAAATGCTGGGTGACCAGGAGATTCCTGGCTTAGGTCACTGGGTGAATGGATGTCATTAATTAGGATAGAGGATACAGGAGGTAAAACAGTTTTTTGGGGGTGGGGGTGGTGAATACCTTAAGTTTACTTTGGTGTTTCTGATGATTTGCACTAATCAACTTCATACATTATTAACATATAGGTTGGAATGAAAGCTCTCAGTAAAGAAAAACTTCCTTATTACCATTTATGAATCGATCAATATATCAACCAAAAATATTTTAGTCTCTCCTTTATGTCTTATAAGGAGTTAACTGCAATGGGTATTGTGAATCATACATTCCAAGTTTTCCAAGATAGTTTCACTTTCCTACAATATTAGTCTTTTTCAACAAATGCAATTCATTATATAATTAATGTGATTTAATTTTATATCTTGTAAGACTTTTCTCATAAATAAGTTCATAAATCATTAAAAGGTTTAAGGCCTGAGTCCTGCAAGTGAGGAGTCTGTAGTCTAATCCAGAAGAAGAACTCAACACCCATTAAAGAACCATTAAGTGGTAAACCGCAATGTTGTGAAGGTTCATGGGGCGTCCAGAAAGTGGCTGTCATTTTGAGTAGGAGGAATTAGAGAGAGGACTGCACTGAGGAGGAGCTGGAACTGCAGCAATGCTCTAAAGAATGAGCGGGATCTGAAAGTCAGATGGGTGAGGAGAGCAGCATTAGGAAAGGCACAGAGTTGAAAAATCACCTCAATGTGTGCAGGGGAGACTGAGGCCCACAGCCTATCTTGATTAGTTTTTTGACTCAGCCGCAGAGAGCGACTGATAGACTTTATGATCCTATTCCTGCTCTCTTATATCCATCTCCTCTTCAGGACTCATTTTGTGATAATTTTTCTAAGGTATAATGAAAATTTCCAGTTGTGTGGCTTCCAGGACTTGTTTTACCATTCCCTTCCTGGCTTTTTTCAATTTTCATCTCATTCTGAATTTTAGCTTTTCTGACCTTAGACCTAAATGCTTTTGCTAAGTTTTAGTATTCCTTAATCACCTTAGTTTCTATTTTTGGTAACATTCTCATTTGCCTGTGAGGTCCACATGCAGCCTTTGGAAGCAATGTAATTGAAATTCCCATTAGAGTTAACTGTATAATAATGAGATATTCTTTTAGCATATTTTCAAGAGCTGTGGATGAAATAAATACTTGGTACTAAAAAATCTATAATTTAACAAAGAAATATAATAGTGCCTCCTGCACAGTGGGCATTCAGTAAGTCTTTCTAAATGAATGAATTTTACATAATCACCTATTAATAAAGAAGAATACATCTTTTTTGTTACACACTTTGCACAAGCACATTTTGCTGCCAGAACAAGAAATACAGTAGGAGGCTCAGGGGATAAGCAGTTAGGCCATGGTTTCCTCTGGCTTCTCCTTCAGTGAAGTCAAGCTCTGGCTCCTGATGCTCTGAGGTGAGGTGAGGGTCAGGGACGTGATGTGTCAATTTCCTTTTGTCCAGGGGACTCTAGCTCAGGGATCTCTATGAAGTGTATCAAAACACTAGTCCCAGTGGCTGACATCCGCTTCAGCTATTTGTTTATAAATAGGAGTTCTGAACACTTTGAAAACAGTTTGTTCTTTAAAGTTTGTCAGCATTCCTTTTCTAATTTAACACAGTTGAACAAGCTACTAGTGTCACTGATAATGCAAAATTAAAATTCTACTAGCCTCACTTTGATGATTGATCATAAATTCCAGATTAGCAAAATCCAAATTAATGACATTTTATTATCTATCTATATATGTGTATGTATAGAGGGTTATATGTATGCGAATTAAGAATGATAGCAATTTAGAACTGGAAGGGAACATAAAAAAGAATTCTGTTTAAAGCCTACATTTTGCAGATGAAGAGATTTGTGACTGGTAAATTGTTCTTTCTCTTGTACCCAAGAGACTAATTCTATATTTAAACACTACCAGAAATAGCCTCCTTTACAGATATAATTTGCCATGATTCCATGACTCCACTGAGCACGTTATATGTTATGTAATGCTCTTACTTCTATTAGCTGTGCCTTAGCATCTCCTATGAGTCTACAGGCACTTTGAAGGAAGAGATTCTGTTTAATTCATTTTTGCCTTCCCCACAGTACCTCCTCAGCCCATCCCCACATCTGGTACTGGATTGAGCATTGAGTAATCTGTAGGCAGCCATGATCCTGCACTGAAATCAAGGATACAGGCATTTAGGGGGTATGTCTCCTGTGGGCTTTGCAAAGTTTCTTCTGCTCCAGGGCATCTGATAGTTTCCCTGGATAACCTTGTTTGCTTTTTGGAGCCCTGTTGTCTGCACTCCTCACCCGACAGTTATCAAGCTGTGCCCCCATGCTAAGGCCCTCCCATCCTATTGTTTCCTCACCCTAATGCCAACAGCTGCACTGGACTGGACTGGATTTGTCATTCCCCGGTTTGGACACAAATTAGAATTGCTGCCACTGCCTAGCTCCCTCATGGTGCCCCTCAGCTCAACCTCCTTCATTCTAGTGTGCTGAATGGCAAATAAGTCAGGCAGCCTGCTGTAACCTCACTCTGAGAGGTAAAGCTATTGCTGGCTGGCACTGTTACATAAAATAAATGGGTACTGAACAATTGAAAAGAATGAATTTGGTCATTAATTATTCACTTGACAAATATTTATTGAGTATTTAAAGTGGCATACCATACCCTGTCCTGGGTGCTGGAGATACGACAGGGAATAAGACCAAATCCCTGTCCTCATGGAGTTTACAGTCTAGTCAGGGAGGGACACAATGAACAAATAAATGAACAAAATGAATAGATAGATAATACAAAGCCACTGCTAAAAAGTCAATGCTGTGAAGAAACATAAAGCAGAGAAAAGGAACAGAAAATGATAGGAGGGGTGCTATTTTAGAAATGATGGTCAGGGAAGGCCTGACATGAAGACACTTAGGAATCATCTGCATATAGGTGGTATTTAAAGCCATAAGACAAATGAGATCATCTAGAGAATAAATATAGTTAGTGAAGAAATGTCTGAGGACTCAGTTCTGGGGATTCCAACATTAGAGGTGGGAAGGATGAGGAGGATTCAGGAAAGAAGGTTGAGAAGGAACAGCCACTGAGATAGAAAGAGAGGGTTGTGTTCTGGAAGTCAAATTGAGAAGGTATTTCAAAAAGGAGGATAATCAATTAAGACCAAGAGTTGCCCTTTGAATTTGGCAGTGTTGAAGTTAATAGTGATGAAGGAAATAGCAGTTTCACTGAAGTGGAGGAGACCTTGAAAGGAGTCAGCTCAAGTTAGAATGGGAGAAGAAGAATTGGAGAGAGTGAAGGGGCACGGTGCCTTTGAGGTATATTGCTGAAAAAGGAAGTGAAAACGGGCAAGACCTAGAGAGGGATGTGGACCAAGAGGGGCTGTGATTTTTCTAAGATGAGAAAACTAGCAGCGTTTTTGTGTGCAGAGAACAAAGATGCAGTAAAGAGGGAAAACTGGTGATGCAAGAGAGGGGTTATTGTAGAGGCAGGAGGCAGTGAGATTCCCTGTGCACCTGGACCGCTTTCCCTCCTGTCAAAGCATAACTTTCAGCCAGACATTTAGGCAGGACTTTTAAAAGGAAGGCAAACAGATAGTCAAAGGTAAATTCAGCATTTTGGCAAGTGTGCATTTCATTTCTGCTCTGTTTGGCTTTCTCATCATTAAATTAAGTACTGTTCATATATAAGTGAAGTTATACTGATAATAAGAATGTCCTTATACGGAATTTTAGGCAATGAGACTTCAGTGAAGTCAATGGTATCTTCACGAAATATTTGCAGTTTCTAATCAGAACAACCTGAAATTTCCACTCTTCAGTGTATGGTAAATAACCTGTCACATTATTATAATTAGACCCATATCATTGAAACAATAGCAGCTTCCTTTCTGCAGCACTTCTGCTAAGGGAGCTTTGGTTTTCTTGAGGAAAGTCTCAGAGAAAACCCAAGTGGGAAAAGTGTGACCCTATGACCAGAAAATACAACCTTTCCTGTTTGGGTTTTTCTCTTTATAGTACCTCAGTTCTAAGTTCCCAGACATAAATAGGAGTAGAAACTGACCTAAGTCCAATCCACTTTTCACAAAAATATGTATTCCACAGGGTGAAAAATTTAGATAAGATAAATAAGAAACAAGATTTTCAGGACATCAGAGATATGGTCAGAAAGAGGGAGCACCCTCGGTGAGTATAAAACCTTAATCAAGACAGATGTGATTGATTCCTGTTAATGTAAAGCTAGAGACTTTTAGATCTAGAAAACTATATTAAAGATCATCTATTCCAACCACTTTATTTTACAGATAAATAACTCAGTGATCAAGTGGTTAGATAACTTATATAAAGAGGCAGAGGTGATTAGTGGCTGTGTTGGGCGAATTTTTAAAGTAATAAAAAGAAAACTAAAATAATAATAATAGTAATAATAATAATTGTAATGTTTATTGAGTGCTTCCGTATGCCAGGCACTGTGCTGACCACTTTACACCCATCAGCTCGTTTAAAATTTACAGCAACTATATGAGATGGAAAGTAGATTTCTTAACCAACAGCTACTTAATTGACTTACCAATTTCACCACTTAATCTCCATTTTCTTCTCCGTAAAACACTGACTGATGCTGGTACCAGGTTGAATGCTTGAGGATGATAAATTTCTTTTCAAAGTTTCTTTCCACTTATCTAATCTGCAATCTGTAGACACACAGTCTATATTGATATCAGTATCACCTGGGAGCTTGTAAAAAATGCAAATATTGGGGCCGGCCCCGTGGCTGAGTGGTTAAGTTGGTGCACTCTGCTTCTGTGGCCCAGGGTGTCGCCGGTTCAGATCCTGGGCGTGGACATGGCACTGCTCCTTAGGCCATGCTGGGGCGGCATCCCACATGCTATAACTAGAAGGACCCGCAACTAAAATATACAACTATATACCGGAGGGATTTGGGGAGAAAAAGCAGGAAAAAAAAAAAAGAAGAAGATTGGCAACAGTTGTTAGCTCAGGTGCCAATCTTTAAAAAAACATGCACATTATCAAACTGCCCCCAGACTAGAAGCCCTACTCATTATCTTCTCTCCCTTAACCCACATCCATGGTCCCATGGAGAGTTTGCATGCCCTGTTGCCTGAGGAAAAAAGAATTTGATCCTGGTTTACAGATATTTCTGCCGAAAATGCTCGTACCAGGCATTGAGGGGTGGCTTGAATGACAGTGGAAGAGGGAAATCTCCCCACTAGACAAAACTTCAAACAGTACATCTCATGATAAACTTTGCCTGGGGAAAAAAAATACCTTGTTTGAGGAAATTGCCCTCAGGTCTTTAATTTTAATCATTATACCACTGGAAACATCAGACACAAATAGCAGTTTTACATTAGTAGGTATTCTACTGAGTTCAATTAAACAATTGAATCAATAGCTTAAAAGTACAGTCCACTTTGAGAACTAATATCATAGCAAATGGTACATATTCTTTAAGTGAACACCATCTGTATTAATCAGCGATACAGCAATAACGCTGTCTAGCAAACCACCCAAACTCGGTGGTGTAGAGTAATAAATATTTCTGGCTTACACATCTAAAGGTCAGTTGAGGTTTGGCTGATCTGGCCTGGGTTTGGGGAGGCTTGGCACCAAGTGTCTCTCATCCTTCTTGGACTAGTGGCTACTCAAGACATGCTCTTCTCATGGTGAAAGGCAGGAGTTTAAGAAAGCAAGCCTGACCGTGCAAGCCTCTGCTCACGTCATGTCCACTAACATCCTGTTAGCCAAAGCTAGGTATGTGGCCAAGCCTAAATTCCAGAGGTGAGGAATACTCTTCTCATTGAAGAGCGGGATGAGGGTGAATATTTGATAAACAATGATCTAATCTACCATGCCATCTGAATTTAAAACTAATATTTTCTTCTTTACAAAAATATGATTCATATGTTGTTATGAAAGCATGCAACAGTGCGAGTAATTGATTCAATACAATTTAACAAACATTTGTTGAGTGTCTTTTATTTGTTGGGCATGTGTTAGGTGTTCAAGATATAGAGATGGGTGAGACACTGTCCCTGCCCTCAAGAAGCTCAGAGACACAAGTGTAAATAAATTAAAATTTAATGTGACCAATGCCACAAAAGCATTTACAACTCTCTAAGGTTGGTGTTATTATTCCCATTTTATAAATCAGAAACTGAGAGTCAAGAAGGATTAAACGATTTGCCCAATGTTATACAACAGATAAAACTGAAATCTCATCTCTTTTGGGGGCAGGGGATTAAACCCTAAACTTCCTGTCCTTCTACACAACCTTTCTCGGAAAGTGAGCCCAGAAGTGATCCAGTCCAATACCTCACTTCATGCTGGAATCCTTGTATCCTTAAGGCAGAAAAAGCCAACATCTTGGTGAACTGAGCCCCGTGATAATGGATGTAGAACAGATTACATATGCTTTCCTCTGCTTTATAATTCTTCCGTTTTTACTAATTGACTTAGATTGCCCATCAAACTAACCTTTACAATATTAAGTAGTAAGTCAGATTTGCACACCTGTCCTGGGCTATTAGAAATCTCAGATGCTGGAGGATACTTTGGTCAGTTTTAAATCTGAGTCACAGGCCATAGCCTTTTACTGGATTGAATTTTTGTTAATATAAACTATTTTGATGATAAAGGGAAAAACGGAATGGACCATTGGGTCCTCTGCTCCTGAGAAATAAAAAGGATTGTGGGGAGTAATATGGTATCCTGAGGGCTGGAGTTTATGTATAATTATGACTTTCAGCCCTGTTAGCCACTATGAAGCTGCTACTATAAAGTTCTATACCAATATTTTATTAGTGTGTCATAACAGTTCCAATATGAAATGGCTCTTCATATTTGTTCAGAAGAATATCCATGAGCTAATGTTTGCAGAACATTCACCATAATCCTTTAAAGACAAATTAGAGGTACCATATTATTGTTCCCATATTAAGAAAGAGAAGCTACAGAGACAAATAAAAAATATACACTTCATTTCGATAAAGTGAAAAGTCACTGGAAAAGCCCAAGATAAGACAGGAGTCTAGTGACTATTAGCCTGGATAGTAGACATTTGGTTCTTGAAATAAAACTTTTGGGGAATATTAAGGGTACAAAAACAAACCCAACCACTGAGGCTTAATTTACTGTGGCACGTCAGAGAAAAATTTAATGAGCACATTTAATGCTTGGGCAAGAACCAGGATAATTATGAATATTAGAAAGGATCAGGAAGCTTGGTGACTCAAAACAATTTTTTTGTGCTGTCATTTTATACTGGAAAATATATGTGTTCTGTTCATTTCTTGCAGTTAGTTTCATATTGGTTATTGGGGACCTAGATTTTGGTCCACTTTAGCTATGGTTAGGGCAATACTGAATGCCAACATTTTGTTATTTCAATTTTCCCTCTTCTTTCCCAATTCCCAAGCATGTCAGCAGTAGAGGGACCCCTTCTATGGATGCTCAGTGTTGGAAGTCTGTCTCAGTATTGAGATTTCATACACAAATAGAGGCCCAGTCAAAGCAGCAGACGTTGCTCCCCTTTCTTGGTGACTGAGCGTTGGAGCTGAGCTGGGCCTGATCTTTATGTAGCCTTCACTATTGAATCTGTTAGAAAATACTTTCAATAGACCTCTCATGGAATCTGGCAACTAATGACAAGGAAAAAATATACATATCACTCCCCTTCAGGTCTAGATACTCAGAGAATATTTTATTTGCAGTGGCAAATATCCTTAGAGAGTTTTAGAAGCTATTCCCACTTGTGTGTGCTTGATAAAGAAACAGGGTCTCTTGTCTATGAACACATGTGAGCAGGCCACTGGCATAAAGAACTACTTCTATTAGGAACCAATATATTTTTCTTTTTAGTCTTATTTTTAGATATATAAGTAGATGGAAAAACTTATTGGCCCTCATCCTTTGGATCAGAAGATAAATATTCTCTCATCGTGGAATAAATTTCTTAGGAAAGGGTAAATTAAAGAGTTAGAACAATTTGAGATGAGAACGCTCAGCTTATCTCTATGCCAATAATGGATATTACCTCGTGGTTATGTTTGAAATTACCCGAAGCCTGCTTGTAAGGGCTGAAATTTATCAATTCAAGCTCTTCCATGACACCAATTTGATATTTCTCCATCTGAATTTCACACATTTTCTTCTAGCTAGAAGGTAATTTGTCCATATCGTTATAAAAAATGTTGAAATGGCAAAAGTTTCCAAGATCATTTCTATTTTTTTCTTCCTTTTGATAAAAACTAAACTCCTTCAGTAGTCAATTGCCCAATTAAATGTTTATATCCTTAATTATTCTCATGTGTTGCAGGATTATAGTCATAAAAAAATTAAGTCCTACATAAAACACATGCAACTTGCACTATCATCTTTTGGAAATTAGATCCTTTCTTCTTTAAAAGTCCTGCCATTTTTCTCTCCCGTAGGGATGGGATTACTTGTGTACCTTTTTTGTTTTAAGGCAGACTATTCAATTTCTTTCAGGCCATTGATTGAATCATTACATCCTCTATAAGTGTGACGCAGTTAAACATTATTATGACTGTAAAAAAAATCTCTTTCTTCCCTTTATTTTGGGGAATTGGATTGGTATGCTGTGCCTTTCTTTCCTGTGAGGGAGCCTTATGGTTCTTATGGTGAAGGTTCCTAATTTATTTGGATGTCTTTAGATATAATTTAATTGTTTAATGGTGGTTGGACTTTCTTTTCTTTGCATTAACATCTATTCTGTGCCTTTCCCTTTCTGTATTTTTTTCTATTCGTGATTCAGATGGTATTACTCTTCTATCTTTAGGAGAATTCAAACATTTTTCAGGCGTGATTCAAGGTTTTTTTGTTCTGTAAGAGAGAAAGCAGAAATGATTATTTGATAAAGAAGTATCTACAGATGAAAACTAGAAGCTGAGATGGATGATCTGAGTTTTTGAAGTGCCTTTAGAATGCCAGTGTCAGGGCTGGAACCCAACTTCTTCCCATCTGATTTCAATCCTAGATTCGTTTATTGGCTTTGTTGTCTCTCTCCACTAACCAGTCTCTGAAGGAGAATAGTAGCTGAGAAACAAAAGGAACTAGTTTAAATCTTCCAGGACAGATTTGGCCCTGGGAACTCTCTTTCCCCTAAGTTGTTGAAAGTCCATTAGCACTCTGAAGGAAATGCATTAGAATTCTTTATCACTCATCCATTAATTAATTAATCAATATGTATTACTATCTACTATGCCCAATACTGTGGGTATACAGAGTAAATACAAATAACAGCTTCCATTTATTGAGTAAACTCTTTTCTAGCCTCTTTCTTTTCATAGCCTCTTTCTAATCCTCACAAGCATCTTTTAAGAGAGGAATAGTATTCCCCATTTTACAGATGTGTAAACTGAAACTGAGAGAGATGAAGTGACTTGCCCAAAGTTATGTGACTAGTAAATAGCTGAACTGAGATTTTTAACTAAGGTCCATCTGACTCCAAACTCATTCTCTTTCTGTTATGTCACGTATCCTCATTAACTCCTCCTTCCATGAGTAGGACTTGGTCTCTGCCTTTAAAAGATTTACATGTACACAAAAGATCACGTATTGGATGAGTCCATTTATATGAAATGTCCAGAATAAACAAATTTCTGGAGACAGAAAGTAAGTAAACTGTTGCCTAGGTCTGGGGCTAAGGGAGTAAGAATGACTGCTAATAGGTACAGGATTTCTTTTTGGGATGATGAAAATGTTCTAAAATTGTTTGTGGTGATGGTTGCACAACTCTGTGACTATACTAAAATCATTCAGTTGCACACTTTAAATGTGTGAATTCTATGATATGTGAATTACATCTCAATAAAGCTGTTTTCCTTTTTAAAGGTTAACAATGTAGTAAAGAAGACAGATCTATAAACAGCTAACAAAATACCAGGCAACATAAAAACAGATATGAACAGTGCACCCTGGGAACTCAGGCAAAGGTACAGTTGTTAAGTCCAGGGGACTGGAAGATGACCTTATGAAGTAGATGCATGGGAGCAGAATTTAGAGCAAAACTGGAATGTTGATAGACAGAGGAGAGTGGAGGCTGAGAAGACAGCAAGGGCAAAGTCACAGGGAGATACAAGGGCTAGAGTTTTTCTGAGAGAATGGCAAATCATGGCAAGTGATCCAGGTGGAATTCGGTGAAGGGTGAGTGGGGGACATAGAGGGAAATGAGGTTGGAAAGGGATCCGACTGTATAGAATGCTGTGCTTAGGAGTTAGGCTGTGTTCTCTATACTATGGGGAAACTTTTTCATAGTGGGAAAAAGTATATTTTATTTTTAAGGTTTTTTTCAGCTTTATTGAGGTATAGTTAACAAATAAAATTGTGTATATAAAGTGCACAACATGATGGTTTGACATATGTATACTTTGTGAAATGATTGCCACAATCAGGTTTGTCAACACATCCATCACCTCATATGCTTATCATTTTTTATCTGTGAATGGTGAGAACCCTTAAGGTCTAGTCTCCCCAAATTTCAAGTACACAACACAGTATTATTAACTACAGTCACCATGCTGTACCTTAGATCCCCAGAGCTTATTCATCGGTAACTGAAGGCTTGTGCCCTTTGACCAGCATCTCCCCTTCTCCCCCACCTCCTAACCCCTGGTAACCACCATTCTAGAGAGAATATATTTTAAAAGTGGATCTCAGTTTACATTTTTCTACATCAGAAATCTGCTTTGAGCAAACCAATGCCATCACCATCCATAAAATTAAATTAATGTTGCAAATTTGAATTTTTCTAATTTTGTTTGAATATGTATAGTATATAGTTGTAAATTCCTTTTGGAGTTGTATAAGTATTTAAAGTATAAGGAATCTATATCTAGTTATATGCTTTTATTAAAATAAAATAATATAGATTATTTTTTAAAATTTCCCTTTAAAGGGAGTTGATATTTTACTTAAGCAAGAAATAGTCTAGGAGACAGAATAGTAATCAGTGTCTCTTCCAAACTATGTATTTTATTTGATGACTCCAAACTTTCTTTAGAGTAATATTGCTCTAATCATTGCTATGGGTAGCATAGAGAATGACAGGCAAACATCCAGCAACTTTGTCTTCTTGTCCACTCACTTGATCCGACATTTTGACAGACTCATTTGACAGAAATAGACTGACTGACCATTTAACCCTTCTGCCCTCTCCCCACCCAAAAAAGAAAAATAGCTTTATTGTATTTTAACTAACAGGCATTGGGAAGCAGTAATCTTTTTTCTTCCTTTGTTTCAGAGAGACAAGTGACATCTTCTTGAACACAAACTCAGAGTCTATCTTCTGGTGCACAAGATATAGGAACTTTGAAAGTGAAAAAAAAATGTAAGTTTTTTCCTCATCTCCTTCTATATTTCAACTTTACAAAGTGGTATGTCATGATGCCTTTCAAAATGATGCCAGCAGCAGGGTTAGTGCTTTTTGTCAAATGAGACCTTGTTAGAGTTTGAAAAATTCTAGATAACTATATTTTTACAATTCTTTAAAACATGAAAGAAAGTTCAAATGTTTTTGTTTCCTATTGTCAATATTTAAATTAAAAAGTCATTACAGATTTAATAAAGAAAGGGATAAAAAGAATGGGAGGGAGAGGTATTTTATAATTACTTCAGTTTTTATAGGAAAAAAATATCAGTACTCATTTCACCTGTTTCACTTCTTTTGTTGGTATTTCTGACTCCTTTTCGGTTACTCTATACCTCCCTCCCCTCACCCCAGTTGTCTGTCTCCCTGTCTCGTCTTTCTTACTCTTCTCTATTTGCTATGTTCTCTTTTATTGCCTCCTCCCCACTCCCTTTTCTCCCTTTCCCCCTTAATGGACCATACTTGGGACTGAGGGGTAATTTATAGAACTAACGTTGTGTATTGAGTATGACTTAATATTACTTATTATTCACTTAGAATGTGATGAATTGAACTTTTTTTGGGGGGGGGAAGATTAGCCCTGAGCTCAATCTGCTGCCAATCCTTCTCTTTTTGCTGAGGAGGCTGGCCCTGAGTGAATATCCATGTCCATCCTCCTCTACTTTATATGTGGGATGCTTGCCACAGCATGGCTTGATAAGCAGTGTGTAGGTCTGCACCCAGGATCCGAACTGGTGACCCTGGACTGCTGAAGCGGATCACGTGAACTTAACTGCTACACCACCTCGGCCGGGCCCTGAATTGAACTTTTAATATTTTTCCTTTCTAAGAAATCAAAGCAATTAAGTTACTTTACTTTTATGTATAACCATTTATGAGAATGATGGAATTGAGTATGAAGAGTCATGGAATCAGGTGTGTGCAGGAATAATATCTGCATGCACTCACTGTAATCTTCTTTAAGAGAATTCTTTGAGGTTATCAGTACCTATATCAGGGTCTTTTTGTTTTCTTTGCCCTCTCCTTATACCCTGTTGTGGTCCTGGCATGTAGCGCTCATCTGCAGTTGAGATTACAAGAATTTAATGTGAGTTTTAGTTTTAGTTTTGGGTATATAAACTGATTCATTGTCTCTAGCTCCAATTCTAAAAGCAAGATCAGTGTGCATGACTTGGCCTAATTGCTCCTGTCGTGCATGAAATAATCAGGAATTTATGGCAACGTGTGGGCACCCCTTTCTGGGATTTCAGCAACACTGCTAAGAAGCAGAAGCAGAGATTCCTCAATCTCTTGGAGTAATAATGACCTTCCTTTTCCTTCTAGGACTCACAGTTTGACTCTTCCTTCTCCTTTCAATCATTTGAGACCTCAAATAGTCTTACCAACACATCCGTATTAAAAATCTTGCCCTTTTAGGAAGTGGAATTACTATTTTCACTTATTGAGACTGAAGAACAGGAAGTGAAACCATTCTTGTGGTCACTGAACAGATCAACCTGGGAGCCAGGAATGGTCCTCAGTAGCACTATAGGACTCTTGACTGCATTATCTAAAGGAGGCAAAAGGAGCATATATAATTATTACCCTTCTAGTGAATTCTCTGAGTGCAGTTTCCTAATATCTTATGCCCATGCTAGTCACTAGTCACATTTACAACCACAATCACTAGGCTATATCTGAGACTTTTCTAGGGGCATTTATGCTGGAAGATGAAGCCATATTTTGTTATAAAAATATAATGAAAAGTATAGATAGTAGAATTGATTGGAAATAACTAATAATTCATTAGTGGGTGACTTAAAAGAGATAAAAACATTGTGGGATTGTATACAGCTTTGGAGGAATGTTCTTGAAATCTATTGAGCTGGACATTTTTTGTTAAAAAGAAATTTATTTTGGAAAAGCTTATTGATGACAGTGGAAAAGTCAGAGTCCAGACAATCAGAGAGCATATCTATAGCTTTGTTGGATAAAAGTGAATTTTGGTGATACCCAGCAATGGGCTCACTCTGCTCACCACAATCTGAGCTAATCAATCACAATGAGTTAGGGATTGACAAAAGAAGCTTTAATTCGATTAGCCAGCATAATCTGGAAGATAGCAGACTAAAGTCTAAAAAAAACCATATTCAAGGATTACAGAATCTTGTTGCCATTATGTAGGGAAAATGGGCAGTAAGGAGGGTGTTTAAAAATATTGGCATTCAGGCATGACAGACTCCAAGGTCTTTCATTGTTCTTTTCTTCTGTCAGTGATGATGAATATCCTGTAGGTGTGTTTCTCGCCTGTGGTCAGCTTGTTCCTGGAGAGAAACTCTCCATGGGAGACTATTCTATCAAGCTATAGGGGATTACATTTGTAAGCAGAGGCCATAAATCAGGAGAGCATGTGAATTTTTCACATGTGCAGAGCACAAGTAGTCACACAGAGCACAAGTAGTATGTGCAGAGCAGCAAGTAGTCACACAGAGGAGGGGCTGGAGTCATTTAGCATAACAAGATGGCCTCACTTATATTCACTTACATTTGTGTTAAGAACAAAGGATGTCAAGATAGCTCTTTCCCGTGGAGCCATTCCCTACTTTCTGCTACAACATCAATAAAGAGCAGAATTGACAAAAACATACTGGTCACTAACAAGATGGTCAAATTGCTAACAACATCTGGTGAGAAGTATCTCTCAAAAAAAAAAAAAAACCAATGGTACTGAATTTTGGTTTCTAATTGGTAATTGACACTTTCTGTGCCACATAAAACAACAAACCAGTATTCTAAAAGTAAAAATTGACTTTATTTCTCTTCCATTCTCAGGGCTTAGACTGGAAAATGGGATTGCTATGGCGATACCAATTTTGTGGGTTAGCCAGAATATCCCCACACCACCTCGTTTCAGTAAACTAGGTGGTTTTTTGGGGACTCAAATCTAATTAAAAAGGATTATAAAGGAATTTAATCCTTTTAGGAAGAGAATATCAACGACTATCTTCGTTTCAATTTACTTCATTAAGGGTGAAGAGGTAATACGGGACGCATATAGCAGTAGGGGTTGAGAGTGAGAGATACTTAGCACATACTCGAAAACGTGTCTAAGTCAGGATTGTAGCTTTCAAGAGTCTATCTAAATTTAAAAGTCACAATAATTGAGTGCCTATAAGAACTGGAATTTGAGCTACGCAAGAGCTGTATGCCTAAATGTAGTCTGCAGCTGTAGACCAAAAATGAGCCTAACACTAGTTAAGTAAAAGTTCCACTTCCGGTGGTAAGGCTGAGAATTTTCCAGAATTCACAAAAGCCGTAAATCCTCAGATTTAGGAAATGCAATGGGTCCCATGCTTAAAAACATAGTAGACAACATTATAGTGAGGCTATAGAACACCAAAGATAAAAAGAAGATTTTTAAAAGCAACTAGAGAAAAAAAATTAAAATACATAAATCAATTATAAAATAAGACTCTTAAAAAGCTGTATGTGTTTGGAAATTTAACTACAAATTCAATTTCTTTAAAAGCTATATGGGTAATCTAGGCCTGCTAATTCTTCTTAGGTGAGCTTTGATTACTTGTGTCTTTCAAGGAATTTGTTCATCTAAGTTGTAGAATTTATCGGCATAAATTTATTCTTAATTTTCTTTTTAGTGGTTGTAGGATCTGGAGCAATATACCCTCTCTCATTCTTGATATTGGTAATTTATGTGTTTTATCTGATCAGTCTAGCTAAAGTTTATCAATTTTATTGTTTTTTCCCAAAGAACTAGTTTTTTGTTTCATTGACTTTTTTCTATTGCTTTTCTGTTTTCTATTTCATTGATTTCTGTTCTTATCTTTTAAAATTCCTTTTTAATGTTTATTTTGGGCTTAATTTGCTTTTCTTTTTCTGGTTTCTTGTGCAGTCTTAAATCATTCAATCTAACACTTTCTACTTTCCTAATAGAGACATATTATTCTGCAAACACTTAGTACAAGTGTGTGATGCCCTGAAGCACTCTTTAGCTAGATCCAACAGATTTTGATATATTGTGTTTTCATTTTCACTCAGCTCAATTTCTAATTTCACTCTTGATTTTTCCTTTGATCAATGGGTTATTTAGAAGTGTGTTGTTTTGTTTTCAAATATTTGGATATTTTCTGAATATATCTTTGTTACTGATTTTTTAATTTAATTCCTTTGTGGTCAGAGAACATACGTTATATTATTTCAGTCCTTTTAAATTTATTAAGACTTGCTTTTTGGTCCAGAATATGATCTATTTTGGTGTTGTAGGTTGAACTGTGTCCCCAAAAAAGATATGTTCAAGTCGTAACTTCTGGTACCTCTGAATGTGACCTCATTTGGAAATAGGGTCTTTGCAGATCTAATCAAGTTAAAATGAGCTCATACTGGATTGGAGTAGACTCTAATCCCTTGAGTGTGGGAGAATAAATCTCTGTTGCTTTAAGTCACCCAGATTGTGGTATTTTGTTATAGCAGCCTAGGAAACTAATACATCTGGTAAATGTTCCATATGCATTTGTAAAAAAATGTATATTCTGCTGATGTTGGATGGAAACTTCTACACGTGTTAGTTAGATCAGATATATTGATAGTGCTGTTCAGTTCTTTGTACACTTAATGATTTTCTGTCTACTTCTCTGTCAATTATTAAGAGAACACTATTGAAATCTCTGACTCCCATAGTGGATTTGTCTACTTCTTTTTCCAGTATTATCAGTTTTTGTTTCATGTGTTTTGAAGATCTGTTAATAGGTCAAACATATTTAGAATCGTTATGTCCTCTTGATGAATTGCCTTTTTTTTATCATTATGAAATGACCCTTTTTACCCCCTCCAATATTCTTTCCTTTGAAATCCACTTTGTCTGATATTAATGGAACTACTCTAGATTTATTTTAACTAGTGTTAGCACAGACGATCTGTTTTAATCCTTTCACTTTTAACTTATCTGTTTTTCAGATTTAAAATAGGTTTCTTATAGACAGCATGTCGTTTTTTGATATCTTATCCTATCTGACAATCTCTGCTTTTTATTTGGTGTGGTTAGAACAATTACATTTGATATAATAAGTGATATTGTTAAGTTTAAATCTAGGATTTTTCTATTTCTTTTTTATTTGAGATCATAATAAATTCCAATCTTTAGAAAGCTGACAAAAACAGCAAACATCAAGAAATTCAGAAATAAATAATGTTTTTAATTACATAACTGCCTAAATATACTTTCACTGCATATCCTTTTAACCTTTGTTTGATTCTTCATGTGACAATTTCTTTTATAATCTTTCTATAGAAATAATAGAAAAGCAATCCCATCTCTCTTCTAGTGTGGTTAATAAAAATTGTTTTTATTACTGATAATTTTTAAGACAGTTTCTTTCAGTTTCACAACTCGTTATAGGAATGATCACATACACTTTAAGGGTTGTTGTCAAATTGGGAAAACCTCAATCAAGTTTCTTTCATATATGGTTTGTAAGATTTGGAGGAATTTTCCATAGACTAGCCTCTGGCTCTAAATATTTCATATCTTATTTCTTTGCTACTTATGCATTTCCAGTGCCAAGTGCAATGTTCATATCAGTACATGTCCTCCGGCCACACATTTGCTCACAATTCTTGTCACAATTGGCATAGTAAGTGGTAGGAACATTCAGGAAACCATTCCTATCCTAGGACAGCTAGCAATAACTTAAGTGTACATGGAAGTGACAATGAACCATGTAAATATACCCCACTAAACCAAAACAAAATGAATTCCCAACTCAACATCCCCTTAGAAGACCTCAAAAACCATACAGTTACACCAAATGTTTCTAGGAAAGTGTGATAGAGATAAGTTGGAGTAGAAAGAGATAGCAGTCTTAACTGTTGCATTTCAGGTATTTTACTTTTGCAAACCTGACAAAAATGTATGACTTGTGAATACATTATGAAGTTCCCACCAATAGTTTTGGAACAGGCCTGTGCAAGTGAGAGATCTTAAAGGTTAAGCTTTATTAGCTTCATGGTAAATCCACTTCAGAGATGATTTTGTAGGAGGAAATCTGAAATTCTTAGTAAGCCCCAGAGGGAATATTCGGCATAAATTATTGATACTTATCTTCAGAATGCTGGGTAGTTAGAATCAATAGTTGTCTGCTAAGGGCTTAGTGCCAATTCTGGGTCAACAGGAAAGGTCACTGACCTCCTCTGTTATTTAGTGTGTTGCTCTAGACCTTGGTCCCTTCTCACCCTACACATTCTCCCAAAACCTCGTCCACTCCTATCAACTCAACTGCTATCTAGATGTTAATGATTTCCAAACCAAAATCTCTAGCCCAGTCCCTCTCCTGAGCTTCAGACATGTGTATTCAACTGTTCAATAATATTTATACCTCAAGAATCTCTTGTCTTCCTTTTCAGCCTGCCTTTACTGCTTGTGTTGACCAAGGTAGAATCCTCAGAATTACCCGTGGCTCCTCCTTCTCCAACCCCACCTCGCCAACTGCTGAGCCCAACGCCAGGCACATAGTAGATGCATACTAGACGTTAGGTATTGTATTATGTTTCAATATTATAATCATATCCATAACTAATCCCAAAGTTCTAATCCTCCACACTCCAATGCCCTTACTCTCATCTAGGCTACCACTATCTCTATGGGAATTATTGCAATACTCTTAATTTATCTCTCTACCTTCCATCTTCTCTGCCTCCCCTCCAATTCATTCTTCACACTGTGACCTAAACGAACATTTTGAAAATGGAACTTTGATCTAGGACACTCTTCTGCTGACCACTCTTCAATGCCTTCATATTGTCCTGGGGATAAAGTTCAAACTCCTTTAATTTTCTGTCAAAGACCTAGACCAAGCCCAAACCTGCCTCTAGTCTCATTTCACTCCTCTGAAATGAACTCTTGTTCTAGGCGCATTGAGTATCTTTAAGTTTCTCAAATTGCCATATACTTCATTCCCAGATCTTTTCACTCCTAAATTTCTTTTCTATTTTTTATAGCTTTATTTATGTAAAATTATATACAAAACCTGCACATATTTAATGTAACAATTTTATGATTTTGGACGTAGTCATACACATGTGATACCATCGCCACAATGAAGGTAATAAACATATTCATCACCTCTAAAAATTTCCTTGTGTCCCTTTGCTTTTTTTGTTGTGGTGGTAAGAACACTTAACATTAGATCTATCCTCTTAAAAAAATTTTAAGTGCACAATACTGTATTTTTAACTACAGGTACTATGTTGTACAGCAGATCTCTTAAACTTATTCATTTTGTATAACTGTAACTTTATACTCATTGAACAACAAATCCCCATTTCCCTCTCTTCATCCCCTAGCGACTACCATTCTATTTTCTGTTTCTATAAGTTTGACTATTTTTTGGATACCTCATATATGTGGAATCATGAAGTATTTGTCCTTCTGTGATTGACTTATTTCACTTAGCATAATGGTTTCCAGGTCCATCCATGTTGTTGAAAATGATAGGATTCCTTCTTTTTTAAGGCTGAATAATATTCCATTGTGTTTATGTACCACATTTTCTTTATTCATTAATCTGTTGATGGACATTTGGGTTATTTCTATATCTTGGCTATTGTGAATAATGCTGAAATGAAGATGGGAATGCAAATATCTCTTCAAGATCCTGATTTAAATTATTTTGGATATTTACCTAGGAGTCAGATTGCTGGATCTTATGGTAGTTCTATGTTTAATTTTTTGAGGATCCTCTATACTGTTTTTCATAGTGGTTGAACCATTTTACATTCCCACTAACAGTATGTAAGGGTTCCAATTTCTCCACATCCTCACCAACATGTATTATCTTTTGTTTTTTATAATAGCCATTTTAACAGATGTGAGGTGTTATCTCATTTTGATTTTGACTGGCATTTCCCTGATGATTAGTGATGTTGAGTACCTTTTCATATACCTGCTGGCCATTTGTATGTCTTCTCCAGATAGATGTCTATTCAAGTCCTTTGCCCATTTATTAATTGGGTTATTCATTTGTTTTTTTGTTTTGCTATTGAGTTGTAGGAGTCCCTCATATATTTTGGAAATCAGCTCCTTATCAGATATATGTGGTTTGAAAATATTTTCTCCCATTCTGTAGGTTGCCTTCTCACTCTGTTGATTGTTTCTTTTGCTGTGCAGAAGCTTTTTACTTTGATGTAGTCCCACTTATTTATTTTTGCTTTTGTTGCCTATGCTTTTGGTATCATATCCATGAAATCATTGCCAAAGCCAAAGCTGTGAAGATTTCCCCTATTTTTTTTTTTTTTTTTTTGGAGTTTTACAGTTTCAAGTCTTACATTAAGTCTTTAATATATTTTGAGTTGGTTTTTGTGTTTGGCATAACATAGGGGTCTTCTTTCATCCTTTTATATGGGGATATCCAGTTTTCCCAGCACCATTTGTTGAAGAGTCTATCCTTTCCCCACTGTGTATTCTTGGTACTTTGTCAAAGATCGATTGACCATATATACATGGGTTTATTTCTGGGTTCTCTATTCTGTTCCTTTGATCTATGTGTCTATCTTGTCAGACCACACTTACACCTTGGAAATAGATTGACCAACATACACTATTTGGAGGGTTCTGGGATAACCAGATGAGCACAGGGCCCTCTCAGAACTCAGGCATGGGCTTCTTTGTTGTAGAAGTATTGATAGGGTCCCTTTCCTGCTTTCTGTTGTCCCCTCTTTTTCTCACCAGTATCCCATACCTGATGGCCAACATCCAACAGAATACTAATAGTAAAGGAACAATGTCTTCTGTATCCTAAGACATCAGTCTTCCTCTATCTTGTGTTACATTCCTTTTTGTGCTTGAATTATTGATCCAATTAGATTGTGAACTGTGCCTCAACTTTTTACGTAAGCTCTGCAGCTTTTATATCTGTCTTTAATGAGGATTCCCTAGGAGATTGTTAAGCTGAATTGAATTTAGGTGACAGGACAAAACAGACCCAACTAATCCACTCTAATATATTGCATTAACCTACCAGAGGGATGAAAAGAGAAAGGAGAAAATGAACAGGGAACCTCAGCATACTCTGGCATACATGAAAGCAATTTCTGAAATGTGGCGAATTGGCAGTACTGGCAAGTGGAAAAGGTAGGTATGCCAATTACAGGGTGAGAAGGTGAATAGTACTGCTGAGAATTCGAAGCAACAACATAGGCTGAGCTCCTATGTCCTGACTTAGCCTCAAGTGGTCCTCAATAGAATCTGACAGGCAGACCTCCCCACCTCCCCAGGGATCCAGGAAACATTGCAAACCCAGGGAATTCAGTCTATTGTTAATGTTGGCCAGGAATCACACACAATATGAGTTAAGAAATATCAGAATTCACAAAGCAAGAATGTTTCCATCTCTCTTGTAGGCATCTAAAAATGGAATTATCTGCCAATGGGAAAGAAAGAAGCAACCAGATTCCTCAAGAGGAGGGAGAAAGACTTTAATTCCTCTTTTTTCCTTACAGATTTTTCTATGGCTTGCAGAACTATGCTTATCAGTCCCTTAGTATCCCACAGTATCTGCTAGGCAGCCGTTGATCTGTAAATCATCCACCTTCTCCCAGATTTACTGCATTTAGAGGGCTCCTAAGGGGCAGCATCCTGCTTGAAGCTGAAAATAATTGCTTGTATTTATAGAGACAGAGAGATGCCTGAGGGAGGGAATAATGGAAATAGAGACTAGCAGGAGTGGGGAGGGGGAGAGTTGGCAGCTTAGGAGCAAATTGACCAGCTTGCAAAGGAACCTTTTCCTCAAAACTCCAGTTGAAAGCACTCACAAGTCTGCACATCCACCCCTGTTGGCTGGTCTTCTGCAGCAGCAGAGAGCAGAGATGATGACAAAGCTATGCGAATCCTGGGTAAAGGAAAGACGTTCCCTGGGCATGCCCCATGGGACCTTCTGCCTTCCAGCTGACAGCATCATCTGTTTCAAAAAAAAAAAAAAAAATTTGTGCTTCCAATCAAGACTGAAGCTGAGAAATTTTTCTGACAGGGGTGCAAGTTGTTGCATGCATGGCCTGTTAGATTTGCATTCTTTACTCAGTGAGACATAAAGTCCCTACTCTACCAACCAACTGGAATACCTGGAATATTCTCTCTCCCTTTCTCAGTCTTTCACACATCCACTCACCCTCTACGTGCACGCTTGCCTACACTCACATCCACCTCATTACTTTAGAGTCAGGTCTTATGTTTTTTATAGTTACAGGTGGAATCAATCTCTTTCTGTCTCTCTCTTCATCTCTCTCTCTTTCTCCAATATTTCCTAGATAAATGACTAACTTTTCCCCAGATTTGGTGGTTTTAAATTCAGGGCCACTCTCGTAGGACAAAGACTTTTTACCATAAAGGATATTTGAAAACACTGTGCCACCAATCCTAAAGGAAGTACCTAAAGGTCATTCCAAACAATTTTTTGAGCAGGGATTAATTTCTGAATTAGAGAAATAAGTGATGATTTCCCCAAATGGCTAATTTGAAAGAGACAAGAGACACCTAGAAGTATAAAATTTGGTGTGTCTGATAAAAACAAAGACAGCCTCCTTACTTTATAATTACAGCTTGTGTTAGAGGTTTCTTCCTAATGTGGAGATGTTGCCAAGGGAATAGCTTGGCAATCTTCTACATGGCTGCTTTTCACATTAATCCACACAGGCTTCATGGATGTTAATCTTTGTAACACACCTATGTGGTCGAGGAGGGCAAAATAAAATTTTTAGTCTGTTTTTCATGATAGGGAAAGAACATTAGAAGACAAGCTTTTCTGGTCTCCTTTCCAGGACCATGTCAGTGACTAGACCATGGATTTTGAGAGGCCTTAGGATCTCAGCCCAGGACTGTGGGGAAAAGAAACCTAAAAGGAATGCATGCAGCAAACCAGATTAAGGACATGGCTGATGGTCAGAGCTGGAAGTTCCGTTACTGAGACAATGTGGAAGCCAGGAGGCAGAAACCCAAAAGAAACCAGAGCCAAAAGTGACAGTTCGCGAAGCTCAAGGCCAAAGCACAAGACAGGAATCAGAGGAGCAATGAACGCTGAGCAAGAATGTCCAGTGTCAGCATTCAGAAAATGCCCTCATGACAGCTCTTGGAGCAACAGTGCTTCCTTACCCCCGACTTTGGGCAGCTCCTTTGGAAAGCAGCCACCACGGCTGGGCTTTGGGAGTGTGACTAATGTTGGAGTCAGCAGTTTTACACTCTGAGGAGACAGAATAGAGACAAGCTCTTCATACCTAAGATGTTTCTGGAGTCATAAAACTCAAAACAGTGTCATTGAGGCAGGGCCTGGACTAGGGTGGGTGAATGAGGTGCCTAGGATGCCAGACACAAAGAGGCATTTACTCTTAGGGTCATAAAGATGCGGGTCGCTCAGGCTCAGAGAAGGGAAGGGCGCCTCCCAATCCAAGGCCGGGCAGCACCGGATCTGACACCTGATAGTCTCTGTATCCCTTTGACATTAATCAGTGAATCCGTTCCTAATGAGTCTATGGCACTCATAGTATTTCTTGAAATAAAATACATAATTAAAATTTAGTTATTCCCTGGCATTTAATAATGTAAGATGGATGAAAATAATCTCTTAAATTAACGCAACAGAAAAATTTCGGTTAACACCATAGTAAGACATTCTTTCTTATCCTTTTGTTGGCCAAAAAGTTGTAAATACCTCCTAAGAGTCTATTTGCTTCAAAAACAACAGCGAGGAAGTTACTAACAGACCTCAGCAAATGCTTGCTGAAGGAATAGATAATGAATTAGAACTGAGGACAGGGAGAATGGGACTCACATGAACTCTGTGAAAGTATTCAGTATTCTTTATTTTAGTTTCATCTGCTGGTTAAATAACAAGCTTGTTTTATTTCATACACTATTTCTTTTACACCTTTTTACAGAAGGTGTAAGAGGTATCTGTATTAAGTACCCACAAGCTTTCCTCTGATTTATCATTTAAATCACTCTGATCCTAACCGGGTAAGAGGTTAACGAAAGAAAAAGAACAACTGAAATAGTATAAAACTTTATCCAACCATTTAAAAAACGATTTACCGGTTAATTTTGATTTGGGTTGATTGTGAAGAGCTCCTCAAAATCCATATTCTAAATATAAATAGGGGTTTCTTTAATGTTCCATTCAAGAGGTGATTTTCTGTCTTTCTTTTTTCCCACTAGGCTCCACAGATTGGGCTGTACCCTCTCTGCTTCTCAGTCTGTCATCTGTCATCAGGATTTATAGTTGCTGACAACATGCTTCAATAATTCACAAGGAATGGAGACCATTTTGTGTTCCCCCTTTTCTCAGTTGGCTCAGTGATGCAGACAGATTAAAAACATGCTTTTTGTCAGTGAACTAAAGCGAGAGGAATCAGAGACACCCTAGGAGCAGTAATACTGAATACGAAACATTTTCCCACCAATGCACCACTGGATAAAACCAGAAACAGTCCAGGGTCTGTCGTCCATTGAGTTTCGCTTGCCTGGTGACTGTAGCAAAGTTAAGCCTGCTCTCCTGCCATTCTCCCAAAGGTGGAGTTGATTTATACTGGCAGCTAAATGTACTGGTTTTCAAGTTTTAAGGAAGGGAAATCTAAGGACAAAATGAAATTCTATATTCAGGCACTAGCACTTTATAACCTGTGGCATTTGTTTGATAATTATGTTAGTAAAATGTGTAACTATTATGCATTGTTTCCATAGCTCTCTTCAAGAGAAGATGCCTTTTATTTCTACATAGCCTCTGACAGCAGGGCAGGAAAGAGAAGGCCGTGGAGCCATAACTTCCTCAGAGTCCAAGACAAAGAGCCTCCTGAGGCCATGTCGTTGCTTCATGTTTCTTTAATATTAAATATAACAAGTTCTGTGTCAGGCTCAAATCCCCAGTCCGGCCTCACCTCAGAGGCATCCTGGAGCCTGTCAGGGCTCATGGTGTCCTGACTTTGTTGATTGATTCTGCTCATTGTAATTCAGCAGCCAAGGAATAAGGTGCCTCCTTCCTGCAGCCAGCTCCTCTCCCTGAGCAAACAAGACTGCAGCTCAAAGGCAACATAGACCACAACTTACACAGCCAGTTTCAATACTCGGTTCCTCTCTGAATCCGGTAACTAGACCCACACCAGAAGGTGGACGCATCCTTCTAGATAAGGAATGTATTTATGTAGGTTCGCGCAAAAACCAAAGAAGAAAGAACAGGGTAGACAAGAAAGTCCTATACTGGACCTTGCAACTGAGCCGAGAGCTGTTTCATGGCATCTAGCTGACCACTTCAGCTTGCTCACATATGTGTGCCCTTGCAGACTTTGGCTTGCCTTGACTTTTCAGTTTGATTTTGGCATTAGTGGTTTTCATGGATTTTTCTTCCTTGTTTTTCCACATATCTCATGCCTTTATTAAAGTGTATTTTGGATAGACTGATCTAGCAATTGAGTAAAAATTGTGTTTTTGAAAAATATTATTTGCAATAGAATATTACAGACTTCACTATCCGGAAATCAGCTGACATCTGATATATTCTTATATATCTATATATAAAAATGTAAATAGATAGTTCTAGACATAAAATATTAACTATATTTTTATGTAGTTTTCTTTAGGCAAGTATATATAAAATTTAACCTCAGTTCCATTTGGCTTTTGGCAATAAGTTGGTATCAGGCTTTTTATCTAATTGTCAAATGCACACAATTAATAAATGAATTGAAAGAATATAATTTTTCCTTTGGTTTTATTTAAAATGTAACTTGAGATTGGAGTAAAACAGAGTCAATATCAACAGAGGCCCAGAACCTTCCATATATTTTAATATGATAAGCCTTCGGTGCCTGGAACCACAGCCCATGAGGTCTACATTGCTCCGGAAATTCCAGTCTTCAAAATCTGATTTTTGTTTTACTCCTCCATCATGTTTTGAAGCTTGTGTTGGTTCCAATAGATTTGCCAGTTCACTCCTAAAACTTTGTCCCAGGCTGAAGAAAGAACTTGCTCCAAAATGTGTTCCGTCTGACAACAGCAGTGTCCCAGCCCTTGCCTCAAAAAGGTGAGTGTTAAAATTATCATGGCTCCAGATGCAAGAGATGTGGTCTAGGCTTCACTGCAGGGGCTGCTGGGAGCAACTAGCTCCCCCAGGTATATGCCACATAGACACATCAAAATACTTCAATTTAGTTTATTTTTTCTCATACCATTACCACTACATAGTAATTCCTCCAGTGGCAGGCAAACTTATTCCCAAGATTATTTCCTTTTCTTTCTTTCTCTCTCTCTCTTTCCTTCCTTCCTTCCTTCTTTACTTCTTTCCTTCTAATATCTACTACTCTGTGGATGACATCCAAAAAAACAAGTGATCTTGAAGTATTTGGTTGTGACTTCTCTAGACCTTTGTATTCTGGCTTTGAATTCCAAAAAAAAATAAATAAGAGAGAGAGAAAGAAAAGAAAAAGAAAAAACACACAAAATAATCCCCAATTTAACAGTGAGATTGCTCCCTTAAATAACATTTTATATATTATCTTTGCTTATTTTGATAGAAGTTATAAGTTTTAAAAAATTCATTCATTCACAACTCAGCAATTATTTGCTGAGAACCTACCTACTACATGCCAGAAAGGTAAGGTATCTGTCCTCACAATGCTTAGTTTTAATTGAGGGAGATATTTAATAAATGAAATAACATTCTTTTTAAATTAAAATAATTTCAGAGAATGAAACATGCTTGTAATGAACTCTGATGACTTTCCCAGATACCTCTTCAGGTCTAATGTTCTTCTGTCCCCCGCCAGTGGTAATGCCATCAACAGACAGCCCTCACTTCTCAGCCTTCTTTGGGAATTACCTTACCTAAAGAGAGTCACCTTGCCCAAGGTCATGTTCCCTTTATCGGGTAGTCTATATTCCAAAAACTAGTCAACATAGAGGTATAAAGGATGGACCCCTTACCTTATCTCAGGGACCCTGAAGATCCATACCAGCTTTCTGTAGGGTCAGCTGAGGCCTTTGTTGAGACTACAACATAGCTCAACTTCTTCCTTTGTCCAATCTTGTTTCCTTCCCTTCCATAGGCAGGGACCCAAAAACACTCCCTTATAAACTTCCTGCTTACTAATCTCTGCCTCAGTCTACTCCTTGGGAGCCCTGACCAACAACAGTTACTACCAGCAGGGGACCAAGAAAACAGACACTGAATTAGAATTGGGGGTCAAGATTTTCTGCTACCTAGCCAGGAATAAAGACACCATCCCTGGTGGCAGAGATGGATGCTGTGCATGGACCCAACAGAAGTCCAACTGGCTAGCGGCAGAGACCAATGCCAAGTCCTCAGTATAGCACCAACCCTTGAGGATACCAACCAAACGCTTGGTGGCAAGTTAACCACATTAGACCTCTTCCATCCTGGAAAGGACAGTGGTTCATTTTGACGGGAATAGAAATATATTCTGAGTTTGAGTTTGCGTTTTCCTCCCATGTGGCTTCAGCCAGCACCACTGTTTGAGGACTTACAGAACATTTAGTCTCTGGGCATAGGATACCTCACACACTGCCTCAGAGTTAGGTACCCACTTTAAAGAAAAGGGGATGCAGGAGTGGGTACATGACTGAGACCTACTTGTGCTATCACATACTGTATCACCAGAGGCTGCTGGCTTGGCAGAGTGATGGAGTGGTACTTTCAAATTATAGCTGAGGTAGCAGCTTTGAGATTATACCTTGTCAGGAAGTGGTAGGGGTAATCACCAAGGTTACAGTGTGTACTTGATATCAGTGAATTTTAGATGATGCTGCACCCTCAATAGGTAGAATACATGGGTCCAGGAATCAAGGGATGGAGGCTGGAATGGCTCTGCTTACCATCACTCCCAGTTAGCTGCTTGGAGAATTTGTCTTCCTCTCCTTGCATCTTAGCATTCTGTGGGTTTAGTGGTCCTGGTTCTCAAAAGGGGAATGCAGTCACCAGAGGACACAGCAAGAGTCCTATTAAACTATAAGCTACAGCTCACTCCTGAGCATTGTGGGCTCCAACAGGCAAGAAGGTGCTGCCTCTTGGCATCAGGAGAAGATTGGGAGACTGTTATACAATGGAGGCAAGGAAGAATGTATTTGGTACCCAAGTGATCTTTTAGGTGCCTCTTGGTATTGCTTTGCCCAATTTTGACAGTTTAGAAGCCTTAGTCAGAGAAGGACATGGTGATTAGGAGCTCAGATCCCTCTGGTCTGGTTCATGCTAGCAGGTAAGACACATAGACCCATGGAGGTGCTAGATAAGGTTGAGGAGAATATACAATGGGTGACAGAGGAGGGACACAATGAGTTTCGCTTGAGATCCCAACACTGGCTGCAGTGGCTTGGGCTGTATTTCACGCCACTAAACCTCAGTAAGTTTTACCTGAGAAAGAGATACACCAGCATCCTAACAAAGCTGCTTCCAGACGGTGCACAAAGCAATGGATTCAAAGGGTGGATTTTCATGAACTCTGTGAGGTACTACCCAGATCCTCATTCAGTACAAAAATATGTGCTCCTCAAGATGCCAGGTGTACTACAAACAGGTAACTTTAGCTGTCAGCTGTCTTTGGAATTGTCTCAACTGAAGAGAGCTGCTGCACCTCTTTGGGCCAGCTGGCCTCCAGGAACTGGTTGGTGTGAGGATATAAAATCTTGTCACCTCTTGCTGAAACTTGGTATATCTCTAAAGGGCCATTGCAGTTTCAGAACTTAACTGTGGGGTTGGCTGAGGCCTTTGCTGAGACTGTAGTTGTAGCCATCTTCTCCCTTTGCCCAATCCTCTTATTTTCCTTCCCTTCCTCAGGTGTTGGTCAAGAGAAACTCTAATAATCTGCCTACATACAAAACCACTCCTCAGTCTCTGGTTCCTGGGGAGCCCAACCTGAAACAGTACTATGAAAAAAATAAAACAGGGTAATGGAATAAATATCAGATATCAGGAGGGGCTGCTGTAGTTAAGTTGGTCAGGTAAGGCTCCTCTGAGAAGTTGATGTTTAAATTGATGTGTCAATGATGAGAAAGGGCAGAGAAAGATCTGGAGGTTAGCATTCCAGACAGAGGGAAGTATGAAAACCCTGAGGAGAGAATGAGTTTGACATATTCCAGAAAAAGAAGGAAGGCCGGTGTTAACTCAAGCATGGTAAATGAAAAAGAAGCTGGCAGAAAGAGTGGCCAGATCATGGAGTTTGAACTTTATTCTAAATACAAGAAGAAAGTATTAGAAATAATTAAAAATATTGCTTTGACTTCTGTAAATAGTGAATGGCTTGCAGGAGTTGAAGAGTAGAATAAGAAAGAATAGTGAGTTATGAGACCATGTAATCACCCAGGAAAGAGATGAGGTGTTTTAGACAAGGGTAGAGGTGACGAAGTATGGTTGTCTTTTGGTATTTATTTTGGAGGTGAATCTAAAAGAAGTTGTGATGGATTACATGCAGGACAATGAAAATTAAAAAATTAAAGATGACTCCTAGGATAGGCCTGAACAATTGGGGCCATGTCACTAATTGAGACGGGAAAGAATAGTAGAGGAGTATGTTCAGAAGAGGGAATCTAAAACAACCTGAGGATGGGGTACAAAGTTCCCAGGGAGGAAGAACAGATTCGAAGGTTAGATTACCTAATTAAGGAGTAAGTTCGACTTGGTCAATGTGTTCAGCCTGTGTCTCAGTTTCTTAGTTTCCTGTTCTTTCCTAGGCAGTTATGATTTGGTAGACCTCAATTTATAATTGTCTATAAACTAGTTAAAATTTCTCAGAGATTCTGAATTTTCTGCAACCTCCCAGGTGACGGTATTGCTGTGGTCTGAGGAAATTTTGAGCAGTAAGTTTCCAGTGAAAATAACATTGTTGTGTCAAACAGACCCAGCTTTGAATTATTTCCAGGCCAATTATTCGTTGTGTAATGTTGGGTAAGTTTAAATCTTCTCGGAGCTTTAGTTCCTTGTGAAAATAGGAATAATATACCTACCTCATAAAGTTACTGGGAGAATTAAATGATGTCATGTCTCTAGAGAATAAAGCAAGTAACCCAGTTCCTTACTCATAAGAAGGCTCACTAATTTACCCTCCTTCCATCTCTCTCTCTCTAAAAGGCCGTATATTCACAAATTATACTGGAGTTTTAAAAGAATCATTATAAGATCTTTGGCAGTTAGAGAATTAACGTGTATGGTTATGACTATTGCTAAGTAGCTCCAATGGTCCACATAATATAGGCATCTGAATTTTGTCAAGGTACATATTGAATCCCACACACTGAGAGGAGGCTAGTTGGCAGGAGTGAGTCACTTTCCTGGGGTGGGAGCCTATCCAGTGCCAAACATCCTCATCTCAGCCTGACTTTATGGTTTTTAGCTTATCTTCCCATCCACCCACCTTTTGTGAAGCAAGAAAGTCTCTGCATCTTATGGAAAATGCCCCTGATAACCAGAGGAACAAACAGAAAAAACCAAACAACTCAAACCAACCACTGAATAGTGTTGGCATGGAAGTAAAGAGAAAGTTAAGAAATCTAAGAAATAGTGATGCTTATAAGGAAAAATAGGAGCTGGGGATAAATTATGGAGTGGAAATGCCACATTGGAAGTGGATTAGATCCATGACATGAATGCTTTTACTATGTGCACCATAAGGAAATACGGAAAGGTAATTCACAAACTATTTCAATAAATTTTCCAGACAGAATTTATATTATTAGCTTTATAAATGAGTCTAGTCCTCTGTTTATAGATTTATAAAGGTCTTAAGGGATCAGTTAAAAGTTTTAAGTGATACTTGACTGAACTTTATGGGAAAAATTCTGTGCTATAAATGGTATGTGTGATTTTGGGAATTTGTAAATATCTTAGGACATATCTCTTAAGAATGTTGGAGTTTGTTGTAATGATTTTTAATACTACCACATAGTTCTGTTGTATAGCAAATTGTAAAATGAGAATTATTAACCACTGGCCTGGTAATCACAATGTAAAGAGAGGATTTGCATCTTTAATTTCCTGTTTTACAATAAGGCTATGACATTTGTCAATGGATATTCAACACCATGTACACAAGGCTCCATGCTACAAACTATCTGGACAAATAAGACGCGGGTCCCACCCTCTGCTGAGGAAGAGAAAATACTGGCTCTATGATGCAAATAAAACCTTGAGAATTGGGAGGGTGAATTGTCTTGGGGAAAGGATATTGGGATCTATGACTGACAGAAGGTCATAACATTGGTGTGTTTAAAAAGCTTTTAATCCCTTGGTAATCATCTAGGGACAGAAAAGGGAGATAGCATTTATTATGATACTAAAAGTGCAGAGCTAGCTCTAAAAAATCTGACACATCCTTGATATGATAAGCATATCTCAGCACTTTTGATCTCTGTGAAGTCACTTAATTTTGATTGGAT
The DNA here is from genome assembly GCF_041296235.1 of Equus asinus. Lineage (NCBI taxonomy): Eukaryota > Metazoa > Chordata > Mammalia > Perissodactyla > Equidae > Equus > Equus asinus. Next base: position 30,452,819 of record NC_091800.1, on the reverse strand, counting down.
ACTCCTTGTAGTAGCTAGGGCTAACACCTCTAAAGATAGATATATTTCCACAAAAAATGATTTTTACACTCATACCCATAAAAAACAGCAGTCTCATTTTCAGAAGGCTCTGAGCAATTTCAATATTAAGTTCCTTTCATTCGAACTTTGTAGTCCTTGTAGGAAGGACGACCCCACATTCCATTGTTGTTTGAAGAATCTGAGTTGAATTCTGTGGACAAGTTAGGCTATGTTGCAGAAAGAATGGTATTTCCTCTGGCAGGTTAAGGGGAATGAACCACAAGATTGAGTAAAATTCAGCTGGGCACTAATGCCTATATATTATCTTCTGGAATCCTCTTTTAAAATGCAAATACTCCAGAGAAGGTAATACATTAAAGAACATTAAGGAGTAAAGCCATTAAGAGAGCTGCCGAGGTCTATTTTCATCCTACTTTTAATAACCACCACAGAATGTCACTCTTTCTTAGAAGTCTTTTCAAGACTTTTCAAGAATTCACTTGGAAGTCTTATCAGAGGAGATTTCCTGGTCTCCTGAGAGGAGGTATGTTATCCACTGGTATTACTCCATTGAAGTGGGGAGGGAGAATGTAGCATGGTATTCCAATAGTCTTAATCAAAGGGGGGAAATAAACTTTTGTTGGGAATCTCCCATACACCTGTCCTGTCCTACGTGCTTTGCATATGCCAGCTCATCAAATCCTTTCTCTGACGCCATTATACTGTTAATCACCGATATATGGATGGGAAACTGAGGCTGTGGGAGATTAAGTAACTGCTACAAAGAGCTAATAAGTAGCAGATCTTGGAGTTAAACTTGACCTATCTCATTTCAAAACTCATTAACTCAAGAAAAAGATAGGCATCTTACCTATGGAATTTAGTCCAAGGCATTTTGGTTCTCTCCCTCACCTCATGGGTCTACTTGATTCTAATTTGTTGTACAGGGGAGTTCAGAGGATCCTTCAAGAGAAGAAGTGTAGAGGTTAAAATGTAAAAATATTAACTATTGTGAGACCTATTATTGAGCAAGACTGGAGTAGCAACAGAAGAAAGGGTATTTCCAATGTCCTATTCTGAAGAAGTGCCTCGTTTCTTTATTTTTAGAATGTTTAAAAAATTATTCTATGACAAAGCTAAACACAATCTTATCATATGATCCACACTCCCAGGTATTTACCCAAATGAGGTGAAAACTTAACGTCCACATAGAAACTCACACACAAATATTTATGGCACTTTTAATTCTACTTGACAAAATTGGGAGCAACCAAGATGTAACTCAACAGATGAATGGATAAAAAAATGGTGGTAACCCAGTCAATGGACTATTACTTGGCAATGAAAAGAAATGAGCTATAAAGCCATGAAAAGACATGGAAGAAACAGTGCATATTGCAAGTGAAAGAAGCCAGTTTGAAAGGCTACATACTATATGAATCCATTCTGGAAAAGATAAAACTATAGAGAGAGTACAAAGAACAGAGGTTTCCAGGGGCTCAGTGGGGTGGTGGCAAGGGAGAGGAACAGGTGGCACACGGGGCATTTTTAGGGCAGAGAAACTATTTTCTATGATACTTACTGGTGGACACATGACTAAGCATGTGTCAATACCCATAGAACTATGCACCACAAAGACTGAATCCTAACGTAAACTATGGACTTTAGTTAATAATAATGTATCAATATTGGTTCATCAATTATACCACACCAATGCAAGATGTTAATAATACGGAAACTGTGGGTGGAAGGCGGGGGGTCTTGGAAAGGAAGTATATGGGAACTCTCTGTACTTTCTGCTCGATTTTTCTGTAAACCTAAAGCTACTCTTAAAAGTCTATTAATTTTTAAAAACTCATTCTAGTATTATCCCATTCTTCCTATGTCTTATTAAAGTATGAGAGAAATAGCTAGAGAGCAAAGAAGGAATAAAAATAGTGTAAAGGAAAGAGAGAAGCAGAAAAAAATATGAGAATTATAAAAAGAGAAAGAAAACAAAATTTGTGCCACCAGGGGAAAAAAAGACCAGAAATTTACAGAGCCATCTTTCCTTTTTTTTTTCTTTCTTTTCTTCCTTTGTTCTTTTTTTGGGGTAAGGGGTGGGGAGGAGGACTTCAGCAAGCTTACAATGTGGAGTAAGATGACAGAATGGAATCTTAAAAATATGCACCTTCTCTAGGAACAAGCATTTTACTTAGGGCGGCTGCAAGGCCAGGATGTCTGGCACAGTGTATATTTATGAAACAGTTAAGCTTGAGATGGGTAAGCTCCAACTTTTGGTGGTTGGGGAAAGAGGGTGCTTATTGTTGTGACTCTGGAAAAATCACTGGCTGAACAGCTGGGAACCTGCTTTCAGTTTGGACTCCAGGAGTAAACAGGGTGCACTGGGGTTACTGGAAACCAGAGGTAGTGGTGATAGGCGTCCCCAGAGGGAGGTGAAGGACTTTAAAGAGGATATGAGAGGATATTCCCCAAACAAACTTTCCTTTTCTGTTGAGGTATAACATATATATAGTAAAGTGCATGAATCGTAGGTGTACAGTTTGTGAATTTTTATTTATGAACATACTTATGGATCCACAAACCACATTAAGATACAGAATATTTTCAGTATCTCTGAAGGTTTCTTTGTGCTCCTTTCCAGTGAATACCTCTGTCCCCAGAGGTAATCACTCTGACTTCTATCAGTAAAAATTAGTTTTGCTGCACACCTTATATAAATGGAGTCATAGTATATGTACTCATTTGTATCCAGCTTCTTTCACTCAACATTATGTCTGTGAGATCCATCCACATTCTTACATATAATAGCGATTTGTTCTTTTTTATTCCTATTCAGTATCCCATTGTATGAAAATACCATAGTTTATTTATCCATTCCATTGCTAATGAAGATTTGGGTTGTTTTAATTTTTTACTGTAATGAATAAATTTGCTATGAGCATTCTTGTATATGTCTTTTGGTGGATGTATGCATTTATTCCTTTTGTGTGTATACCTAAGAGTAGCATTGCTGGGTTGTAAGATAGGCACATAGATACTGCCAAACAATTTTCCAAAGCATTTATACGACTTAAATTTCCACTAGCAACATTTGAAGATTCTAGTTGTCCCACATCTTCACCAACTTTTGCTGTTACCTGTCTTTTAAATTTTAGCCATTCTGGTGAGTATAGAGTAGTATCCATTTTGGTTTTAATTTGTATTATCCTAATGAATAATAAAATTGAGGATTTTTCCCCCAAATAATTATTGATATTTTGGATATCCATTTTGTAAAGTTCTTACTCAAGTCTTTTGCCCATTATTTAAATTGGATTGTCTATCTTTTTATTACTGATTTGCAGTTATTTATATACTCTAAATATAATCCTTTTGTCAGATACGTGTTGCAAACATCTTCTCTCAGTCTGTGATTTGTCTTTTAACTCTCTTAATGATGTCTTTTGATTAATAGAAGTTCTTGATTGTGATGAAATTTAATTTATCTTTTATTTTATATTTAGCACTTTTCTTGTACTATTCAAATCTTATCTCAAGTTCACAAATCTATTATTCTGTTCTCTTCTAAAAGTTTTATTTTTTACTTTTAGATCTGTAATTCATGTCTAATTAATTTTTGTATATGGCGTGAGGTAGAGTCAAGGTTCATTTTCCTCCCACATAGATATCCAATTACTGCAGCAACATTTATTGAAAATTTCTATCCTTTGCTCCTAAATTACTATGGTGCTTCTGTTGTAAATCAGATGACTATATATACAGATCTTTTCCTTTATTCTACTTTGTTTCATTGTGTTATCTGTCTGTCTTTATGCCAGTACTACACTATCTTAATTATGAAGCTTTATAAAAAGTATTCATATCTTGTCTTTACTGTTCTAGATACTTAGCATCTCCATATACATTTTAGAATCAGTTCTAATTAAACTCTTCTTTCTTTACAATTATCTTTCAGTAAGTTGTAGCTAGCACATTTTCTAATTTTTTATATTTAACTTTACTTTTATTCAAAGTTACATATGTGCATAGTTTAGTTACATCCGTACACAGTTTAAATAGTCAAATACAGTCATGCACCACATACCGACGTTTCAGTCAAGGACGGACCACATATATGACCATGGTCCCATAAGATTAGTACCGTATAGCCTAGGTATGTAATGGGTTATACCACCCAGGTTTGTGTAAGTACACTCTATGATGTTTGCACAGTGACGCAATCCCCTAACGAACCATTTCTCAGAACGTATCCCCGACGTGAAGCAGCATATGACTGTAGCTCTGTAAGGCTTTCAGTGAAAACCAATGGTCTCTTGTTCCACCTCTTTTTACCACTAAATCTCGTTTCAAGAAGCAATCTCTCTCAAGTCTTTTAGCTTTCTTCTGGTATTTAATTTTGTATTTTCAATAATATGCTTCTAGTTTTATTTCTTAATTTTCAGCTTTAGATGTTATCTACTAACTTCCTACTATGGAGGATAATTTAGTTCTCACATTTTCTCAACATAATTTTTGTTAGACCAGTATTCATTAGTTACACTATTATTCCCTTGTAAATATTATTTGGGATGCTTTTTATTTCTCTGAGGATTATGAGGATTTGTTATGGTTTTCGTTTGAAGTTTTCTTCTGTTTCATTCAATGCCTCTCTTTTCTCTGATTCCTTTCATTCTATTTGTTCTGTTTTGGTCTACGTTCTTCATATCATAGGTCTTCTTCATATTCTGTGTTATTATTGGCTGTGTGCTTATATTTAAGGTACCAAAACAGGTTGCTTATAAACTCTCAATGAGTGGATGGGCCTTGCTGAGTAGTGGGCTTCAGTCTAAGATAATCTGGCTGAGCGTTTTCTTAAAGGCACCCAAGCTGTCAAGAGCTGTAGGTCTTTTTGCTGGGTCAGTTTCTCTAGAAGTGAATCCTCCAATTTTATGCATGAGGGTTATGAGTTCCTGTCAGCATTCTGGGACTGAGTGGGAGAAGGGGCTGGGTTGGGGGTGGGAATGGTTCACATTCCAGAAGTTTCACATTTGGTCTGTTCTCCCTGTTTTTACTACAGTTGTCCTTTAAGATGTGTGGTGAGGTGAGGCTGGAGTCTCTCCGGTTCAACCTCTCCAGTGAGCAAACATTTTTTTTTCTTTCATGGTGGGGGAAGAGGTGGTCATTTGACTCAACAGCCTTGGGGAGGAGACCCAGGAGATTGATTGTTTCCTATACAAATTTTCAACTAAGCTCCCGCCTTTCAGCTTCACTTGAACCCCTGCTTTCAGAGGTCATGGATGCCCCAATTATGGAGAGTTTCTGTGGTTTTGTAATGTGCATTTCTTATTTCCGGAGTTACCTTAAGGCTTCCCCAGCTCAAACCACTTCCGGGCTCTTTCTAGCTTTCCAGGTTAGTAACCACTCATTGCTTTGATCTGCAGCTTTCAAAATTTTGTTGTCATTTCTCTTCCTGTTTTCTTTATACTTGTGGATTTACAAATTTTAGTACATTTACTGCCTTCTTAGTGAGGTTTCTGGAGGGAAAAAAGCAAATACTTGTGTTCAATCTACATTTTAACTAGAAGCTGGTTAGTCAATATTTAAGAATTTAAAGTGAGCTCTTGCTTGAAAATAGAGTGACCAGCTCCTGATGTCTCTGAAACAAACGCAAAAGTTGCTCTTTCCCCACTGCCGTCCTCCTAGCTGATTGATGAAGAACACTGCGCCTACGTAGCAAGTCCCTTTGGGAATGTGATGAATAAGATGGGAACCAAGAAGTGGATCATCACCAAGGAGACATTTTGAGACTGGCTTTTCTGGTCATATTTAGGATCAAGTCCCCACAAAAATGTGGCAACATTATATGTCAAACGGCTGTTCTGGATTTATTGGCTTGATTATTACAGGACAAGTACAAAAGAAATAACAGAATATAATCATTATTGAACACATGGTATTTATTTAGGAATGATTATTTTACTGATTTGTTGCAAAGACTAGAAATCTAATTTGGGATATCAGTGGAACATTCAGGTTTTATTTATCAGGAATCCTTCAAGTATGTGAGCATATTTTAAATATTCTCTTTTAGTCTTCACAGAATTATTTCCATACTTTACACATAAATGTTCCTTTTGTTACAACAAGGCATAGGTGGTGATTCTAGATATTCTAAAAAATACAGATACATCAAGAAACTTGACTCTAATCTGTGATAATGTTTTCTTTCACCATTTTGCTTTGTGCAGCTGCAAAATTAGGCTGCATTTTTTTCTTTTAAGAATGAAATAAATCTTAGCAATTGAGGGAGCTTAGTGACATGTTGCTCAGGTGCCATTGCTGGTGACTTGCACAGCCTTATCTCAGATAACAGCCTTGTTAGCTTCTACTATCATGAATGAAGATTTATTTAGCATCAATAATGGATAGTCTGCCATTGCCAGATTTAGATGCTGCTAAGATCAATTTTACACAGTTAGAAAAAGTATGCGATAGGATGAAAATATGTATGTTTGAGAGTACCAAACTAATAGATCTGGATATAAAACTCCGCTTAGGAGACTTCAGAAATTTTGAGATTTTTCAGACTATCCAAATACATGGAGCATTTAAAGGTGAGGAATGTGGAGGAGGGTAGCTGAATGGGAATTATTTCAGACATGTGAGGCCGTTTGTAGGAGTTATGAGTGAGCAAAGAGAATGAAGGGAATTGCACTTAATTAAAGGGAACGAGACATATGAAGAGTGTTCAGTGAGGTGGGGAAAAGCCTGGACACCCAAGAATGTCTTGAGTGTTGTGTATGTATATTAGCTTTTTAGTGAATGGCAGCTGAGGTTGTAACAGAGAAACTGACAAAGTGCTGTAGAAGTTAGAGTTTGGAGCTGACACAGTATTTATAAAGCTACGCCCATGAGGTCCAGTCCCCAAGCAGTGTCACATTTACAGAAGCACAGCACAAACAGGCAAGTCAAGCTTTAATATGGTTCTCAAAAATATTTGAAGAAGGCCAAGGATGTGATCCAAAGCATTTCTTAAGACAGTCTTTTGCTTTTCTAATCTGCAGCACCCAGCTCCCAGACCGTTATGTGCAGAAGTCTATAGATTCACCTGGCTTTATTGAGCAAGTTGTCTAATAAAAAGAACAGAACCTGGTTTTAGACATTGTTAGGAGGATTTTGAGAAAGGCATTGGTACAAATATTGTTCAAGTAGCTTCTAGATTGTAGAAGGCTGGACATTCTTTTCTTTGCATCGAACCAAGTTTAAGGGAAATGTGAGCCACCTGTATTTCTTGGCCTTCTCATAAATAGTTCAGAATTTCCTTGGATACCACAACATACCCTATGTGTTTGTGATGGAAGCTTTACTGGCATGACTACGGTTGTTACTGAGAGAGCTGTGATGCCCCAAGTCTTTCTCCTTGAGTTATTATCTGTTCAGGAAGAAGACTGGATGGAGGTTTTAAAGACGAGAAATGCTCTTTTGAAGGAGTCATGAGTCCCTGTTGTGTAGGCCCCTGTGAACACCAATGCAATGGGGAAAAAAATTAGCAGGTTGCACTTTTTAGCAATAAGGCGCCTACTAGTGCTAATTGAATGATTAAAATCTGTACTAAAAGCTTATGATTGCAAAAATTCCTGTAAAAATCAGTACATTTGAAGCAAGCCGATTGATTTAATAATTCAGCCTAAGCAAATGTTATCTTTGATAAGTTACAACAGTGAGAAAAGTTCAAACTTGTTTAATACAACAGACTAAAGGACAGATGCATTTCATTTTTATATGAAAAAATATTTTCCCAAACCCAATCCAGAAAGTCATGCACCATTAAAACATAAAATTTGGCTGAAAAGTTCACATCAAAAATCATCCTTTGTTTTAATATTTGCCCTTGAGAAATCCTGGAGTAGATTTATGACTCTTTGTAAAATCAAATCAGAAGAATAAATATTCATTAAGCACATATGACATGCCAGGCTTTGCCTTAAGTCCTATGGGAAGAACAAAGAAGTTTCCTGGCTTCTTAAAATCTTGTAGAGGAAAATTGTTAAGAATTGAAAGCTTAAATAACATCATAAGATATAAGTAATACTTTAAGACAACAATGGAAAAGAACATACAAGGCGAATTATAAATACAAGTCAGACATTAAAATTCCTTTGGGAATCAGTGGTTCAGCTATTTGGCTAAAGAACAGGGTTTTTGAAAAATAGTAGAGGAGACAAGTTTAGAAAGATAAATTGAACTAAAATTATGGGCCTTAGATGCCAGGCTAAGGTTTTAGAACTTGATTTTGTAGGGAAATAATTGAAAAGCTTTAATTCTAACCTTAAGTGGAGAAGTGACAAAAACAGAGCAGCATGTCGGGGAGATGAATCTCTCATTGTGTGCAAACCAGACAGAGAAACCAGCTACGGAGATGGGTTAAAAGGCTACTGCCATTTTTCAGATAGTCTACAGGTTATTTTTCAGATAGTCCAAGGCTACAAGATGGGCCTCCCATCACCCAAAATTTGGTTCGGGTATCTAGACTGATGATGCCACACACACACTAAGAGAGTATGAAAAGATTTACCACTCACATAATGAAACTTTCCAGGGAGAGCAAGGCAAACTCCCAAGCAGGTCCCAAAATGGCTTGAGTGAGCAAAGAGGAGTGAGTGGCTTGGATCTCTATGTTCCCTCATGTGTTCTGGGGCTTGCATGATTTGAGCTTCCTGCTGGCGCCAAAGGAAGAAGCACCCAGGCTTTCTTATCAGCTTGTCCAGAGGTGGGGCAGAAGGAGAAGGGAATGACGTGACTTGAAAGCTGTCAGCAATCAAACACCAAAAATGGAGTCATATTCTTTACTACAGAGATATAGGGTGGTTAAGAGTGATGACGTGCTGAGAGAGGGTGCTGTGTTAATTCTATAAATGAGCTCTAAGCCTCCACCTGATAGAACCTGCATTGTGGAGGTAGGTCTCTGGAAGAAGGGATTTTAATGAGCATGGGTTATATAATGTCCCAGTTAGAGGCCCATTGAGAGCCTCTGGAAAGTAAAAGAGGAAGTCTCTAGGGGTTTGAAATAAATATCTCAGCAACCCTTGACCTTTTGTTCATTGTACTTCTTTTTTGAAAAAATATCTAATATATTGTTTATGTTTTGGAGGAAGATTTTTAAAAAGATGCTAAGCCAAGTGGAGATTGTTTGCATCTGGGATCAGAATTGTAGATTCTGTTGTTCAATAAATTATTCAGTTTTGGTTTGAGCGCAACTTACATGCTGTCAACGTATGTGTGCAGTAAAAATCACCTAGGAAGCTTAAAATGTCCATCCCCACCCTCAACACCAGGGATTCTGGGCGAGAGGTCTTGGATAGATATCAGGAATGTGCCACATGATGAATGTTTCTGATTTGTCAGGGGTTTATGTGCCTCACTTGAGAAACATTGCCCCACCGTGTACCCAGCACTGCACCAGGTTTTTCAGAGGCTTTGGGCAAAGTCTAACACAGTCCTGATCAACGAGAAGTTGATTGCTTTGCTGGCTCTTTCCCTGCTGACCAATCTTTTAACTCCTGCACCTATGAAGTTTGTAAAAATAAAAATAAAAGCCAAGACTACAGTTCTGTTTAGTGGCTGTTCAGGATTTAGCAGTGATTGTATGAGGAAGGGCTTTATAGGCTTTTTCTAACTCAACTTGCCCAAAGTTCAAATAGTTACCACGTTGCAGTGTAGAAAATTGAGGCTCAGTGAGACTATGTGATTCACATAAGTAATGCAGCCTCTAAGTGGTAAAGCTAGATTTCAAACCTCGCTTGTCTAAATCAAACTCGTGTTATTAACCATGACACTCTATTTATTGCCAGGAGTCTGGGGCTAGCTTTGCAGTCTCACCTGAATGATGATCGGGTGGGTCCCATAGCACTCAGAGCAGGGGAAAAATTATGCAGTTGTCCACTTAATTTTCTCAAATATTGACAGTAGAATAACAGATGTTGGTCTGATGTCATAAGGGTCTGCCTCCCAGGATAGAACATTCCTCATTGACTGGCATCTCAGCCTTTCCATGGGCTTCTGGAAGTCCTGATCTTTGTAGGTTGCTTCCCTGTAAGCACAGTTTGTCTGGTTTAGAATAGCACTTTTGGGGCCAGGCACTTTCAAGAGGTTGAGAGGACCTAGGGTGGCTGGAGGGGAGTGAGTGAGGGAAAGGGTGACGTGACTTGGGACTGAGGATGTATAGGGTCCAGATCATAAGGGGCTTTGGGGGCCATCGCTGGACATTTTGTTTCTGTTCTGAGTATGGTGAGAAACAAATGGAGTGTTTTAGACACGGGAGTTAGTGGTTTGATTTTATGTCTTAAAAATAGCCTTTCAGGGGCCGGCTCAGTGGCCTCGCATTTAAGTTCGCACGTTCTGCTTCAGTGGCCCGGGGTTCACTGGTTCTGATCCAGGCACAGACTCACACACTGCTTATCAAGCCATGCTGCAGCAGGTGTCCCACATATAAAGTAGAGGAAGACAGGCACGGACGGTAGCCCAGGGCCAATTTTCCTCAGCAAAAAGAGGAGGATTGGCAGCAGATGTTAGCTCAGTGCTAATCTCCCTCAAAAAAAAAAAAAAGCCTTTTGGTTGCTATGTGGAGAGTAGATGAGAGGGAACAAGAGTTGAAGTGGGAAGATGAGTAAACAAAATTCCATTTGCATAAGATCATTAGTAATCAATTTAGTGTTGAGGAATTTTGTGTGGGGAGCAGGAGAGGGATGAAAGAAGATGGATGACGCTGCATACCCGGAGGACGGTTTTCCAATTACATTTTCCCGATAAATGTATGTCTTCTCTCCTGTCTGTCTCCTTGATCTTGGTTGTTTCTCTCTTTCTTTCTCTCTGGCACTTGGCCTTTTGGCCTCCTGCCTTCCCCTTCCTGGACATTCGCCTCCCTCCCTCCATGTCTGTCTTTTCCCCCTTCTTACGCAGAGCCGTTTTACTCCCTTCCGGCTCCATCTTCCTCCAATTTATAATCTATACAACGGGTTTAGCAAATGGGCTGGACACTAGGGTATAATTCAGAACAACATTTTCTCCTCTCACCACTTGCTTCAAATACTGTGGTATCTCCTCTCCTGTCCCCATTGGTGACATCATAGATTCCTAACAAAGCAGCAGGAAGACTGGATTCTCTCAGCTTTGGTGCGGATCCGCCACGAGTAATGAAAAATCACGATGTGAACTGAGACACCAAGAGGTAAAGGCCACTGAAAGAAACTCTAAAATTAGAGGTGAGTGAGATATGGAAAAGACAAAGTTTCCTCTGCAAACTGTACTATGTAACTAGCCAGATAAGATACTTACCCACCTAGGCACTACCTGCACAGCTCCAGTTTCAACAGCTAGAATTCGAGATGCAGATGCTTCCTTATTGTGTAAGGGTATTGATCTGCTAATGATTTTTGATTTGGGGAAAACTGCTTTAATCATTTACCCTGCTTAGGAGATTTTAATCTCCTTTTCTTTACCTAACATCCTACTTCCCCCACATCCATGGGTTTCAGGCCTCTTTCTTAGGACTGGTGAATGAAGATGAGAGCTTAATGGTGAACAGGATGGCTGCAGATCGCTGAGCAGAACCCTCTGTCTGAAGGGGATTCAGAAAACAGGCCGAGCGGGGATCGTGACCACAAGCTGACTGCCTGGGTGCGAAGTGAGGACAAGAGCTACCTTAAAGCGTTGAGCATGTTCTTGCTCTTTTCCACCTTGACGGCTTGACTGCTCCTCATACTCATGAGCTTCATCCAGTGAGAGGAGGCCTTTGCTGGCTCCTGTGTCATGAGGAGGAGAGGTCTGGGGTGAGGCACAAGTGGATTCTTGTGTAATAACAGTAGCAGCCAAACAACATGATTCTGAAGATACAATGAAATAACTTTGTTGACTGGAGAGTGTTATATAAATGTCACTGGATTGAATTTTAATTTTCTGAGCTGCTGGTTTATAAAACTTAGGACTATTAATGTAATTGAGTGCTTAATTATGTAATTGAGTATATATAATGACAACTTTAGGTCATTGCTTAGAAATTATTGAAATGTATACTTTAAAGTAAGTGATGATTTTATGTCTCTATATCTGTGTCTTTTGTAAGTATGAGTACCGGTGTTGAACTTCTGACCTACAGACCTGTAGAGATAATAAATAAATATTCTTTAAGCCACCAAGTTTGTGGTAATTTGTTACAGCAGCAACTGAAAATGAATATGCTTTGTTGAAATGGTATTCTTGGTTGAAAGCCACCGACTGGGATTATCTGGGCGTAAGAGGGAGAAGAACATCATGGTTCCCACAGATTTGAGCACCGGCTTGAGAACATGGGCTTGGCAATGGTCAAAAACCGAGGGAGTTCTGAAGTACAGAGAGGTGGGGAAGAAAAAACACAGTAACAATTTCATTCTCTGACCTTACCCCACCAAACCTATGCACAATGGAGGACGGCAATTTTCCAGGGAATTAGGAAGAGGGATAGGATGGTAGATAATCAAAAAAAAGAACAGATATGCACATCACCAAAAGAGTTTAGATTTTATCCAGAAGACCTCAGAGAGGTTCTAGAGGGCCTTAAGCATTTTGTAACTTCACTCTGTAAAAATGAAGTTTCCAGCTTCTCCCAAAATCTGGGTATTACAGTTTCCCTTTTTTTTTTTTTTTTGAGGAAGATTAGCCCTGAGCTAACATCTGCTGCCAATCCTCCTCTTTTTCCTGCAGAAGACTGGCCCTGAGCTAACAGCCATGCCCATCTTTCTCTACTTTATATGTGGGACGCCTACCACAGCATGGCTTGCCAAGTGGTATGTAGGTCTGCACCCAGATCCGAACCAGTTCACAGAATTGGAACGTGTGAACTTAACTGCTGTGCTCCCAGGCCAGCCCCCAGTTTCTCATTTTTTTAATGGAGCTTACGATTTTCTCTTGGATTCCAATTCCATGCTAAAACTCCAGATCAGTAGCAATCCTGGTTCCTTTTAAGTCCTTGCTCCCTTCTTCCCTCTGTCTGTCTTTCTTTCTTTCTCTTTCTGGCTTTCTTTCTTTGTTTCTCTGTCTCTTCTCAGTCTTTATGAAAAATAATGTCTAGGGAAGTCCCCAAGCATGCCTTGCTGATTTCCTGCCATAGCTTTGCGCTTACTGCCCACTCTGTCTGAGTGGCTCCCTCCCCCTCCAAGCCTGACAAACCACCACTCATCCTTCACCACCAAGGAGAATTCTCTGATCTTTCTCCGAGTTCCCCAGGGTGGATCACTGTCTTCTCTGAGGCACCACTCTGTCTCCCCTATTCCTCAACTGTAGTGTCATGTTGACATTATTTCTCTCTCTTCCTCTCTTTCTTCTTCTTTCAGACTCTAAGTTCCTTTTCAGAAATTATTCTCAATGGCTTAGCATTGTTCCTGGCCCATGATATTGTTTGAGTGAAGGAAAGAGACTGCCAAGGACCCTTCTGAAATCTGCTGAGGTTGGTATAATCTCATACCAACTTCCACATACAGTTCATCATATGAAATGCAAGATGTGTTCCATAAAAGAGGAAAATATTTTCATCTATTTGTACTCAACCCCAACCAAAGATTCATAGAAAACTTTTAGAGGAGGCAAATGATTCTGAAGTTGATTACATTTTTTCAATATTTCAATTCTTTAGGATTCCCAAAAGGGCAAGTACATTCAATATTTTCCTCCCCTCCCACCACTTTAAGAATCAGTTCTATGGGGACCAGGATGGTTGATGCAAGTGTGCGATTACTCTCATTTTTGTTGTGCTGTGGAGGCGTGGGAACAGGGACAGTGAGTCCTCATTCAAATTTTAACATTGGACAGAACCTTCTGGAAGAAGCTGAGTGCAGGAACTCTTACAAATAAGGGTTTCAACAAACACAAGAAGTGGTCACAAGAGTGTCAAGAATTTACAAAACTAGAATTACTCTGTAAGTTTAATGACTCTTCAAAGAATTATAGAATAAAACAAAATTTTAGAGCTGCAAGGGACTGTTATAAACATTTAAAATAGATCCCTAACCTATTGATTGTTAGGAATTACTGATTGACCCTGTTGATGGGCTGTCATGTTCCTCTCACCTCAGTTTCCTGGCACTGCCAGCAAGGGAACTTCCAGGGAGTCACTTCCTTAAAGGCTGGAGCAGTAGAGTGAGGCAGCAGCCTGCTCTGCCCAAGGCTGGAGCATTGATCCAAAAGCTAAAAACAATGGAGGTGTGAGGACAGCCCATCCCCATTCTCAAGGTCCTTTATTCACTTGTCATTTATCCTCTATTTCATTCCAAAAATTATTTGAAGTTGTATCTGAAAACATATATACAATGCTGCAGGATAATTGAAGAAATCAGAGGGAAAGAAAATAAAATAAAACCAGAGACAAGATTAATGTAGAAACTACTTGAAGTATGTTGCCTCAAGTGGGTTCTAGATGTGACTCGGAGGTTCCTAGCTGCCAAATAAAATGAAACATAATTGATTACAATGTTTAGAGTGTCTCAAAATGCAAACAAGTAATCTCTTTCAGAGATGCATAGCTCTTCCTGATATTGAGAGCTGAGAGAAACATCTGTGATTTCCTGTGGAGATCAATATCCTCAAGAATATTTCTGCAATAAATAAATTGGCAAGTTTAGAGTGACTTCCTGTTGTTACTTCTCTGTATGCAAGTCAAAGGCACAACGTCAGAGCACATTTCTTGTATAAGGGACCAAAGCAATTAAATCTAAGACAATTTTTTTTTTCTTTAGCTTTTTCAGATTCAAGAAGAAAGACTGGACTCTCTAGTCTTATGAAGATCTTTGAATGATATTTCTTAAAACTAAGCTTCTTATTTTAAAAAAAAGCTCCATGAAGAACTTCATGGTATATTGCCCGTTTAGAACCCAATCTCCAGGTTACTGATAAATGGCAGTTCCCGACATACATTTAAAGAATAAACTGAGAGAAGGGCAAGTTTGACATCTCCTTATGAAATTCTATGAATAATAAGGAGTCAAAACAGGGCATGTGGCTGCCCAGGTGGCAGCCCCACCTTCACATAGGGGTTTAGGCAGGGCCAAGATTTTTCCCAAAAAGTACTTAATTGTTTAACTTGACCATACAGACAGACAATCCAGATTTAGAAGTATTATGGTATAAAACATGCCCACAAAACTTTTGGCCTGGAAAATGTTACAATTAGGTGATATTAATCACCTAAAGTGTCCGTTTAAAAAAACCAAACCTCAAAGACATAGTCTAACTTGAAGGACTGGTGTAAAATACTATTTAATACAAACTAACTAAAATTTAGAGTCTCTGAACTCAAAATGATAGGATTCTGGAATGGTTGATGTTCATTTGTTCTTTCTGTTTGTAGTAACAGTTGTCTAGTTTATGACACCAAACTATGTCATCAATTTCCAGCTATGATGGAATAGCTTGTGGCATACATATGCTCCTGTTGGAAAACAAAAAGACATTAAAAAAAAATTCTTTCTGAAGTCCTGCCAAAGCAAGGACATAAGGAGCTAAGATCCCAGAGGAAGGGCAGTAGCAGAGAGGTGAGCTGTCTTTTGTGTCTCCTTTTCCCCTTGGGCATTTGCTGATTCTTGGCCTGGAGCAAGAGATGAGAATCTGGGCAGAGAGCTGCAGCTAAGAGGCAGATAATTAAATAACTAAAAATATTAACTCTTGGGAGGAAATATAAATGTAGAGAGATAATCAAGTGAAGAAAAAGAAAACAGAGGCATATAAAAGTCACCAACTATTGGAATTGACCCAGTAGCATAGTGGTGAAGTTCATGCACTCCACTTTGGCAGCCTGGGGTTCCTGGATTTGGATCCCAGGCTTGGACCTACACACCGCTTATCAAGCTGTGCTGTGGTGGTGTCCCACATACAAAATGGAGGAAGATTGGCACAGATATTGGCTCAGGGACAATCTTCCTCAAGCAAAAAGAGGAATATTGGCAACAGATGTTAGCTCAGGGCCAATCCTCCTCACCAAAAAAAAAAGTCGCTAGTTATATATCAGTGTTCAGCCACTAGACGGACATGTATGCCTGGCTAAGGACAGGGAAGTCAATCTCCCCTTCCCACAGGGATTGCTTTGCTGTCCCAACCCACTGCTGATGGGTGACCCACAAATTGCAACTTCTGTAGCGGGATGTGCCAACTACCTAGACAGGTAGTGGGCAAGAGCATCTCCCCCTACCAAGTTACCTGCTTAATGCACTGTGGTACTGTCAGCCCAGGGTGGGGATGCCAGCCTATGGTACGTGTCCTATCAAAGACAGTGTGAGGCACATTAGCTCTACTCTACACCTTCTGGTCCCTAGGCTCTAGCAGGGGCCAGAATGCAGCAGCAGCCCCTGGAAAGGAGGCTGGGCATGGCCTCAGGCACCAGGGAGAAGAAGAGTGGACGGCTGGACCATCCATGGGAGGTGGGTTGAGATGAGCCCTCCTGTAGGCCAAGGCTCCAAGCCACCAGCACATGCTCCATTGTCTCACTAGACGTCATTTTAAAAACAGAAATTCAAAAATAAAATTAAGAATCTCAAGATGCCCACGACAGAACATTAAACCCCAAGCCCAGGGCCCTTGTGAGCATGGGGTTCTGTGAACCTGCACTGGTGGCATGCTCATGAAGCTGGCCCTGGGTGCACATGTTGTGTTAAAGGTTATGGAGCCCAGTCTTCATTTATGGCTTGGGTCCTCTTCTTGTGTCAAATTCTTTCCTGCTTCAGCCTTTGGTTTTTGATGCATTATGCTTCATCTTAAACACAGCATTTTTTTTTCTTGCTAGAAATTGGCTTTAACAATTCCCCATGTCTGAAATCTTCCATAGAAAAAGAGGAATGAATGTACTGCTAATTTCCAGGGATAGTGCATTGATATTCTCAAACAACAACAAAAATTACATTTCCACTGATTTTAACTGGGTTGGGTTAAATTTTGTCTCTAAGATCCCTCATCTTTTATTTTGATCACCAAAGGCACTATTTAATTCTCCAAGGGATCTCTTCTGACATACCAGTTTTCATGGTTTATTTTGAGTGGAAAATTAGAATCTCATACTGGTTTTCAAGTCTGGATGTGATGAAAGAGAATATTGTAGGTTGAAGTTTTATTTGGAAAAATACATTTCAAACTCCCAAAGAGGTGGACGTGATCTTTTGGTTGGTTCTTTTGTTTTCAAGATTTCTGATAAGCAGTGGAGTCCAAAGCCAAATAATCTTACGAAAAAGCACTTTGGACTGAGAGTGACTAATTTCTATAAAGCCCCTCTTCTAGAAACTTGCATGATATTTTCACTTGGGCAACCAACACAGGGTCTTGAAATTATACCTTCTTGTGGCACAGCTGACACACTTTGTTCTGTGGCTCCAAAGGAAAATATAATCTTAACATGCATCCAATACCTCTTGAAATACACTCTGACTCATCTCCCAAACTCCAGGCCCCATATTCCTGCTGTAAATTTGATGTCTAAATTCACGTAGAAGCCTCAAGGGATGCGAGCTTGGTTAGAGTTGAGCCCTATTTATAATATCCAATCTCTATTTGTTTTCCTTATCTTTCTGAGAGATTTCTGGCTCATTCAACAAAGCCTAGTAGAAAGTGTTAGTGAACAACCCGGCAGCTTAGGTAATGTAATGGGGAAAGAGGCCTTTGAGGAAGGTAGGTACCTCTCGAGGCCAGCAAGATTGGCCAAGAAGCATGTACAACTGGACAGAGCAATTTCCTGTATGCCTAATCAGGTCTAGAAGCAGTTCTTCAGTGCTCCCAATGTCTCTTGCTCAAACCTCTGAAGAACACCTGTAGAGTGCATGGGAGGGGTGGCAATAGTTGAAATGATGTGATATTGGAAGCTCATGGTGACAAGAGAAGAAAGTGTTTCCAGGATTTTGGCTGGTGTACCCTGATTCAGTGTTATGCTGGAGAAAGCTTATATTGACTTAAGAAAGAGGATTGTTAACTATGTTGGTAGCTTGAAAATGGCCATGAAATTGGCATATAATAGTCTGTGAGGGATACAATTTGAGATCCCCAGTGGATGCCTGAAACTGTGGATAGTACAGAACCCTATACATACTCTGTTTTTTCCTATACATACACACCTACGATAAAGTTTAATTTATAAATTAGGCACAGTAAGAGATTATCAACAATAACTAATAATAAAATGGAACGATTATAACAATACACTGTAACAACATGCTGATAACCAAGATGGCTGCTAAGTGACTACTGAGCAGGTAGCAGATACAGCAGGGATGTGCTGGACAGAGGGATGGGTCATGTCCTGGGGGGCACAGAGCAGGATGGCAAGAGATTTCATCATGCTACTCAGAACGGTGTGCAATTTAAAACGTACGAATTGTTTATTTCTGGAATTTTCTGTTTAATATTTTCAGATTGTGGGTAACTGAAACCGAGGTAGGTGAAACCGTGGATAAGGGGGGTCGATTGTATGCTACAAATCAAGCCCCACCACCAACCAGCTCAAGAACTGGTTTACCAGCACTACATTGTCTGATTTTAAGCTTATACTACTTTCTAGAAATGTTCTCTGGCTCCCTCTGATTGCCTGTGGCACTTTCTTTTTGAGGTCCTTAGGGCCCTTATCTCCATTTGTCATCATTGTTTATGTACCTGCCCCCATTCCTGGCCATATGGGCCATAATGTCTAGCATATAGTAGATGCTCTGAACAAATGTCCCTTGTATCAATGGACCCATAAAATGCATTTTTCAGACTCATATTTAAAACTAAGAAACCATAGATCTTTACTAGCAGCATTTTAAAAAAATTTCTTTACTCATTTACATAACATCTAGTGAGCTCCTATCACGTAACAGTGTGCTAGGCCCTGGTGTTTACCAGACAGTAAGGTATGCTCCTTTTCTTCCAGAGGCTCACAGTTTCCTGAGAAAGAGAGAAATAATCACACGACACTTACCTCTGTATATTAATAATAAAGTATGAATAAAGGTAACAATGGTCAAGTTTGAGAATGAGTGTGTTTTTATAATGTGTGTAATAACATAAAACTTGAACCACTATAAATATCAATCCGTAAGGGACTAGTTAAACAAACTGTGAAATACTAATAAATGGAACAGTATGCAGCCACTAGAAATAGGTAAAGTTACATATGCTGATATGAAAAGAATCTCAAAGATATATTTTTCAAAGGAAAGAAAAGTTGCATGTATGTAATCTTTTTTAGTAAAATGACTTATACACATGTTCATATGTATATAAAAATGCTATTACATACATACAAAACCTTTTGAAAGGAAATACAAGGTGGTTATCTTTGGAAGACATTGTAGAGAGGTAGATTTTTTTACTTTTTAGTTTTCATACTTACATATTTCAATTCTCTATTGTAAATTTCAACGGCGGCTATGGGACATTTTTGGTTTTTCCTCCATACTTTTCTATAGTAAATAACTCCAAAACGTTCTTTAGAAAATAGTGAAGGACACTCTTAGTAAGTGTGTATTTTATATAACTATCTGGTAATATTTATAAAAAATATAAAAGTGCCTATCTTTTGTTCCACCACTTTTATTTCCTGGAATGTATCTTGCCAATATTCCCCAACAAGAGCACAAGATTTATGTAAAAGGATGTTTGACGCATCACCTGTACTAATGAAAACCTGGGGTAGGGGCCGGCCTGGTGGCTCAGCTGTTGAGTGCGCACGTTCCGCTTCTTGGCGGCCCGGGGTTCGCCGGTTCCAGTCCTGGGTGCGGACATGGCACCGCTTGTCAAGCCATGCTGTGGTAGGTGTCCCATGTATAAAGTAGAGGAAGATGGGCACGGATGTTAGCTCAGGGCCGGGCTTCCTCAACAAAAAGAGGAGGATTGGCAGTAGTTAGCTCAGGGCTAATCTTCTTCAAAAAAAAGAAAACCTGGGGTAAATGTCATCACAAGAGACAGGTTAAATGAATTATGGTGCATCTAAGCAATGGCCTATCAGGCAGTGTAAAAATAATGAAATAAATAAAAACTTGAAAAAATACTCATGGTTGCAGAGCAGTGCGTTACACTCTCATTATAATAACGAAAATATATTCATATATACAATGGAGTCACACCCAATGAGGGGCTTCAGCCTTGAAGCAAACTCATAAGATGAAAATCAGCTGCAGTCAAACCTGCATCTGTGAGCACTAGAACCACACTCAGCTCTGTGAGATGTTCGCCCTTCACAGGCCTGGACACTTCGCTCTCCGAAGGGACAGCAGAATCATGGCTGGCATCCCAGGCTCTCTGAGGCTAGGTGCTCATTGTGCTCATTGAGTAGAAAGTGGCCTGAGCTTTTCCATTTGCCTCGCTTTTTCTTTGGATGTTTCTCTCTGTTTCTATTTTGTTTTTTTTTGAGGAAGACTAGCCCTGAGCTAACATTTGCTGCCAATCCTCCTCTTTTTGCTGAGGAAGACTGGCCCTGAGCTAACATCCGTGCCCATCTTCCTCTACTTTATATGTGGGACACCTACCACAGCATGGCTTGTCAAGCAGTGCCATGTCCGCACCTGGGATCCGAACCGGCGAACTCAAAGCTGCCAAAGCAGAACGTGCGAACTCAACCACTGTGCCACCGGGTAGGCCCCTCTATGTATTTTTTTTAATATGTTCATTAGCTGGTTTAGTAACTTATAATGCAACTCCAGTACATAAATGTATATATATATGGTAAAAGATCTGAAAGGCCACACACCAAAGCATTACCAGTTTACTTCTGAAGGGGAAGAGGTGGAGACAGAAAAAGACAACAGTATTTTTTCTTTGTGCCATTTTTATTGCTTGAACTTTTGAGTATGCATTATTTTATCCTTAAGATATCTGAAAAGAAATTTTAAAACTTGGTATGGCTAACAAGTTCAAGGATGTGTGGAGGGACATGAGCCAAGGATGTGAAGAGAGTTGGGATTTGATCCTGTAGAAAAAGAGAATCACATGGAGAGTTTTAACCTGAAGGACAAAGTGATTTGATCTCCATATTGGGGAAGATAACATATAGGGTTGAGAACTATAGGTGGCACTGGAGAGAGGTAGACTGAGTTTAATGGATTAGTTCTTTTTTCGTTTTCCTATAAAGAAAGTATTCCTCTGTCTAGTTTTGGGTGGAAATAACTTGTGCTGGCAGTTCCTAGGGTGTGGTACTCAAGTTTTTACATGGCTATAAAAGCAGACAGACCGTCCAGATATGCAGTCTCTCTTTCTTTCAACTCTAATGTCATCCACGTCTTATATGCCGGCATCCATTAAGTGTTTACAGGTGTCTTGGGAAGGGGGAAATTCAGTTTGCTTCTGAGTCATATGAGTGGACCAACAGTGGTGAAGGGTAGAAAGTTCCTAGTAGAGATTGCCTTGCTGGAAATACAAAGATAGAAGTTCACTGTTTTTGGGTAGTCGAGGGTGTTAGGGTACAGTCTGGGAGTTGTCATTTTAGGCTGGTCTGGTTGTACTCAGTGGCATTGACTTCCAGCCAACTGTCCAGGTCCCTTTGAGTTATAACAATTTCAATTCCTTCACCTGGTGATGTTCACAAGGTGCTAATTTCCTCTACGGCAGGTTTGATGAAAATCACTGTTTGAATGTAAGGGGGGGGGTGAGAGCCCAGTGGGGTACCAACCTCTGGATTTGAAGCACTTCATGTGGGATGAGGTGACACAGAAACACTCCAACAGAAGAGTAGGCAGGGAAGTGAAGCACCATTTGGCTACTGATTTGACTCCAGAATGTTGCTACTCTTGTTGGTGAATACTTCGTGCTGTCCAGGAACATGGCAGTGGGGCTGGGTGAAATCCTCTGCTTTGGCACAGCCCTCTTCTAACCTAACAAGTCTTTGAGGGAAGGTCACTTCCTGTACATTACTCAGTTGAGATAGCATCAATGTATAATAAGTCTGAGGCCCACAGTGATACCATTTATAGAGATTGTTGCTGTGATGATATACACAGCCAGTTCATAAGACAGACCTTCCCAGGAAGCATGAGTCAAGACTAGATCTAGTGTCTGTCACATCACAGAAACTGAACAACTACCCCTTATCTGTTTCTAACTCAAATCCAGGGCCCCTCTACTGGCTCCATCTCTTTCTACCTTTGTGGTAACCTTATTTTGGATGTTTTGTTATTCTCTCTGCCCACTGACCTTGATTGGACCACTCTAAGTAGATCTGCCAACTCATTCATTCGTTTATTCATCTTTCCGATACATACTGTATTTATTGAGTGCTAATGTGGGTCAGGCACTATGTGCGCTATTAGGAATATAACTATGAGCATAGAGAGTCATGGTCTTTGCCCTAATATTGCTTAAAGTCTAGAGGAGGATTGAGGTGTTAAAGAGTAACAATATCAACACAAAGCCACAGCTGTGATAAGGCAATGATGGAGAAAGGTTACAGGCACAAGTAAGACTACGTAAAAGAAGAATCATCTGGTCAGGAAAGTCAGAGAAGGCCTCTCTGGGGAAGTGGCTCTGCTGAGCTCTTCCTTCAGGGGTGGAAAGGCCCAGCTTCTGGCCACGCTGGTTTACTTCCTACCAGCAGATGAAGCAACATCTCCCAAGTCACTCTAAAAAACCCCTCGGAATAAAGGAGTCCTGTTACACCATAGTTCTAGTCCAATGGGGCTTACTCAGCCATATTCACAGAACAGAGGGCTACTCAAATGACTCTGAAGGACAAAAGGAATAAAAAGAAAGCCCTTCTATATTTAGTAAAAAGCTGCTTAAAATTTATATGGTATCACTCAAGGGTAAAGTCGCTTCCTGACACCTGAACCTGTGAGGCCAAAAAGTCAGCCATTTTCCATTTGCTTTGGGGACTTTGTCCCCTCTGAATGTTCTGTTCTGTAGCCGGCCTATTAAAGCTGTTTCAAATCACTTTTCCAATTTTTCAAGGTCCTTCAGGATTTCGATCAGCAGTTATTTTTTTTCTCCTCACAAGCAGACCTGCTTTAAATTGCCTATGACTAGAACTGAGTTAGTTATTCAATTATAATGCTGAAGCAACTTTGAGTGGTAAATATAGTTGTCAGGTGGCAAATTCTGCTTTCTGTAATTCCCAGGATGGAATTTCCAGCCGTAAGCAAGGGCGCTATTTGGCATTGCTGGATGGAGAGTCTGACTAACAAGCTCCCTTCTCAGGAACTAGGAATGCCAGTTGCCAGGCGCCAGGCACTAGCAGTTGTGGGGTTGTGCCCCATCAGTGATGTGCGCCCCCAGCTAAGGGAAGACTCGTGAGTCAGAATGTTGGGAACTGCACAGGCAGTAACCTTCATTTGTGGGGAAATTTGTCTGGCTCACAACTCAGAAAAATAAATAAATGCTATGTATTTAGACAGAGGTACAGGGCTATGTAGGTGTGGAGAGATTGAAATGGACACAAGCATACAAACAGCGACTCCCTAGTCACCAAAGAGACCCCTAAAAATGATGGTTTCCAGGGCAAGTGGACTAATTACAATTAGTTTGAAATGTCTAACATTTTTTATGCGTCATTAGATGCTGTACAAACCACAACATGTTGGACTCACAAATTAAGCAGGGTTGATCTGTAGTAAAATAACAAATTAAGCAATATAGGGGAGTGTTCAACTATTGCTAAGAAACTGACCAGCTTTAACGTAGGAGTAATTAAAATAATTACAAAATAACAGAGCTTATTAATGTTGAAAACAGGAAGAGACAGTCCAACTGTATTTATTTAAAATACACTTATTTTGTACTTAAATTGTGTATTTATTTTCCCATATTCATTACTCTTTGTAAACATTACTACAATCCCTTTTTTATATGTGGCTAGGAGTTTATTTCTCCCTTCTGATTATAAACAAAACATGTTCATGTTTATTATGAATAATTCAAAGAGGGAGAAGTAGAGATATGAAGTTAAAAGCAAAATTCAGAGGGAAATCCCAACTGAGATCATTGTGAAGGATTTCGTCAACATCCTTGCAGACACTTCTATGTATAAATTCAGTATAATAAGTTTGCACTTGCTACAAGGTTAAGACATTGCAGTATACGCATAGTCAATCTTTTCCCACCTACCTCCTGAGAAGGAAATTTTGTTCCCTTGGTATTTTCTTCTCTCTCTACCTTATTATTCAGATTATGGTAATAACTAAAGAGAGAACCAAAGGAAGAGGGAGAAAGGACAAAAAGAGAAGTGGTTGATCAACTCGGGGGTGAAGTTTGTGGTTGAGACTTGAAAAGGCTATTGAGGAAAGAGAGCCTTCAAGAGCTATTACAGTGTGAGAGAGAACAAGATGAAAAGGTGGCTACAGAGGATATTTTAAGATGTGGTGCTGTGGGTGAGGAATTGCATGTTCTTTAATGTTCTCTGAAAGTTGAGAACAAAGGCCGAAATTACTTTGTAATGCCTTTTGGTAGCTGGGCTGTTTCTGTGAATGCGAGACACTGCTGAGACTGGAATCACAGCAGGGCTGGTATGTATTTGATTTACACAATGGAATTATATCAACTGTGCTGCTTTGTAATGCCTTTTCTCTCAAAATATGTCAGGGAGTTTCTCTTCAAGTCAGCAAGTATAAATCTCCCTGATTCTTTTCAGTAGATGCATAGATTCTCTTGTATGAATATACCATGTCTTTTCTAACTAGTCCCACGTTGACGGATGTTTAGGTTGTTTCTAATTGTGATGAATATCTTTGTATATCTTTGCATATTTTTGTGATTGTCTCATTGGAATAATTTATTAGATATAACATTTTCTGTATAAAATGGTATATACATTTTAAATTGGATTACATAATGCCAACAAAAAGTCACACTAATTCATACTCCCACCACTAGATATAAAAGTCCCCTAGCCACACAATCGCATTCTGACCATTCCTTATCAGTTGGTGAGGACTCCCATAGTTTTAACAACAAATCTAGAGCACACACATGAAGGAGCTGAAACTCAGGGAGGCTGAGGGACTCTCATGTAAAGTGTAGGAACTGAGATAACTCTAGTCTGTTGCTCCTCTATAGATGTCCTGTCATGGAAGAGCCAAATGACAACAATGTCTGTTAGGCCACATGGAAACTAATGCTGTCCAGAGAAGAAAGGAAGATACTTAAAGCTGACAAATGAAACTATTTCCAGTTCAAATCATCTGTGTAAGAGGGGCACACACACTGTAGTGGTAAGATGAGGTGTGAAAAAGTACTTTGTAGATCGCTAGAGATGGAGGCACCATTTGGGAAAACAATGACCCCCTTCATCTGGATAGTTAGGGCTGTGTGTGTTTAGCTAACAGAAGGGAATTATAAATGCTGTGGTCTGACCTTGTGTTTGAGGGTCATGTTTATCTTCTGCAACTTGATAGCCAAATTTCCAGTAAACGAAGCATTTATTATAAAAAGTGCTGACAAGGTCAGAGCCAATCTGGACCACTTTTCCTTGTAATACCCTGATGATTAAAAGACTGAAGGTCCAATTCTTTACTCTTCTAGCAGATGTACTATACATGGCATCTTCCTCTGTAAAACCATGTCCCCGGGTTGCCTCTGACCTTGGGCCAGGAAGCCTGTTGACTTTATGCTTATTTATGCTCATTTTGTCTCTAGAAAAGTGAGTCCAGACGGCCCTCTCCAAGTTTATTTTACCAGCTCAGGTCCTACCAGACTCTTAAGGATTGTAGGCACCAGAACAGTGATGTTTAACCTTGTCCATTAGTCCCTGCCCAAGAAACCCATCCGAATTGGCAATGCTTCTGAAAACACAAATGAGACTAAATTACAAACAGAGAAAGTGTCTGGGTTAAAATAAACTGTCACCAGACAAAAGCTATCTCCTTCTATTTTTTTTTTCCTGTAAGAAAAACAGGGAACTGGCTTTGATCTTATACTTAGGTGATATTTGTTGTTCTAATCTTTTTAAAAGCACTTATCCCAGAATTTCTGATCAGCAGTAAAGGTGGGGGCGGGGGGGGGGTGTTGTATTCAGTATCTGCTTGTAGCAATAAAGATCCACATCTAATTTTGCAGTTCTGCCTTTGATATTCTTATTTTGAACTAGAATAGCACAGAAAAAGTGGATTGAGGACCTCACAATTGGAGCATGTCTTGTGTTGCCTGGTTACTGGGACTCTCTGGAGATTATATTGTCAGGATATTTAGATGCACAAAAAAGCAAGCATACAAAACTCCTACCTCTCTAGTAATTCCTCTCTGAAGACAGGGCAGCCTCTAAGGCTGGAAACCTAGGGGAGGGGAGATAACCATTTCTGTTAGCAGAGGATCACAAATAGTAATTATTTTCAACTGTGTCTTCCCCTAAGAGAATGTCTCACCATCAGAGACATGGTCAGTGGGAAGTGGCCACATTCAATATGATAAGTTTCATATTGCTCTAATTCTGGGGACCCTTAGATGACCATACCCAGGCTTGCTTTTCTTCAAAAGCTGCCTTGTGCAATCTGCAAAGAGAAGAGAAGAGGGCCTTCTAATTCACTGGTCTTGAAAGAAGTAAACTAGAAGCAGGCTTTCAAGTGTCGCTTGAAGGCACTATAGGATTTGTGTTGGAGAGACTTAGGAGAGACTAGCAGGTCAGAAATGTACACAGACCCCAATTCTCTTCCATCAGTTAATTTAAAACTGTCTAAGCTTCTGCCAAATGATTATTTCAGCTCAGCATCATCACTGACCCTTTCTGTATCCTCTCCTGCATCACAGAGAGTCATCCAGAATGGCATTTTCCTGAATCCCTTTCCACTAGAATTCTGGGTTAAATCTGCCACTGATGGGAACTTTTATGAGATGTGGAAGGCAGAAGAGGAGAGGGGATTTTCCTCTTGGGACAGCCATGGGCAGGGAGTTGAGATCATCGCTGACGGCTTCCCCTGGCTCTGGGGTTCCTTTAGACAGGCAGCTGAGGCCACCCTGTGATCCCTGCATCTCCAGGTCTCCTAAAGTGACCTCCTGACCTTTGCTCTACCAGCTCTTCCAATTCTTTCTAACTTTCTATTTTAAATATCTCTCCACTCAAAATACATAGTCATTTTTTTTCTCCCCTGATTAATCCTGAATGACACAGAAGCCTAGGCACAAAGGCCCAATACTTTGGTCATCTGTGTTAGCAAATCTGAATTTTGATTAGCACCAAATTATAGATTAATATATGGCTTACAGATATAAAAAAATACATACGGTATCATTTCATTTTTATAATGTTCAAAAGCAAACTAATACGTGGTGTTAGAAGTAAACATAGTGGTTACATCTGGGAAGGACCAAGGGGGTGGTGATTAAGTGGGCCATGAGGGCAGCTTGGGATGCTGGTCATGTGTGATTTCTTCATCAAGATAGTGCTTATTTTTTTTTTTGGAGGAAGATTAGCCCTGAGCTAACATCTGCTGCCAATCTTCCTCTTTTTGCTCAGGAATACCGGCCCTGAGCTCACATCCGTGCCCATCTTCCTCTACTTTATATGTGGGATGCCTACCACAGCATGGCATGCCAAGCAGTGCCATGTCCGCATCCGGGATCCGAACGGGCGAACCCCGAGCCGCCAAAGTGGAACGTGCGCACTTAACCGCTGTACCACAGGTCCAGCCCCCAAGACGGTGCTTAGATAGTTGAGTTTCTTTTGTGATAATTCTTTAGGCAAGATAATCATAATTTGTGCACTTTTCTTTATATACTTTAAACTTTAATTAAAAATTTATTTAAAAAAATTTAAGGCTGGTAGAAAATGTTATATTTTAGTGTCAATCCTAAAATGACAATTTAATCATTGACTCCCGTCTTCCTCTTTAACAGACGATACAACGGAGGCACAAGCAACTTGCTCAAGGTCTACCTCCAAGCCCAGTTCTCTATCATTTATAATCTGATTTAATGTGAGAATTTTAAAAATCAGGTTTTCCTAGTTATCTTTTTTCCCATTTTTTTCTATTTATAGTCAAATAGAAATCAACTCTATGTAAAAATAGGTAAGGGGAATCATTTCAAGCTAATTTGTCATCTCATGCATTACTTAAGACATTAGACTCTCCAGTGAAAACGTCTGTGGGTAATGTGGGTGGAGGATGTGCCAACCTCGCCAAAGTATTTAGAATTTAGGAGGAGGAAGCAGAGAAGCTGCTTCAACAATGGGCCATTGTGAATGGGATGTGGCTCTAAATCAAGTAAAATACGCACATTGTAAAATGTCACCGAGAAAGGTAAATTGGATACTGCTTGAAAATCCCCACTAATTTCGTCCATTTGTCCATTTCCCACAGCTTTTGCTACCATTGAGCTACCTGGATAGTCATCTCTTAGGGCCTGAAATTCCTATGGCATTCCTTCCCTTGCTATTCCTTCCCAGGGAACATGCGCTGACATGTAAACGTCCACCAGATGAACCCCGTACGGCAGGGAGCCTCACCAGAGGAGGGCCACTTCCTGGAGAGCCACGGATTTTATAGTTAACAAAGGACAGAGAAAGGTTCTTTCTGCTGAGTTTTCCCCCTGTGCTGCCCCCTCATGAGTGCCTAAGTCTTAATAGGACATTCTAGGTCTGTTACAGTCTAGACATATGGTTTTGAAATCTTTTCACCCATTACTTTCAGAAATCAGCAATAGTGTGTCTTTTGAGCTCCTCGGATTTTCTGAGCTTGCATCTAGCATAATTCAGAAAAGATGACTTCTCACAGTCTGTTCATTCAACACGTATTCATTGAACTTCCACTATATATCTGATACATATCTGATATATATATCTAGGCTGAGTACTGGGGTCACGTGATGCACAAGACGCAGTCTCTGTGCCCTAGAAACTCATGATTGGTTGCAGAACAGTCATACAAAATAATAGTTTAGTTACAAGAATGAATTTTGGTGCTGGTTAAAGCATATCATTTAAAAGTCCTAATCATGAGTTTTAAAATGTTTTCTTGATAGCTCTTTGCTAGTGATCTTTCAATGTGAGACTCCATGCTATTTTGGATAAAAGGATTCTTTGAGAATTCAAAAAAGATGCTTGTCTTCATTTAAATGTACCCAACTTGGGCATAGTTTGGGAGCATCCTAAGTTCAGAAGATGTGAAGAGTATACACATGGGAAATAGGCTGGGACTTCTTGCTTGAAATTGATACAGATTAGAAGTCCTAGGAGTGGAGAATTTTAAGGCAAGGAGCTCCTATAATGGTGACTTTCAAACCAAGCTGAGAAGGTTCTAAGAGGAATATTGATGTTGTTTTGAAAGAAAGTTCAAAGATAATGCCAGGTCTGTTTAATTGTCACCTGTCCATCAAGGGACAATACTTCAGGGCTAACAACTCACAGCATGGAGACTTAAGGGTGGCTTCTCCAGACTTTGAGTTTCTGTATCTTCCCAGAGCAGGGAAATTCTATCCCAGATCAAGAGATCCCTACTTGCAGTTACTCCTGATTTGTTGTTGGGAAGGTAAATTATCTGCCAAATGTGATTAGAAATGTGAACCAAAAAGATTATCAGTCACTCAAGATGTTTTTGACCTAATTTTTATTGCCTATAGGTTTAAATTGTGACCAGGGAACCGGGCAAAGAAAGGGTCATTGAGGATATTATCCATAATTAACACGGTCTGTCAAAAGTTTTTCAGAACAAGAAGAAACTATGTGTTCTGTTTTGCAGAAACTGATGTCCTTGTTTTGCAGATGTTGCTATTTTTCAGAGAAACTCACATGCTTGCAGCAAAACTCCTGCAAATTGTCCCAGCTCCATGCATCCTAAAGATACCTTAACTCTTTAACATCTTAAATTCTCCTTCTCTGGGAGGATCCAAGCAGCCATTTTCAGTTCATGCAATGTACGTAGTAGCATGTTTACCTGCTATGCATACACCCTGAATGAGCACAGTTGTTACACACTGGTTACAAATAAACCTGTTATCATCTGCTCTCTCGTGTATAAAATCTCAGCCAGCACTTAGCTCAGAGAGACACTGCTTTGGGGAAATATCCCAGTTGTTCTCCATTGTTTGTGCAAGTAATAAACCTGTTTCCTCACCTACTTCTGCCTAGGTTGTGCTTTTTGGCTCTGCATTCACCAAGAGACGAACCCTCTGAGTTCAGTTACAAAATGGATGAGAATTTGGTTATAACCCCTGCTGTAGGACTTTCCTTCAGCCCTGATACATAGAGCTGGTGATGAATATCCAAAAGACCAGAATTACGGGTAATGCAACTTGGGCTGGATGATGGGAGTCGAGGAACTGGGATGAAGTGGAAGGTGTCCACCTTGAGTAAGGGGCAGCCTCTGCTTGGCTGTGACTAATTACCATACACAGGACTACAGGACTAGTAGATTCAAGAGAACCTGCTTTCAAATACGTTGGAATTCTGCATATTTCTTTCCAAATTAGGTTTTCCTAATTTGTAATTGTTGTCAATTAATTCGAAAACTAGAAAAAGAGAAAAGGAAAATACTACTTCCACTCAGTTGTAGAAGGATATGAAAGCCCTTTGCTCTCGTGGTAACAAAAAGAAAAACCCTTGCAAAATTTAAATCATGCTTTTATATGGAGCTAGCAAAGAGCAGTGGACACAAAAAAGTCTTGATAAACAGAGTTGGCTCAACAATTCTCCCTCCAAACCCAAACTTTGCTGAGAAGACCGCAGTAAAGAAGAGTATGATAAGCAGAGAGGAAATAACATAATACCATATGTTCCTGTGGTAACTGGATACCAGGACTCTGACAGTGTTGAATCTAGAACCGAACGAAAAATACCTACAACTTTAGCCAAACTTTCACCAGCTCAAGTACTGAGAAGATCAAAAAGGCAGTGGAGGGAAGGTTGAGTTTTACTCAACATCAGTTTTCATCAGAGAAGGGCAAATTAAAACTACAATAAGATATCATTTCATATGCACTAGAATAGCTGAAATTAAAAGTATGACACCAAATGTTGGCAAGGATATGAAACAACTGGAACTCATACACTGCTGATGGGAATGTAAAATGGAATAACTGCTTTGGAACACTCATTGGTAGCTCCTTGTAGTGTTATGTCTGCCTATCTATGACAAAGCAATTCTATTCATTTGCATATACCTAAGAGAAATAAAAAAGCATGACCACCAAAGACTTTACAGCAGCTTTATTCATAGGAGCCTAAAATACTTCTGAAAATAACTCAAATGTTCATCAACAAAAGAATATATAAACATTCTTTTACATATATATTTTGGTATATCTGTGCAGTGGAATACTATTTAGAAATGAAAAGGAATGAACCTCTGACATACACACCAGTAACATGGATGAATCTCGAAAACAGAATATTGAGTGAAAGAAGTCAAACATGAAACAGTACATACTGTAAATTCCATTTATATGAAGTCCAAGGATACCCAAAACTAATGTATAGTGATAAAAATCAGAAGAGTGGTTGCTTTAACAAGGGAAGGCAACGTTTTTACTAGAAAGGGACAAAGGAAAACCTTCTGGGGTAATGGAGTTGTCAATACTCATTGTGCTTAAGATATGTGTATTTCCCTATATAAAATTATACCGCGATGAAAGAAAAGCCTAAAATAATCATCATAATAGTAACATGTGGGCCAAATGGAACAGTTTGGGACCTGTTTCCACCCCCTGACTTCAGTCTGGTAGATGAAAGAGCCCTACCTTCAACTACCAACCCAGGAGAATGGTCAATAACCACTCCTCCAGGCTTAGAAAGACCTCCCTGTTTTGGGGGCTGCTAAGAGATGCCTAGAATGAATAGGAGTGGTCACAGCTTCAAGGTCTGTCTCTACTGCCAGCCTGGGTTTATTACATCCCCACAGCTGTGGCCAGGGCTTGAAGATGAGGCTTTGTTGCTGTCATCTCCTTGGCCTGGTTTCTGGGTTACGATGCTCTCTTGGGCTGTTTGTTCCTGTCCAGTCCTTCCAGGATGCTGCCTAAAGCCCAATTTGCTTGTCCTGAAAGAGTTTGCTTTAACCACAGCCAAGCTCCTTTCTGCTGGAAGGTCTTAACCTGAGTCTGACCGCTAACGGATCTCTAGACAGAATTACAGAACGTGAATGGGAAAATTGCATCTTTATTCTTACTAACCTCTGATCGAAATTTGGCATTTCCTTCCATTATGAACGTAAGCAACAAACTACAATAACATTAACAGGACCTGTGACCATCACAATTACAAATCACAGGTAATTTTATGTCATATTACAGCTGTGGCACGTATCTCAAAATATTGTTTGTGACCTCACTACTTCAAAATTATGGCAATTATTATAACCGCCACAAAATCTTTTTATTTAGTGAATTAATAAAGATATACCTATACATATAACACCACTTTAAAATATTTTGATAATTTCCATGTAGCTGCTTTCCATTGTAATACTATGCATTTTATTTATGCGTTTACAAACATTCCAGGAAGTCTATATGTTTTCTCTTGCAGCTGTAAGAAATTACCACATACTTAGCGACTTAAATGACAAAAGTTAGTATCTTACTGTTCGTAGGTCAGAAATCTCACGTGGATCTTACTGGACTGAAATCAAGGTGTCAGTGGGACTGTGTTACTTCTGGAGGTTTCAGGGGAGGTTCTACTTCCTTGCTTTGTCCAGCTTCCAGGAGCTGCCTGCATTCCTTGGTTCATGGCTTGCTTTCTTCATCTTCAAAGCCAAATTTAAGTCTCTCTCAAATCACATTGCTCCAACCTTCTATTTTACAGTTTTAAAGACCCTTGTGATTACATCAAACCCACTTGGCTAGTCCAGAATAATCTCCCTATTTTAAGATCAGGGGATTAGCAACCTTAATTCCATCTGCAACCTTAATTCTCCCTTGTCATGTAGCAGAACATATTCGCAGGTCCTGGGAATTAAGATGCAGACATCTTTAGGGGGCTTACTCTCCCTACCATAAGGTTCATAGATTTCATCAGATTGCCCAAGGGGTCCATGGTATAAAAAGTCTGACACCTTGTCCTAAACCCTGGTCTGAGGCACATTTGCCTAGCGCTGGCTATCCTGCTGAATTTTGCCGGCCTCCCTCTGGCTACCTCTGCAGCTAAACTGGATGGAAGCCCTGGGAGAGGCACATCCATTATCTTTTTTCTCACCTGACCAACTCTTCTTCCTACAGACCTCAGCTCATCATCTCCCTCTCTGTGAGGCCTCCCTGGTGGTCTGTCTGATACACGGGCCCCTCCTACTGTGCCTCCAGCTCGTTACTTGCCTTCCACGGAGATCCTTAGTCTGCCTTTGAGTCATTTACTTTTCTTTTTCTCCAGTTGAACCATGAGCTCCTTCAGGACACGACTGAGTCTTCACTGTGTATCTCCACTCTGTATCTAACTGTAACTAAACCGCTGTAAGAATTTATGTTTGTGGAACAAGTACATGAACCAGAACTTCAGAAAAAGAGAAATAGAAGCCAATAGAATTTAAGAAAAATGCTAGAACTAAAACTGGGATTGAAAAGAAAAGATACTTATAAAAATGCTTCTATTTCTGGGCTGTCTTTAAAATACATTTCATTGTGAGGTGTCCTGGAGCCCAGACTCTGCTACCCAAAATCACTCCAGACCCTGCCCAAACCAAATCTGGGGCAGCCTAGGATCTGAGAGAGGAAATCACCTAAACTTAAATGCAAAAGGTCCTAGCCAAAGTGGCTGGGAGCCTATTTTACTGTGGGCAACAATGTGGAAATGGCCCAGCGTACCTCTAAATTGTCACTGTGGCCAAGGTCAGACCCTGTCCTGGACTTGTGGATGCTACCGGGACAGGGGACATGGATACGTCTCCTCCATTGGCCTACAACAAACTGGACTCCTCTCCTTGAGATACCTGTAAGCTCTCAGAGATCCCAGAACATGGAACAAAGAAGGGGCAAGAGGTCTAGCACAGGCTAGATTTCTGAATTTTTTGTTAGTACTGAACTGTGAAGTCTTAATCCTTGAACTAGGGGGGATTGTACCCTAAACTGTGTAGAGGGATATTCTAATTTTATCAAAAACTCTTAAAGTTGAAAATAGTTATTACAAATAGAAGGGCAATGCTCCTTCAAATTAGAGCCTTAAGTGATAGCTCAGTAATATCCTCAAGTTCCATTGCCACCTAAGCTTCAGTAAACACAGCTGTCTGAAAGACACACTGTCCTATTTCTTTGCCTGATGACTTTAATTCCATTTTTCCTCAGTAAAATTGAATGCAGTGCAGAATTGTCAATCACTGTTGGTGTAAAACTCAAAAAATCTGGATCTAGCCCTGATTTTACCTCTAGCCAGCAATATGATGCTACGAAATTATTTAACTTCACCTGAAGTGCTTGTTAAAATTTTAGTAGCCCAGAGCTCCAGGCTCACACTTTACAAATCAGAAATGTCATTGAAGAACATTGTATGTGAAACCAACACCTGGTGATTCTGATTAGCAAGGGACCACTGGATTCAAGAACTACATTCTGGTAGTCAATGCGTTCACCTTCCAAAGAAAAGCACCGAGGGTCTTTTCACTTAAAATAATAGGGCACTTAGGGGTCAAGGAGTGGACCTTGCTTCCATTGGTTAACATCTGGGTAGTACAAATGGCATTTTCTTGCAATGGTCTCTTTAATAAATGGCAAATGTATTTCTTCTGGCAATCAACACTGGGGGTTAGTTTGTTTTCTATCTTGCATGCATCTGGGGTAAAAACAAATTCGAAGTCCTCTTCCACAAAAACAAGTTTGCCAGATCTCAAACCTTTCAGCAAACCACTGAAGTTTAAATTGCACCTTAATATTATTCTTCCATCTTCCAAACTGTTGGGCTGGAAGATTTTTGTGGAAATGAAAATCTGAAACCCAGGGGGAGGGGATGAGGGAGGCAATTTCAGGATCTAGCAGATAAGAATTGGCACATTCACCCGCAACCGCAGTGTTTCTTCCTATTCACTAAGGTTAGATTAGAAAAAAGCGTTGTTTCTCCTGACCCCTTTCATGTGATTGTCATTATTTATCATTATTCATCTTGTGCTGAAAGTCTGAACCCAAAGAAAAGACTTCATTTCTGTGCTGTTGATTGGAAGAGGAAATGTGTGCCAAGTGCCTTGGGTACTTCCATCGAAGGAGGCTGATCATATCCTTTGTTTTCTGCTGAATGAATTAAAAAAACCAAGAGAAATATGTAAGATGATTTTTTCTCTAAGCCTACCTAATGCACACAAGTGTGCGTGTGTGTGCATACATGTGCACTCATGCACACCTGCAGATGTGGACTAAGCTGCGGTTAGCATCCTCCAGGTTACAATGGGAGGCCTGGAGCATCCCCTATTTGCTCCAAGAAGTGAATGCATAAAGATGCAGGGCAGCGTCTGGCCATTTGCCCTAAGTTCTTTCTCTAATATTAGCCTGACTGGCATGCCAGAGCCCTGGGGAAGTGCTGTTTCAGGTACTGAAGCCAGCCCTTTGAAGCCTGTCAGGCTGATGGATGGGAATGAATCTCAAAAGTCCATCAACCATGCCTGTCAGAACCCTGCCAACGTGCCTTCAAATCAAAGACACGCCAGGCTGACTCAACAAAAAGCTCAGCATCACCCAGGGGGAAAGGCTGCTGGAGGAAGCGAAGGAAGATAGAAGGGGGAAATTTCACCGGTTTTACAGGGGAAGAGACTGTTTGACTTGTTAGGTCTGATTTCTGTGAATAATCAAGGCAGTTTTTCTTGATGTCTCCTTTATTTTCTGTGGAAAGAAAAAAAGAAGGCAGTACATGGAAACAATTAAATGACATTGTCAATTGATTATTATTTTTTCTTTCTAGGAATTCTTCTGACTCACAAAGCACATTATATAACCATCTGTTTTCCCCTAAAGATGAATTCTGTTAGATTTACTCATTTCTGTCTCCCTAGAAGATGGACTAACACTGCCAATATGGAGAATCTGTGTGTATGAGAGAGAGAATGGAGACAAAGGGGAGAGAGTTAGTGGCGGTTTTTTTTTTTTCACACAGGTAAGTTTTATAACCCTGAGGGAACCCTTGAGATTTCTTTTACTTTCTGGTCTCTAAACTCCAGTGGCCATTCTCACTTAGAACCAGAGGCTATGCAGAAATCAGAGTTAAAACATCTTTTTTTTTTGAAGATTGGCACCTGAGCTGACAACTGTTGCCAATCTTCTTCTTTTTTTCTTTTCTGCTTTTTCTCCCCAAGTTCCCCTGCTACATAGTTGGATATTTTAGTTGTAGGTCCTTCTAGTTGTGGCATGTGGCCTGACGAGGGGTGCCATGTCCACGCCCAGAATCCGAACCATTGAAACCCTGGGCCACCAAAGTGGACTGCGCGAACTTAACCACTCAGCCATGAGGCCGGCCCCTAAAACATATCATATTCTGGGGGTTCAGAAGGGAAATAGACCCTTTTTCTCAAGGTGTTGATGAAGAATTCATGCAAATCAAAATTTTGAAGGAGGAGATCTGGGTTCTGTTCTTGTTTGGCACCCTCCTTAGAAGGCATATCACTTATTCACTCAGTTTCAATTTCTTGTCTTTAGAAAATGGAGACACCGGTGCGTCCTTCTTTTCGGAAAAAAAAGGCAGAACAAATGAACTCAATCGTTTTTCTGCTTTTCTACTTTTCTGATTTCTCCTTTTTGTTTATTTCAAATTCTCTAACAAAGAACAAGTGTTCTCATCTCTTTTGTCCCTTTACTCAACAGTTCCAGCTAATGTCTGAGTAGGCAGGGTCGCTGCCTACGTGAGGCTGGGGGCAGCGGGCTGCCCAGTGAGGACTCGGCTTATGGTGGTCTGCTGGAAGACTGTCACCTGGAGGAAGCTGCGTCTGAAGTTGGGAGAGGAGGGCGCCTGTTTGGGAAGTGATATATGATAAGTGGTTGATAACTGATTTCTCCAAGCTCCCTGCCCGGTCCCTTCATCCTTTAGTTTTGGCCCCAAGGACACTGGGCTCTCCCATTTTCCACACATGCTTGAACCGGTGAACTCCCTCACCAGGGCTGGTGGCTGAGGAGCTGCCTGGCCCATGCACATGGCAAGCCTTGGAGTGCCCTCCTGGCCCACATTCCTGGAGACCCCAGCCTCCACTCCCCACCCCCAATAAAACCTAGCTCCATGTCCTGTGCAGAGCAGGGACTCAACAGTGTCTGCTGAGTCAGTGAGAAAGTGGATGAAAATGGATTAACTTGTTTATGGTGCCTCTACCCTATTGCTTTTAGTTTGGGTGAACATGAGGCGGGAGAACATACTCTAACAGTGGATGAAAACCAGCAGGCATTTTTCTCATGCCTTAGAGAATGAGCAAGGGCATCTGAGGCAAAGCCCTCCTGCGAAGCCCCTGATCTCCTTGCACCGCTGATAACGATGTGGTTTAGAGGTAAGGTCAGCGCTCCAGAACCCTGAGAAGGGAGGCTCCCTGGGATCCTGGGGCTCTCTGCTCCACCGGCTAGGAAATCCGTAACAGCAGGAGTAGTGGTGAAGAAGGCAGTGGTTAAAGGAGAAGAAATTCTCAGTTCCACTCAGGATTTGGCGATGTGGTATATGGAAGAGACTTCTTTGAAGAGTGAATGATAAAGAAGGGTTGTCACTGTGCATTTGACTGTGGGCTCACCCTCAGCAGTGGATTTGTGCTCTGGCTGCAGAACCAGTAGTGCCAAGGCTGAACGGAGTCTTCATTCCCAGAGACATGAATTCAAGTTTGGTAACCAACCACATGCAGTGTTCTTCTCATGTCTAACCTTTGGACGCTATAGTGTGGATCTTTTCTGACCTGCTATGCCCTTGTTGAAGGTAGGGGCCTTCAGGAATCGTCTCTGTAGGAGCTCTTTGCTTACTTACAAACTCCACGGAGACGAAGTCTCTTCTGTGTTTTCTTTAAGAAGTAGAGGAGCACTATGGCGATTAGTACTCATCATTCTTCAGAGGTTAGCTGCGTGGAAATATTACCCATTTATCATTTGAGTCACGAGAGGCATTTGAGAATCTATGATATGCTGCTCTAAATGTAGCACAACAGAAGAGCGATGAGTCTTTCAAGGATATACCAGCTCAGCAACGCTCTCGAGTGGCTGTTGGAAAAGCCTACCTGTTTGGACTTTCATCTTCTCCAGCCATGCACATTTTGGCATGCTCACAGGAGCCCACTTCCGTGTGTTTGCATCATTCTGAAGACTTTTCCCTGCTCCCAGCATACCGTTTTCTCACTGAGCTGCTCTTTTCATTCCTTTAAATTTTAACACTTACAACATGTCCTAAACCTCTGGCCTCCTTGAAGCCTTTTCAGAAAATCCCTCTCTAAATCTCTCCACTTTGGTTGGCTCAGCTAGAGCTTATTTGAAGCCATCATAAGCCATAGACGTGATTTCTGTTTCTTATTTGCACACTGTCATGTCTTTCCATTTAGGCTAGACTTTGTATCTGTCCCAGTGGGCAAGGGAGGTCTTTGATTCTGCTGTAACCCTCAGAAGTGTGTTCTGCACATGGTGGATGATGTTAATGGAGTCTAACTGATGGGCAAGATGGTGGGTCAGATGTAACTTGGCAGAGAGGAAATGAGACATGAAGTCTTAAAGAGTGGCTTAAAAAAACGGCAAAGAGTTACCCGAATGGACTATATATTCCTTTTAAAGTTCTTGCCCAAATGTAATAGAGAACAACAGTGATTCCATGCACTAGCATTACCACCTGATGGATGTTTGGCCATTTCCTGCTTTGGGCTCCCAGTCCAGCTCCTGGAGGACATCTGCTCTGCGGACTTCAAGTTCCAATTAGAGAGGAATTACACCTTTAAAAAAATACAGTTTCCAGAAATATAACATAACTAAATAAAATCCAGGACTGAAGGCAGAAAGACAGACCAGTCTCCTGATGCCGAGGTGAAACAGCTCCACAGCACATGGAGACATTTCGTTCAGATCTTTCACTGAAGACAGATTGGAGAAATGAGAAGCAGTTGAGTTAGGGAAATCATCGTACCATTTTGTCAAAAGCTGTAATGCTTTAAATGTAGGATTAGATGGACATCATCTGGAGGCTAGGAGCTGGGAGGCGGCATGAGATAGAGGAGGGAAGAAAAGCAAAATGTTCTTGAGTCAGTCGTTTAATCAATTATCCTAGACAAAGGACAGTCTTGCGTTATAAGCATCCGGGGTTACAGAGTGAAGGATGCGCTCTACATTCTCAGGTACACCCGGAGCATAATCTGACCCAGGTGTAACCCAACCCCTGAATTAAAAAGGTGCTTTATAACAGGGTTTAATTGTCCTTGTCTGGAATTTTGCCCCTCATTCCAGTTGTGGGATTTAATTAATCCTTACCCACAGGTCAGTCACTTCAAGGCAAATGCCGTAGAAGCACAGAGCATTATCTCAATGTGAGTTAGAGTTAGATGCAGCCAGCTTTCATTTTACCACTATTATTAATTGTTTAAAGAACTTGCCTGAATGATTTCATTGTACATGTGCCTCGAGGCTTTCTAGAGCAATTTGGAAAATACATTATGGAATAAACCACAAGATTATTAAAAGGGCTTTAAACAGTATGAGTCCAATTTCCAAAGGAGGTTGTAATACCCACATTTACTCGTATTTCATCTCCTTGTATAATTATTCACACTCCATATTTCGAGCATAAAGTTTATAAGAATGTGTCCCCACCTCATTATCTCACCCCCTCCTTACCCTTTTTTTTCCTGTTCTTTCTTTTCTATGAAGCAATCTTTGGGCTTCTAGCAAGAGCTCACAGGGGCTGAGTGATTCAGAAGAAAACACCAGAATCCCTCCTCCATGTGCTTTCCCTTCAATATACCTAATGTTTTCCCCATCGAGGAAAACCTTTTGAACCAAATAGAGTGGGTTTGCCCTCGCCACAGCTGGCAAACGATGAAATTCAAGGTTTCTTCCTACTGCTTCTTTATCACCTGCTACTTCCCTGTTTCTGCCCCCATGTTCCCTGAAGTGTTAGAGGTTGGGCTGGAATCTCTCCTAACTGCCACTGAGCAAGATTAGAAAGGGGAGCAGTGAGTAACAGCTCCCCCGTGGACGTCTGCTGTGGTTCTGGCCCACCCCCGTGCCAGTCAACCGAGGAGCGGGTCTGAGGCGATTTGCCTGAAGAGGTTGCCTGGTAACCTGTTTCAGACAAACACACCGAAGAATTAAATCCAAAATGTGAAAGAAAAGGACATTTATGTAAAGTCTACCTTTTAATCACTTCATGAAGGTATTTTCTTTTCTCTTTTTTCTAATTCATCTCACTCTTTCATCTCTCTCCCATCTTAATCGTTGTAGATATATTTCAAATCAAGATCTCTATCATAATCCCTTCCTTACGTGCAGATAAAATGTTGCATATAGAAGGATGGTGTGTCAAAAACATAAAATAACTTGCCTGGCTACATTGCCCGAATAGAAAGAGCGCTGGATTTGCAGTCAGACCACCAGAGTTCTAGGTGCCACTTTCCTGTCAATGACTGTAAATAACTTAACCACATGGTGCCTCAGTTTACTCAGTTCCAAAGAGGTACAATCTGATACTTAAAATCTCTTTCTAGTCCACAAAGATCTGGTGAGGCTGAAATGAGATAAACATTGTATACAACTTAGGATGGAAAATACATAATACAGAATTGTAAAGTATAGTGCAT
Organism: Equus asinus; assembly: GCF_041296235.1. Classification (NCBI taxonomy): domain Eukaryota; kingdom Metazoa; phylum Chordata; class Mammalia; order Perissodactyla; family Equidae; genus Equus; species Equus asinus. The sequence continues at coordinate 30,412,245 of NC_091800.1, read as the reverse complement.
GGTAAAGAGCAGTGTCACAACTTGATCTTGTCTTCTTGTTTGTCGTTTGTTTCTTCCTTTATGCCAAGCAAATAATAATAGCTGATATTTACGTTCCAAGCACTGGGCTAAGTGGTCTGCATGTATTATTTGTTTCTATAATTATTGGGTACTATTACCATCTCCATTTTACAGATCAGGAAACAAAGGCATAGAGAGGTTAGATATGTTGCCCAAGGTCACACAGCTGGTAAAGGGAGCCTATCGTGGGTTGAATTTTGCCCCTTCAGAAGTATGTCCAGGTCTTAACTTCTGGTGCTTGTGCACGTGACCTTATTTGGAAAAGGGTTTTGCAGATGTAATTAAGTCAAGGATCCTGAGATGAGGTAATCTTGAATTAGGGTGGGCCCTATATGCAATATAAGTGTCCTTATAAGAGACAGAATGGACACACAGATGAATAGACAAAAGATGAATAAGTGAAGATGGAGGCAGAGATTGCAATAATGTTACCATAAGTCTAGAAATGTCTGGGGCCACTGGAAGCTAGGAATAGGCAAGCAAGGATTCTACCCTAGAGCCTTCAGAGGGAGCATGGCTCTGCCGACACCTTGGTTGCAGACTTGTAGTATCCAGAACTGTGAGAGAGTACATCTCTGTCATTTTAAGCCACCCAATTTGTGGTAATTTGTTACAGCAGCTTCAGGAAACTCTTAAAACCTCCGGGATGCAAACAGAAGGGGTCTGACTCCAGAACATGAACACTTGATTGTTTTGCTTTATTTTACTTTTTTTATTTGAAATGTAAATAAATTTGGGAGAGAAGGAAATTATCCAAGTGAATGTGGTATGATTGTTTTGGTGAAATGAAATGGTTAATTGTGGGAGTGTGCTCTTATACAAGTTACGAATTTAAAATCATTCTTACGTGGGGATGGGGCTGTTGGAACTCTTGGATTTTCAAAATGTCTGATCCAGAAATAGCCTAGAATAAATTTTTAAAAAATTAAAAATCTCTTTTGGAGAGAAGAAATAGTGTATTAACCCTCAGTAAAGATAAACAAAGTTCCTAACAAGTAAACCCAGTAAGAGCAGAATGCCAGACCATTCTATTTGATGAGCTGAGATTTGTGTCATTATTATTAATAACAATGGCAGTGTGAGTTTGGGATCAATGTTGTCTCGTGCACTTAGAGGAGGAAAACGATTTGTTTCTTAGAGATTCTGAGTTTCCTTGGTCAGACTGAAACTTCTCTGAACAATCTAGCATGGTTAATGTATTTTACTCATGCAAAAATTTTTGTTCTCTAAAATAGTCCCTCCTTTTCTACTGATTTATAAATACCCTGTTAAAAAGCTTTTTAAAATATAATTCTTTGGAGATTGAGGAACGCTCCGGATAAAGGCTGCCTCTCCTCTTGCCTGGTCTCTTGCACATCAGCTTTGCACAATGCCAGCCCAGTTATATGGCTCAGGAGCCACACTGTTCCATGTGGCCGCTCATCTTTCTGAGAGACACAGAGGACAAAAGAGCCTCAGGAAATGAGCAAGTGAGTGCCATAGCCAGAATCCCAATCCACTGATGGAAGCCTCTGGAGCAGCTACTAAGATTTGTCCTTTTATGCTCAGTAAAATTGAAGTCTGTTTGAGCTAACTCTCTATCTCCATCTCTGATGTCTCTCCTAAGCTCTGATCCCACATTTGCAACCATCGGTTGCAAACTTCCCCTTGGTTTTCTGCCCAGTCCATCAGATTCAAATGTCCTATTGCAGCCCTTCTTTCTCCCTCCCAACCTGATCCCAACCTGAGCTTTCTCTGAATTTCTCATGCTGTTAAGGGTGACACTCTTCTCCCTGGAATCAAGGCTCATGGCTCTGCCATCATCTTTGATTCAGACTCCCGGTAGTTTGTGCTTCTGATCAGTTACCAGAGGTTCTTAATTATACTCCATGAGGTCTTTCACATCCAAACTGTCCTCTCCATTTCCACTCTCATTACCTGCCAAGATCAAGCTACGACACTGCCTTCTGCCCAGACTATCAAAAGAACCCTTGAACTGGCCTGGCTGCTTAGACTCCTCCTGCTGAATACATCACGTGCCTGCAGATGATTTGCCTGGGCTCTGATTTTTCCACTTCTCTCCATCGTCTACAAGATAAAGTTCAGTTTCCTTAGCTGGTCACTGATGTTGCTTTACAGTTTGAGCTCAGAATATCTTTCCAGACTTAGTCCCTGCTGCCGCCCTTTCTTCACACAGCCAGATTTTAGGATTTCCTCTTTTCACAACAGTGGTTTACCACTCGCTTCCCTGTCTTCGTTTATTCCATTTCTACAGCCTGCAAAGCCAGTTCTCTCCTTCTCTGCATGTCTGAATTTTATCCCACATGAGCACCTCTCAGATGCCACCTCTTGTGGGACTCCAGCACTCCCGCCTGAGGAAGAGGGAAAGTGGTAGGTGCCTAAAACACAGAGAAAAATAGACCCAGGCTCTTCTCTCAAGGTTTTTACAACAGTGAGGGAGACACAAGTAAACAGACAGCCACATTTTGGATGATATGAAATAAGATGCTTAGGGTGCTGCATGAATGGCCTCTGATCTTGAATTGCTGGAGAAGAAACAAGGAGAATAAGAGCAGGGCTCCAGAGAGTTCCTTCAATGGGCCAGATAGTCAACCAGTTTGTATGATGCCAATGTCCCAATCTGGGAACTATTGAAATAACTCTGCCTTGCTTGTTAAGAAGCTGCTCTCAGGTCTCAGCTACCGGGGCCCCATTTCTGGGATCTCCCCAGGATCCAGCCTGGCAGGAGGGTTCCAGCACCTGCTCCAACACTCTGACCCAGATCTATTCTGATTGCTTAGACCTCACCATTTTATTAAATATCTTCAAGATCCCCCCTGCTTATTTCTCTAACAACAGGTGAAAGCTTGGGGTTGACAGAGATGGTGAGGGAGAGAATAAAACCCCATTTGATCAGGGCTTCATCCAACTCTTTCCAACCTGATTTCTCTTTCAAGGTTGATGTTCTCTTCTGGAGTTGGTGCTCTGTGACCACAGGAAACCTGGGTTGTGTCCTTTTCCCTTAAAGTGTTTCTCATCCTCATAATTTCCCATTATTCTATTTTCAGCATTTCTTCTTGTTTCTTGTAGATTCAAGACCCTTGGAAGCATTCTTGGATGTACAACTGACAAAGGTAGTGCGGTAATTGAATCTTACAGATTTAATCCAGGAGTTAATTACACATTTAGTTGGAGGTCACTCACTCATAGATACGCCTTTTCTTCCAGAAAAGAAAATTTCTTTCTGATGACATGTTTTGCTCCAGTCATTGCCATTCCTCCTCTGTGTCCTTTCTGCCAAGCTTGGCCTTCTGACATCCAAGTAAATCCAGAGACCTCACTGGAATCACTAAAAGAGTTACTGTTTGACTTGACAGTCTCACTATTGTCTGCTGAAATTTTACCAGTAAGTTCAAGTGACAGCTGGAGAACATAGCAGAGAAAAGGTTTCCATTATCGGAGGCCTTAGTGACATGTGCTCGTTATCAAGGTTCAGAGGGGCTGGAAACTTAAATAGGCTGAGTCTCGGTGAGGTCAAACAGCAACTGACTCTCTCAGCACATTGTCAACGCCATGGGCTTGCCAAGTTTCTTGTATAAAATCCTGCTGTTTTTCTTTAAGGCAGTTTATGTGCTCAGTGGTAAAGCTGAAGCAGGCTCAATTTGTTTCTGTGCCTTATTTTGGGATGCGGGCTGGGCCTGTGCAATCCACAGAGGCCTGGACTGGTTGGGGACAGTTCTCTCACTGGTTAAAGCTCTAGACATCTTGCAGGTTGGATCAGTTTCCATGGCCCTTCAGCTGACTTGTGGGCTGTAAGTAATTAGTTGTGCTGTTCATTATTTCCCACTGGCTTTTCTCCTCCCACTGCCCCATTTGTATTGAGAATGCAGGGCTGGTATGGCTGTCCTCTAGCCTGTTGGCACCCTATCATTTCTCAGAGCATCTTCTGTGAGGCAAAACCAAACCAAACCAAACAATGGCAACAGTAAACTCAAGGAAGCATAGGATTAAATGATGTATCTTGTAATCAGTCTCTAGGTCTTACAGGTGTTGCAAATTGAGCTCCTCTCCTGTTTTCATCTTAGTTTTGAAGCTTTTGTGTTTCAGTCTGTATCCACCTCTTTTGGGGCCCTCCTTGAGGACGTGGGAGCTTAAGCTTCCAGCTCTGATGGGTAGCTGTCTTGGAGATGTTGCTCCTACATAATCCGTATTTTTAAAATTCTGAACAGACTGGTTCTGAACCGACTGCTTCGTCCTGCCATGGTGTCTCTCTGTTTGACACTTTTCCTGTATTTTTCATCTTGGCTAATCATGTTTTCATCTGGCCTGCACCCAAACTAGAAACTTCAGCATTATTCGTTATTCTCAACTATTCCCTTTTCTTCAACCTGCCACATTTGTGACCAGTCCTGCGGATTTTGCTTTTCAAAATGTCTCCAGATGGGTCCCTCTTTTCCATGTCCACTGATGCTGTCTTGGTCTGGGCCCTCATCACCTTTCACCTGGACGAGTGGCATCACCTCCTGATGGCACCATTGCCACCAGTCTCACCACCAGACCCGACCCCACTCGTTTCTTCTCCCTGCTGCAGTTGTGTTCGTTTATCATTATTTTTGCCTTACTTCCTCCTATCTTCTCTGCCCACAAAGCACTTGTCAACTGCGAGTACCCCAACTCAAAATTGCTTGAAATCCTTTTTTGGAACATGGTAAAATACAAAAGTAAAGTAAAATATGAAAACAAAATACGACAAAATAAAACCAAGAACAAAAGTCTGCCCATCCTTCAGAATCGGGTTCCACGGCCGCATTCTCAGAGCACTTCCTGAGCCCAGGGCAGCAGAGCAGGCGGTTTCTTCCTGGTGCCCCAACGGGACTGTGGTCAGACACCGGCTGCTTCTCTCACAGGGTTGGAAGTTCGTCATCTATGGAAGGACAGAAACCATGTCTTATTCCTCCTTCTGTCCTCTTTTTCCAATCAGTGTTTAACCAGTCCCTGTCAGGCAGGTCCCGCTGTGTCCAGGGTGGCCTCCATCCAACTAGCAGCCTCCACTCTGCTCTCCAGAGGCTCACACTGTTTATTCAGTGCCTGGAAGAGAAAGGCATTTTTCTCTGTGAGCCACGGGTTCATCCTCACTGGCCTCCAGCCATGTACTTTCAGTTGCCATTCTTCTTTCTTTACTGGAAAATACCATGATTCCTGACTAAAACACCTTTATTTTCTCCAGAATCTGGATTATGTCTGATACGAGCATAGGGTCTTGCTCTCTGTCTGGTACTGTGATTTGCAAACTTTCTGAGTGAGGTTGTTGAAAATGCAGAGTTCTGTGGCTTGCCCCCAGATGTTGTGATTAACATCCCGGCAAACTGGGATACATCCTTTCCCATTCACATCTGGGGTAGTGAAAGGTGTCCTTTGCTTCAGCAGAGAACCCAAATCATTAGCTTTACTTTGATTGGCACTGCTCACCCCCACACCAAGCCCAATGGCCAGGGCGGTGTGTAGAACACAGCCATCCAAGCTATTGATTTGTCTGCTTGACTCAAAATAAAAGGGCTTAACATCTTTATCCAAACTGACAGAATTTAATTTGCCATTGTGGTTCATAAGCCCCTGTTTTCCCAGGTGTACAGATAGGAATGTTTTGCAGACAAGCGTGGAAGGTGTTTGAACCCAACTGAGATAAAAAAGGAACAAGGTTTTCTTTTTCAGAAGATAACCATTGTTATTCACTACGTCTTCTCATTCATCTTTATGTCCAGCCACCAGCAGATGCTTGGTTCATGGTTGGAGCTCCTTATATGTTTGTTAAGTGAATGGATAAATAAGTGACTATGTCTTTATTGTAAACACTTGAGATGTGTTGTAGCAAATTCATCAGGTCCTGTAGTGTCCCATTTACTTTAAATTTCATAAGATTTTGTGTTGATGTATTCTGTCCCATGCTGAACATCTTTATGGTTATATAATCACAATTACCTCCATGTAATCTAATGTTGCAGAAAATTTAAAGCAATAAAATAGTCCATCACTGAGAGACATGCAATTGAAGGCAACAATGTCAAAAGTAACAACAAGGCACCCATGTTAGGAATGTTATCATTTGATTTGGCCAATAATGTTATGTTATTAATATTATTGCTTTCAATTTTAAACATGCAGGATGTTGATTTAACAGAGCTTATTATAAAACACCAACATCAAATTTATGTTTGCTGGAAAATACCACTTCTCTTAAACTGAATCTACTTTCTTACCTTTCAAAACTGATATTAAATTAAGGAGAAATCACTTTTAATCCTTGGATTGCCTAAATATATCCTGTGGGAAGTTGACTGTATCAGTTATATATTGCTGCATGATAATCCACTCTAAAATTTAGTGGCTTAAAACAACAATAATTCATTTTGATCATAAATCTGCAATTTTGTCAGGCCTCAGAGGGGACAACTCATCTGCTCAGATGGGGGTCAGTTGGGGCAGCTTGACAAGGTTCATGTGCTGCTTGGGCCTCCTAATAGAATGGAGGTTGGGTCTCAGGTGTGAGCATTCCAAGAGATAGGAAGTGAAAGCCCAGTATCTTTAAGGCCGGGATATGAAAACTAGCATAGTGTCTCTTCCTAGGAATTCTATTAGTCAAGCAGTCATAAAGCCCAGATTTATGGAGAGGAGTCATAGACTTGTTTTTCTAAAGGAGTAGTGTCACAGAACTTTATGACCATGTTTATAAATGCTACAGTATCTCAATCTTGATTCTTACTCACATAAAGGAAACTTCTCTGATACATTGAATGTAACAACATTAGTTTTGTAAGACTGTCAGAACTAGTTCAATTTCTTAGAATATTAGACATTTACCTTTGAGTCAATAAATCTGGCTCCAATTCTTCAATGAAATAATTTCCCAGGATACATAAATTCCCCTTGGGACCTGTGTTGACTGACCCTCATAGGTCAAGGTGGCCCTGATCACAGCATTTGGCTGGAATTTGGTTCATGGCTAGAACACCCTTCACTTCAGCTAAAGAAGTGGGAGCTGAGTTCCCTGAAACACTTGTCAACCAAGTGATGCCTCGTCTTCTTGTGTGAGAAATAGCCCCTAGCTTGAAGCACTTTAATTCTTGCCAGAAAAATGTCCAGCTGTCCAAAACAATTCAAATGTGAACTCTTTATGGTACCTCTTTCCTTGAGTTATTTGGGGGTGTGGTTGTTTTGGCAGAAAGTGAACACATAAACATCTTCCTGAGAAAACAGTGGGACTATTCAGTGCATTCCCAGGAAACACAACTCTTTTTGTAAGGATTTCCTCCTGGGAAAAAATTTCAGCGATCTACTATCTGTGTTTCCCCTGCCAGGGAATTATGCCAAAGTTGGAAGTGCCACACAGACATAACAATGGGACATGGGGGTGGGAGATAATATGGGTGTATTTCTTTGTATCAACCAGAAGAATTGAATATGTCTCATATGTATTCATCTACCATGTACAATGGATTTGGGGAATTCTTTTTGGGGACCCAGCAGCTCCCAGAATATAACAGAAAGATATGTACCTTTTTGTTTTACTCTTCTTGCTATTTATCTACTGCAAAGATTACTTCTGGGGGCTTCCTCATGAACTGACAGAAAGCAGTGTTGCTCACTGTGCTTAGCACATGGCATCCAGTCCCTGGAAAGACTGTGGTCCTAGTGGGAGGTGGGAAGGCACGTGAAGAGCAGTGTGGATATCGTCACTGGTTTTTATCTACTCCAAGATTTATATGACCCAGGAGGAGGAAAATCCTGGAGACTCTTGTTTTCCCAAATGGAACATTTCATTTGTCAAAGACATATATGTTATTTCGGACATTGAGTAGAGAAAGTTTTCTATTGTAAACATAGAGAGTATGCTCAATATGTGCAAAATGCCATCGCCCAAATTTGGCCAGGCTCAGATAATGCAGATTTTTATTTCCTACCTGCTCCTGCTCATGGTTTCACACTCCCCTGGGATGTTCTATTCTTGGAACATCAATTTATACCAACATTAATAGAAAAAACCTGTTTGCTTCCTTGTGTGAAGCACAAGGTGGAGGAATGTCAGACCCTCTGAAAAGCTGGAATACAACTTTCTTATGTTTCCCTTTCAGGAAACACCCAGAGCCAATTTATCAAGGGAACCAGAAAGAAATCCAGGTTGATACTATTGTTAACTAGTTTTAATTAATAATTCTGAAAAACCTATAATGATGAGTAACTAGTTCTTGGATTCATACCAAATTTATTCAAAAACAAGAAGCAAACAGTCTCATTACCTTTGAAATATGCTGTCCCTGTATCTTCAAACTTGAATATACTTTGAATCTACTTCTGAAGAATTTTCGTATAAATGAATTTATTGTGTCCTCTTTTAACCTTATATATTTCTTGTGCTAATGCATTTCTATTTTAATATGCTATTATTCTTTTAAATATCAGATTTCAAAATGCAACACATAAAGAAGAGCTATGCACTTCATTATTTTTTCACAAGCTATAAATGTAATCTGCCTACAACACCTGTTGTCGTGGTGACCGGGTTTTGTTTTCCTTGTGTTCAGCATGGACCTTAAGGCCCAGAAGTTGCATCTTCAGTTTAGTTGGTCATTCTTCTTAGAGAGAAAGGGATGTTTCTCTTGTCATTGGGACATAAAATTCTATATTTTCTTTATTTTGCCTCTTGTTCCAAAAATCTTTCCTACGCTTCAAGGCTTTAAGACTTAGTTTTTAATTTTCTCCAGAAGACCACTCCCAACTTTATTTTCCAAATGCTTTCTTTTAATTTTATCTAGAATGTTGAATAATAGTTCTGTCTTCTTCATGGCTAGTCTCTCCAAGTCCTTCTCTTTCTTTGTTTATCCTGATTGTCTTAAATTTACTTCTATTGCCTGGGTTATCCAGGCCTTCCTCTTTATTTATGAACCCTGAGTGTGTGCTCTCTCTCTCTCTCTCTCTCGTAGTAAGGAGGTATAGAGTAGATGAGCAGCCTGTAGACATGAGATTGAAGACACCAGTTTTATATTTATTTAGAAGTTGTCTGACAGAACTGGAGGACAGAGGATACTCTGAATTAAACAACAAGAGCTATTTGTCAGAGAAATGTGAATTATTTTCTGGAAATTTGCTTGTAACATCTACAGGGAGAGAGGATGCTGGGTTAAGAGCCCAATGATGAAGATGCAACATGAACACCTACAAAGGGTAAAAGAAAAGGACTGCATCTCCATGGTTTTGAAAACCTAGAGGGAAAAAGACTAGTCATCAAAGAAAGAACTTGAACTAGGGTGGAGGTCAAGGGTGAGGTGAAGTTATGGGGTTCTGATCATAGAACCCAGAACATGGAGCAAATTAGGTACCAGTGATACAGAACGATATCAACATTAGACTCAAACTAAGGAGAGAGTATCTGTAGTCCCAGAGAAAAGAGTATTTCTAGAATAGGGCCAAGAGGGAGATTGAAATTGGAAAAAGCCAGAGTTGGGTGAGTGCTCTACAGAATCAGCCACTGGCTGAATACCTACAATTTAGGCCTCTGGCTAGATAGAGTTCATCACCTGAAATAGCAAGTCCTCCAAGACAAAGTAAAGTAACAAAGTAAAGGAGTTGATGTTTGAAGATGAGTTTTAAACTCTGTCTATGCTCCCAACAGCTGGGTAGTCTCTGCAGAAAAGGGGAATTTGGGGAGCTCAGTGTTTCTGGGGGTCCTAGGCTGATATTTTCCACTATTCTTTAATTTCTTCTTCATTTTGCTGCACTCTATACTCTGAGTCACCTACAGTAATTAGAGGAGTTCCTGCATCTTTCTCCTTTACTTTGTCTCCCACTTGTTAAGAGTGCACAAAAGCTGAAAGTGATCTGTCTGAATTGGGATTGGTTTTCTAGGATGCCCTAATGCCCTTCATTCTCACCCTCTGATTATATTAGGATCAAGTAAACCCTGAGTGTAATATCATAAGACTTTTGGATGCTATATTTTCAACACATCTGTTGAGCCTGCACTATGCATTTGGACCTGGGCCAAGCAATGGAACTACAAGGTGAAGACCCGAGGTTGTTACTCAGGTCTGTAGGGGAGGCCAGGGAGCATCCAGGCTTGTAGAGCCTGAAGTTTATGTGATTTGAAGGGTTCTCTTTAAGAAAAGATAACAATGAATTACAAATATAAATATAAAAGAGAAATTTTATTAAGAATGAGAAAAAAAATCCCAACAAATTCCAAATTTTAAAAATCTGCCATATACCAGAAGTATCATAAAATCCAGAGGGAGAAAAAGGACATAGTGTTCTTATTAACTAACTGTGTAACAAACTTCTATTGCATTTTTCCCTATATATTTTGACTGTATACTCTTCGATCACCTTTTCACATGGCAATTATTTTTTATGATCATTTTTCATAGAGAGATAGAAATGTAATTTGGTCTTTCCTCTAGCATAGTTCATTGAAGTTTGTTTTTCATTATTGATCATTTTGACTAGGTGTGATTAAAGGCTGGATCATTCACTTACAATTTTATATATTTACAGATTGGAAGAAAGTTCGGTACATCTCAAACCTTGGTTCACCTACCTGTCCTCATGGTCCCGGTGCCCATCATGACAGGCTGTTCTTATTATGATGCAGTCTCTGGCCTCCCTGCTCCTAACTGTCGTGGTACAGGGTGAGTCAACACTTGTGGGCAGGAGGAATATTCCTGGAAACCATTCCTACACCAGGAAAGCTAGTGCCACTTAACTATACATGGAAGCATTTATAGACCACATAAATACATCTGATTAAATCCAAATAAATGTCTCTCTAACTCAACTCTCTCTGAACTGGATCCCTAAAGTGTCCTTAGTTGCTCCAACCTACCCAACATGAAGAGACATGTGCAAAGTGGGGTGGGGGCTGTCAAAGCGGAAAGAGATAGCGGACCTAAATCATTACAATTAGAATAGATTACATCCGCAAATTTTGCAAAGATCTATGACCTCATGAACACATGAGGTCTAGGGCCTTTGCAAATACAGTGCCCTAATACTTAAGTTTTATTAACTTCCACGTAAATCCACCAGTGGAGAGGCAGGTGGGTAACCTGAGTGGGCAAATAAAGAATTCACAGTCGTGTGGAACCTGGAACCAAGTCTTGAAAGATAAGGAGACTTTCTTCAGAAGATCAGTGGAAATGGCCAGATCTAATAGGAGGTGCCAGTAAAAGAGATAAAAAAGGAATGGTGCAAGTGAACAAAGTAGAATTGGGTGAGAATGATGCATTTGAAGAGTTTTAGAGAAAATTTCAACAAGGGATGTTAGATGCTATGTTGGGTCCCAGTAGACGAGAACATGAAGGAGTCTATTGGATTCAGCAATTCAGATGCCATGTGGTGACCTTTGCCACAGCAGCTCAATGATGTGGTGGGAGACAGGGCCTGATTTCAATGGGCTGAAGAGTGAATAGATTATAAATTGACATTTTGATTCAATTCCCTCTGGAAGTGTGCCTGGGAAGGGAAGAAGAGGCAGAGGGCTATAGTTATAAGGAAGAGTAGAGATGAGGGAATCTCCACTATTTTTTAATTAAAGAGAGTGCGACCAAGCATGTTAAGAATGCCCTGTAAGGCAGCTGGTAAGTAGAGAGAAGTTTACCCGGTCTGAGCAGAGGGCATGTGGTTTCCATCTGCTCATAATCTCACCCACCTGCTTCTCAGGACTCTCAAATTCTCTCTAGTAGCTCACCAACGCCAACCAACTGAGCAAATGGGCAAGTCCTCAGAAGAGTTTGTACGTGCTCATCCCAACATTGCAGGAGGGAGCCAACACCTCGGCCCTGCCCTGTGATCCCACATATCGAAAGTACTGCTATTCACACCTGTTCTCAATTCTCCCATCTTCCAGTCTTGCCCCTTCCCCCAACCCTCTGTCTTTGCCTCTCTCTCTCTCTCTACACTCTTTCTTTCCTTTTTGTGCTATGGAGTATTTCCTAAGCCATTACTACTCCTCAGAGATATAGCTTTTAAATGGTTGCATAGTATTCTGTAACATGGATTAACCATTACTTATCTTAAATCTCTTCTTGGACATTTGGTCTGTTTCAAGATGACTGTTCAGTTATCCACATTTTTGTGTACAGTAATTGTTTATTTCCAGAGGATAAATTTCAAACAATTTCAAGGAATGGAATCACTTGCACAAAGATATGCATGTTTTTCTGACATGTTTTTGACACATATTGCCAAATTGCATTCCTGGTCTCTCAAACGTTTGATGATAATGAAGCACTGAGAGACCATAAGCATTTGCATTTGGTGGGAGACATTTAAACAACAGAATAAAATGGAAAACATGAAACAATCATCTGACATATTTGGGTAAAAACTGGATTTGATTGTTCTTGTCCCTACTTTAAATTTACTAAGTAATGGAGAACTGGCCTCCACATTTTCCACTTGTTGCGAAAACTTATTAAGATAAATTAAATTGCTTCAGACTTGCAGTTGGATTTCTCTGCTTCCCAGACTGTGGTTACTGCCCTGACTGTCAGCCTGGGGTGAAAAACACTTCCTGGCAGTCAGCAGGCACGTTATGCTGGGATCTAGAAACATGAGAACCAACAAGAAGGCGGCTTTATCCACCAAATAAACAAACAGGCACGGTGGATGCACAAAGGGCGGCCAGCCTAGCATAATAAACCTAACCTCAGGGAGAGAGCCTGAAAGGCTCACCTCCTCCCTAGTACCCCAGGGGGTCCTGAATCCAGACCCTCCTATGAGAATACGGGATGCCTGACCCCTTCCTGGTCATTCCCTGGGTCCCCAGGTTCTAGGATGTTGCTGAATAGCCCGAAGACAAATGAGAGGCTAAAAACAGAAGCAGATATTTCCAGAGGGTTCCTCTCAGAAGATTTTGCCAAATTTCTGGGAATGCGTAAGAAGACTGGGCCACAGAAAGCCTGGGTGATCCATGAATGTAAACACATCACTCGGGGAAATCCAGCTTTATATTTTTTAACAAAAGTCCCTTTAAATAATATCTTGGTTTTCAAAATGCTACCTTTTCCAAATTACACTTATATAGTGGCATCAAATAAGAAAGCTCTTTGATAAAACCCTGCCTATTTCTAGAAGGGCGTAGATGAGAAAGATGTGGGTGAGAGCCATGTTTGGTTACAGCTTCTTTGCTACAGAACTTTGATCATTCGTCAGAGAAAGGGCAAGACCTCTATACCACCAGTTCACAGCCTCAAACCGAAACTTGTGGATAATTCAGGTCTTACCCACTCCATTAATGATCAGCAAACGACTGGAACTCTGGCCAAGAAGCCCAGACAGAAGGACAGAGTATCAAATAACAGCTGACACTGTCAACTAAAAATAGCACTTTGGATTTAAATGAGTGATTCAGACTTGATTTCCTATGCTTGCCTGGGATAATACTGTACATAGGAGGGCTGTTTTAAAATGTTTTTCTTTTATGTGAAAGAAGGTTTTATTGCAACCAGCTGGGCAGTGAGCTCAGACTCTGCTCTGTGGGAGTTGGGTCCACCCACACTTCCACCTCCAAGGCCCTGGGGGCACTTGGCACTGTTGGCCTCCTAAGCACATCTGCGTCCTTGACTCTCCAGTCCTGGTCACCGAGGAACAAGAGGGTGGTTCAGGAAGTCATGTCAAAGTTTTACAACATTTCCAGAAACTTCTCCCTGTGTACTCTTCCCATCACTCTCCTTTTTCATGAGAAGGGAGCAGTCAAAAGGCTAACTAGTCAATGATGAATGACTCAAGCTAAACAATCCAGGATCTTCCTTAGCAGAGATGATGAAACAAAGAACAAAATGTATCTTGCCAGAAATGCCCATATACATAATGAATTTAAATATATTGACTAAATTGAACAGATAATGTTTTTAATAAAGTTTACAATGAAACATACACTTGTTGTTCATTGGAGTTGAATATTTTTTCATTGAATTTATTCATTCGTCTTGGCTAAATCAGATTGGTCAAACTGCTTTTCCTAATTTCAATCAGTATCGCTATATATCAGGCCAATGAAGGATATTTAAGCTACACATTATCAAAGTTTTTGCCTACTATCAAATTAGACCCATAGAATTTGGATGAGTTTCTGTTTTATGTATGATCTTCTCTTCCCCAGGACGTTTTCCCACCTCACAGCCAATTACCAGATCCCATTATACTGACTATCTGTTAGTATGTTATCATTATACATACTATCTGTTCACCGTCCCTTCCTGGCTGTTAGTGTCTTGGGCACCTCCTATTTACGAGAGCAGAGAATGGAGCCTGGAGAAAATCATGCAAGTCAGTTTTCTACAAGGATTTCAGAACAATAATACCTGTTCAGAACCCAATTACCAATTCCATGGGGACAGCACAGGAAGTGAACATCAAACTGTCAAACCTACTAGAGTAGAAGCCGAGTGGCACTGATGTGTGATGAGTTAGGTTCAGACCCTGAGGCTTCAAGAGAATGACCCAAGCTGGGAATTCACAACAGCTTTACTGAGCACCTTAGGCCTCAAACATAGTGTGACAGGAGCACATAAAAAGCGGATGCAAAGCAGACACAGCCAGTTGGAGACACTAGAATTCAGAAGCAGAGCACCTAAAAAAATTTTGCCAGGAGTTGCCACCCTATAGACCCCATTCCAAATAAACTGGACTCCTCTTGCGGACAGATGAAGAGTGCGGTGGGCCTAAGTGCATCAAGGATGCGTCAGTAATGTCAATAACAACACTGGCTCCTGGTCTCACTGTTAGACCCAGGTTAGACAGCCCAGGGAGCCATACAATTCCTTTGTGATGTCCAGAGGTCCTGTGTGTGGTGGCCAGGGCTTCCATAGGAAGGGAGCAAATCCCTCTCACCTTATTTCTGTCCAAACTTTGTTCTCTTCTCTCCTCCCACCCTTTTCCTTTCTCCATTAGGTCTTAGAACTATCATTAGACTCCTCCAGCTCCTAAACCCCAAAGTTAAGACCTGTAGAAACCCCTTAGTCGTGTCTGCTGAGGGGCCAGCCTCTGCCGTGAGCCAATCTGCTTGTCTGACAGGGCTCACGGCCACTCTTGCCCTATCTGCCCTCTCCAGATCCAGCACGAAGCCCCTGCTGCTGACGCCATCTTGTTCCAATGCCGCTTCTGAATCTTTGCCAACTGAGCCAGAGCTTGTGCAGCATGCAGAGAGCACAGCCCCTCCCTGGAGATGGCCCCTCCTCCTCAAAGGAAGGTGAGTGGACAGTGATGCAGATAGAAATTACTGAGAATTTAATATGTGCTCCAGGAAGTGCGTGCCCCTAGAGGGAGACATGGCACTCACTTGTCAAGAGGGAGCCGCTGTGCTTCACCTGCATCTTTCTCCATCTGTCTAAAGGCGGGCCGTGTGATGGCTTCTCAGGAGAGAGGGAGAAGCGGAGGAAGGAGGGAGGGAGAGAAAAGAAGAGACAGGCAGGGCAGAGGGTAACCTTTCATTTGGTTGTTGCAAAAGAAGTGCCGTGGAAAATAACAGTGCCTGGAAAAAAGCAGGTAAGGCAGTTTGTATCCTATGGTTCAAGGTGGAGATGGGAAAAATGATGGGTTTCTCATTTAAAAATTGAACGGTGGCAATGGAAACCGGTGGTGAGGTACCTAGGCATGTAAGCCGTGCAATCTATATCACCAGGTTGGAGGGTGGATAGGTTACTTCCAGGGATTTCACTCAGTCCTTGAATTCATTTCTGAATGGATCTCTGATAAAAAGCTGAATTATAGAGCCAAGGGGAAGCTGAAAAGCAGCTTAAGTAAGGATTAAAAAAAATGTGAGGGAAGAGCTAGCAAAGAGCAGAATCGGAATGTTCTGGCATCAAAAGAAGAGCTTATAATCCACATCCTATTATTCTGTCAATTTTTTACAAAACCACGGCTACCTTTTCTAGTTGACATCTTGGAGTTGCCCTTTGTTATAAACTTTCTAATGATCCTAAGGATAAAACAAAATTAGTTACTGATTTGTTAGACTCATCACGAAAATATTATTGGTAATCAGAGCTCTAGTAGGCATAGCTGACAATATTATAAAGCTCTAAAAGGCACTTGACAAATTCTAGTTAAAATTATGTTTCTCTTGGATATAAGATCCCCATGTGAAGTTTCCTTTTTTGGAGATAGATTTAAGAGCACTTAGACACTACTTAGATAAGGAGGAGGATGTAATTATGAGATTTTAAACACAAATGCCCAAGGAAATAGAGTTTTCATTAATGGAAATAGGAAAGACCTAGGAATTACTAGCTTGAGAGAAAGCTGATTTATTACATACTGAGTATGAGATGTTGGTAAGACACCAAGTTAGAAACAGTACCTTGGAGGTAGGTGTAACTTGGAGAAAGTTTTGGGAATTAGTCATATCATAGAACCCAAGGAAGTAGATGTGATCAAAAAGGGAAAGATGGCTAGGGAGCAGAGGAGGATGAGAAAAGAGCATGTGGAGAACCCAGCTCTGAGGGGATCAGCTGAGGACAAGTCCTCTGGAGGAGGAAGCACAGGAAGAAACTAAAGAGGGAAGCAGCACAGCGCATTGATGGAGGCCAAGGGGGAATGTGACCAACGTGGCTTACAAGGCCTGAGATGGCCTGAGCTCTGTCAGCTCTCAGACTTCATCTCCTACAAGCCTTCCGTCGAATCTCCCCTTTTCAGTGCACCGTCCTCCTTGCTGTACCCTGAACACGTAGTTGTGCCCCATCTCGGGGTCGTATCACTGGCTACCCTCTCTGCCTGGAACACCCTCCCTCAGACTCGACGTGGCTTCCTCCCTCATCTCCTTCAAGTCTCTGCTTCATTGTCACCTTCTCAGTGATATATACCTGACTACCCTTGAACACTGAAACCTTACACTACCTGGCCCTCCCTAACTCCCTGATCCTGCTCAATTTCTCGTTTTTTCTTTAGGACTGTTTAATACGTCAGATAATTTACTTCCTAATTTGTCTACATAATAATAATTTGTTGTTGATGTTGTCTGATGTCTATCCCCACAGTCTAATCAAATATAACCTTCATAAGGACAGGGATCTTTGTTTTATTAACCTGTTCTAAGTGCCTAGAGCAGTGCTCAGTACAGAGGAAACACTCGATGGCTATTTGTTGAAGGACATAATGAACAGCATAGGACAGTGTTGAGAAGGCAAGGAGAATGGCACAAGGAGAATGGGCAAGGTCATTGGGTTGATGTTTTAGGAAGTCCTTGTGGGAGAGTACCTGGGGGCTGGGTAAGAGGGCCCGGCCAGAGGAAGTGGAAACAGCAAGGATCATAGCGCTAACTCACAAAGAAAATTCATGTTTGGGCATAATATTTAAAACTGCAGGACTGTAACTAACTGTATCAGCTCTCTCTGATGCTGGCATTGGAAGACAAATCTAAGGCACACGCTTGGTTAGCAATCACAATGGTCTGGCCTGTGTGGAGTTGCATCTTAAAGGGCGGGCTATAACCTGCAGCATTTCCAAATCCATGGAATAATGAGCTGTTCGATAAGGGAGGTACACAGAGTGTTCAAGGACAACCTATTTTAAGACAATCCAATTTTTTTGCAAAATCCAAACCTACAAATCACAGGAGTCAAGGGTGATGGATTTCAGATGGAGATAAGAGAGGAAGGGGAAGGAGGAAACGGAGAACGCAGTTCAGGCTCAACAAAAAGCACAGGAAGAAGACAGCAGGGAGAAGACACCCCCTGCTGAGGAAAGGCGACAGTCTGGGCTTGCCCCAGAGAAAACAACTCTGTCCATGGGCCACAGGGGAGGAAGGGCGTAGGGAGGAAGCCATTCTCGGAAGTAAAGACAGCCAGAGGAGAACAACAAGCTCAATTATAGAAAGATCTGCAGGAAGAGGATCTGCTGGAGGAGAGAGTAATTGGAATTTGAGACAGTGAATAAGCCAGAAATCAAGGATTCAAAGAGGATAAAGAAGGAGAAAACCCTAAGGGCAGCCAAAGGAGGAGTTAAATCCATTTCTTGGAACATGCTCCAAGAATAGGAGAATATACAAGGCCTCAGAGAGAGCTAAAGGAGGAACTTGAGAAACAAAACAAAAGAAAAAACAAATAAAAGGAAGGGAATGGAAAATCTGAGCGTGACTTTTGTATGAGAAACTGGGAAGCCCTCAAGCGTGTGTGGAATTTGTTTGATGATGGGTCATTAATTCATTCTGGTGTGCCATGCATTTGCCTATGTAATACAGAAACACCTTGTGAGAGTAAAATGCAGGGAAGCGGGGCCCCCGGGGAGAAAGAGTGTCTGAGTTAGAGCCACATGATATTCACCTAGAGTTCAGCAGTGTTTGATCCCAGAGAACCTGGGAAGTGGGCTTACTAGGAATCTGTTACCTGGTGGACGTTATTAGAGCCACCTGGGAAAAAGTACACTTCTCCTGTCTGGGATATAAGGCTTGAGGGCTAGACGAGCCTACTGTTTGTCTTGGAGAAGAAAATATGTCCTGTGGTTGGCATCAGCAGTAGGTAGTACTGGGGTCTCTAGCAGTTGTCGGGGGTGGCCTCTCTGTGTCTTAGGCCTTGACAGGGGTGTTTTGTTAACAACAGTGACACAAGAACAACAGTGGTTAACACTTATCAGGGATTCCGTGTCATGTACTTGCTAAGCTCCTTATAGACAGTTGATCCTCATAATTTGTGGCTTCCATATTCACCTACTTGCTAAAATTTATTTGTCACTCCAAAATCAATACTCCCAGAGCTTTTGTGGTCATTCACGGACAAGTGCAGAGCAGAGAAAAATTCAAGTCCCCTGACGTGTGTGTGTGTTCCCAGCTGAGGTCAAACAGGGTGACACTCTGTCTTCTTGTTTCAGCTCTCATACTGTAAACAAGTGTCCCTTTTGTGGTCTACTATGGACTGCCATGTTTTTCACATTTTTGTGCCTTTTGTTGGTGATTTTGTTGTTTGAGACAGCCCCCAAGGGTAATGCTGAAACGCTGTCTAGCGTTTTTAAGTACAAGAAGGCTGCGATCTGCCTTAGGGAAAAAACGTGTGTGTTAGATAAGTTTTGTCCCGGCGTGAGTTATAGTGCTGTTGGCCATGAGTTTAATGTTAATTAATTGATATCATTTCTTAAATAAGGTGTATTTAAACAGAAACACATATAAAACAAGGTTATGTATTATCAGTTGACAAAAATGTGACTAGAGCTTCTGAGGAACCTAACTCTGTCCTTCCCCTGGGAGCCGTGGTCCAGTAGTTGCTAATTCAGCGTTCACGGTGACTATAGAATTTAACTACCATGAATGATGAGAATTGACTGTACATATTTCACTTAATAGTCATAGTTCCAGACAGTAATTCTATAAAGGCCACATTTTACAAAAATTTAGGCCTACGGTGGTTGAATATTGTGTTCAAAGCTATAATCCTGGCAAGGAAGCAGGAGCAGCTCTAGCTGTAGGCCTCCAGCCCGTGGTGGTGATGTTGCCCTGGCGTGAGGGTGGAGGTCGAGGGAAATGCGGATTACATCCAATGGAGGGGGGATTTTATCCATGAACAATCATGAGCTGACCCCAGGAGACTCCTGGGAATTGTTTAATGGGAATTTCAAGTAGAACTGGAATTTCTGAAATCACAGGTGAGGAAAGAACCAGGAAAATACTATTTGTTATTGTTGCTATGACCTTAGTTTATATTCCCCAGTGGTATGGCCTGGGGAAACGAGGGGCTACATGAGGTGTGACCACACTTTGAAGAAAACAAAACCCTATGCAAACATGTGGTACACTAAGAAAACACTGAGCTGGGAGCAGGAAGTTCTAGTTCTCATCCTAATTCTGCCAGCAGCCTGCTTTCAGGCTTTGAGAAAGTCCTCTTCACAGCCCGACACCTTTGCTACTCCACATGTAAAATGAAAACGCTGGTCGAGGATTCCCTCTGCTCTAAGTTTTTGTGATCTGAAAATTGCATAGCTTTATACGGCTTCTGAGTGACTGTTAAGTCCTATTTTTCCTGGAACAGGTTTGGTTTACACCTTTTATCTTGGCATAATTATTAATAGCATCTTTCACCCTCAAAAGTGTGCCAGTTTGGGGACTGCCCCCTTGGCCGAGTGGTTAAGTTCGCGCGCTCCGCTTCGGTGGCCCAGGGTTTCACTGGTTTGGATCCTGGGCGCGCACTTGGCACCGTTCATCAGGCCATGCTGAGGTAGCGTCCCACATGCCACAACTAGAAGGACCCACAGCTAAAACATAAAACTATGTACTGGGGGGATTTGGAGAGAAAAAGCAGAAAAAAAAATTGGTGACAGCTGTTAGCTCAGGTGCCAAAAAAAAAAAAAGTGCGCCAGTTTGGACAATAAATTATATGGTTGCTCTGTGCCTAACCAGTATTTGTTCCTTAATATTGTGCTTAACATTATTTGTGTTTTCTTGGCTGGGTCAGACACAAGAAAGTCCTGGCCATTGTCCTAGGAGTGGAGACCAGCTGGAGTTACTTCTTCAAGGCGTGGTGGGTTCTTGGTGTCCAGTGGTTGAGCGACTTGGCTCCTACCTACTGTCAGGTTCTTGATCCATCTATCCTGGCTGTTTACAGAACATAACACCTTGGGCCTTTAATATGAATGGTCATGCTGCCTAAGCTGGGAAACAATTCTGTTTTGCCCTTTGGCTCCCAAAAAGGAAATTATATCAGCTAGCCTGTAAAAAACAGAAGTCTTCAATATAGAGAAAAAGTGGCTTGATATAGCACTACCAAATTAAGAACATAGTGTATGGCAATAAAGTCATTCCTACTCAGATTTGATGCTTTTTTTCATCAAATTGCCTACAATCATAATATAATTATATCAATACTGAGTCAATATAACAAAAATTAACTTTAAAACTTAGAAATAAAGAAGCTGGACTGAGAAGTGAAATGTTGAAACAAAAACTTCTGGCAGTCTTTTGAGTCTTTCTAAATGTCCTGTTTATCTTTCTAAAAGCACTGTTTCATCCTCTTGCTGTCAGGTAGAAAGTTACATGAATCACTATGCAAAAATAAAATAAAATCTTCACTATTAAACAAAACATTATATTCTCCTTCGTGATTTAAATTCTATAGAAATAAAGCACAAAAAAGAAACTAGTTATACCTTATTATTCTTTCTAGTAGGTTAAAAACCACTATATAATATTATTTCACTATTAACTTGCTTAGCAAAGCATTTCTTCCCAGATAGTGAAATGCAAACTTCAGTGCAGGCCAGATCAAATAATTCTAAACTTTCCGAATGCAGTTTGGGAAACTGAAAGATCAGTTAGTCGAATTCTCTAATCTGTGTGCCTAATTCTAACTCTCCTTCCCGAACTTTCTGCGTAAGCTTCAGCTATTCAATCCAGAAATTGTAATATGTTAATGATTGAACGAACATCACCAAACTGGCATCTTCATCAAATTACTGTTTTCAGTATGCTTCTCACAGGTTAGAAATCAACAATTTCTCAGTAGCAATTACTTGATTTCTGGAAAGAGCTACGGCTCAGAAAGAAGTATTGGGGAGAACTTGTGTTTGTTGCAAACCTGATTGACTAACTTCTGTCTGCTATTACAGCTCTTTGGGGCAATATCGAGATGGATTATTGGCTAGACAATCATATTCCTTGGAACTTGTCAACCAGAAACTGAAACGGAAGGCTGGGCCCTTGATGCTCTAAAACAAAGATGTCAAAGTGGCCCCATTCCCCTCCCTCCACAGTGCTTGTGCCATGGTCAGGAAATGACCCAAGGAAGGCCCAAGGCCTGGCAGGGGCTCTGCCGGTCTCCACCCTAAAGAGGAAGAAACCACCAGCAGCTTTTATCTGGTTCAGTTCCGAGTTTGAAATATTATCCCCTGTCTTTGCCAAAAAGAGGCAATTTGATTTCATGAGCAAATAGCAAATGGCATTTTACATTAAAAAAAAAACCCTAAAAATCCTGTTTATTGTTGATTTCTTACAGTGTCCACAATCATCTTAATTTGAAATGCTAAATGTTGTTAAGACATTTTTACTTTGTTTCTGAGACATGAATTAAGTAAAAATCTTTTGTGATGTTGGGCATTTATGCTTAATCTGTTTTCTGTTAATAATCCTTCTCATTTGATTATGAAAAAAAAAATAAGACAAATGTTGTCTCTTTGCTTGGCGTCTGGTTCAAGATATTTGACTTTTAAATGTTGGCCTAAAGAAAGACAATGTGGTTGCTGTTTGCTGAGCCTGGAACAGTGGAATTTGCTATGTTTGTTGAAGTCATTGGGACCGCTGCTCCTGCTACCATTCTCCTTCCCAGCCACTTTCTCATTCCTTGAAAGTTTCAGCAACGGGTACTTTATTTTTGGGCCTAACTGCGTGCATAGTTTCATCTTCCTCTTTTCCCAATATTTGGCGTAAAATAAAAATTATGTGGTAACCAGTTCACATCTTGATCTATTGACAAAGATTGCCCAGGCCAAGCCCAGAGTCACAGATCATCTTTAACACCAGGACACAAAAGTGAGGCCGATGAAGATCCAGGCTCAGAGCCAGGAAGGCCACAGGCTTGAGGTGAAGACGTGAGTGATCGTAACACCTCCTAGACTCTTCTTCACGGTCAGGGATGTTTTCCATCTGCTTTTGGATCTTCTTCTATGAGCAGGTGTCTTTGGGCCCAGCAGGCAGGCAACTAGGAAGGGGGAGCTGTGGGTGTTCTCTGCCACTGGTGGGACTAGAAGCACAGGTGCCAGGGATCCTGGAGAATTTTTGCCTTCATAACTTTTATTTTCTCATGGTTAGAAACAAAACCAAACAGTTTAAGTAATTCTGTTTAACGGAAATCAGGAAAGAAAAAAGGTGACTATGAAGTCTCTCCCAGCATGCATAGACCATATTACTCACATAAACATGAGAGGATGCTAAGAACTGAGAACACCATGTGCGAGGAAATAATAGAAACAAGTCCTCCAAAACATTCTGATGAACCCAAATATATTTAAAGCAACAAAACTACAAAGAGCACCCTTCTTGAGTCACAAATTTGACAGAGTAAGTCAAGAACTGGTTCGAGGCTTACTGTAGGCCGTTGTTAAAGGAGGAGCAGGGAGAGAATTCATCAAATGGGTTTAGTGAGTCAACAAGGTAATTTTCCTGATCAGAAGGAAATTATTAATTGTTCAAGAGGCCCAGGAGGAAAGAGACATATTTTGACCAGATTTCCTTTTTCTCTCCCTGTGGTCTGGCCTTGAATAGACAGATCAAAGAAGAGAGGGAAAAAAAAAAAAAAAAAAAAGCTTTGAAGCTTCCCGAGAGCTGGGTAAAGAGCTCTCCTAGACTGAACAGCTAAAGAAATGAAACCCCAGCAGCTTTCTAGCAGGAGCGACAGGAGGGGAACAGTGGAGAGAATTCTCCCCCAGCTACTGGAGGCCCCGGAGACAGGATAAGGATCTGGGATTTGACGGGATCAGCAGGTACATGGGGTGAATCAAAGTGCCCTAGGAGAGGGAAAGAAAGATGTGGTCTCTTGCAATAAGTGATGTCTGAAAATCATTGAAATGTGAGAAAGAGATCCCATTATATTTAAGCGTATTCCTGTAAGTTTTATTCCATATGGTATTGTGCCTTATCTATGTGAAATAATTTAACATGAAAATGAAATTGCTTTTTGAGAACACAACTTTTTTATTTTAAAAAGCATAATTAGCTGTTTTCCTGCTTCTGCTAATTTTTCCTAATTAAGGAAAGCCTGTCTGCAGATCCTCTGTCCCTGTAGGAGACGCTAGTGTTTATGTGGTGGCATGCACTATAATTTCAGATTTAATGCACAAATAATCAGCCCCCATAGGACTGGCCTTGAACATCTGTATCTATGAAGTGATAGCAAACGTTAAACCTTGTGAAAAACAATTACCCACTCAGGTCATTGTAGGGGAAAGAATACAAGCTTTGGAGCCAGAGAGAGCTGAGCTCAAATCCCAGCTGCAGAGTAACCAGCTATGTTACCCATAACCTCCGCAAGCTTAGTTTTCCGTCTGCGTTGGCTATAACTCCTAATAAGCTGAGCTGTTGTAGGAATTAGATATAATATATGCAAAGTGCTAACAGTGCCACACAGAACTTTAGGGCCTCAGTAGGAGCTCATTACTGTTATTACAGGATACCATGAGACCATCCATAATTTTAGAAATATGGATACTAGATATGTGGAGTATCTTAAACCTAGTGATTTTAAAATCCCTTTGATCATCTAAATATAAAGTCACAATACACCATTCTTGAAAATGGTTTTTGGGAATGTTAAGAACCACAAAATTTCTATTCAAACTGGAAATATTTTTGGCCTCACCTAGGGTTGCCTACTGATCTGGTTTGCTCTGAGCTGAAAAAGTCCCTGGGATGTGGGAATTTTAACACCCAAACTGGGAAACTCCCAGGCAAACCAAGATGAGTTCATCACCCTAGCCCCATCTCAGAGGTGTCTGACTCCTTTATTACAACTGAGATTCTCAAACTGGGATCCTGGGACCAGCAGCATCTGCTTCACTTGGAAGCCTGTCAGAAATGCAAATCCTTGAGTCCAGCCCCAGACCTCTGGGGATGGGGCCCAGCAATCTCGTTTAAACAAGTTCTCCAGGGGGCCAGCTCTGTGGCCGAGTGGTTAAGTTCGCGTGCTCCGCTGCGGTGGCCTAGGGTTCGGATCCTGGGAGCAGACATGGCACCACTTGTCATACTACGTTGAGGCGGCGTCCCACATCCCACAACTAGAAGGACCTGCCACTAAGATATACAACTGTGTACGGGGGGGGGGGGGTTGGGGAGATAAAGCAGAAAAAAAAAAAAGATTGGCATCAGTTGTTAGCCCAGGTGCCAATCTTTAAAAAAAAAAATTAAAAAGCAAAACAAAAAACAAGTTCTCCAGGTGATTTTGATACATGCAGCATGCTAAAGTTTGAGAACCATTGGTCTCTAATATGTCACTTATGCCAGACTAAGACATTTTACAGAGGAGAATAGAAAGAAGCAATGGATTAAGCCTATTTCAATTTCTTTAAGACGCGTGAGTCAATACTTTCATAGTTGGTAGTTCCCATTATTAAAATTCCCCAAGTTCTCCATCATTTCATCACTGAGCTTTGATAATGAGGAATGGGAAAGAAGACAAGATACTTCAGCCAGCACAACAGTTCTGTTCTGGAAGGAAGTTGCATCCTGTTAAAGTCTGGAGGGAAAGCTGGTAAGGAGAGTGGCGTTGTGCAAACTTAAATGCAGGCTCTCGTCTACTAACTCCCTCACCTTTACAAGATACGGTCAATATCCAGGACTGGAACCAGGACAGGAAGTGTGTGGGTGGGGCCAGATAATATCTCTGGAAGGAAACACCCAGGAGCCTCCCAAACTAATGTCATTTTAGTCCCTCCAACAACCACACCAGTCAGTTCCTCAGGAAGGCTCAGGTTAGTTTTGCAAAACAAATCAGGGGAATTTTCATAAGACCTGGTCACTGTGTACAACTTTGAATATTTGAATGTCTATGACACAGGACTGTGCAGCAATTCATTTTACCCCATAATACTGAAATCTTTACAAGAAGCCTTTCAGCACTAACAGAGTTTTCTCAAGAAGGGCTACCTAATTTTGTGGGGGGTGGGAACAGGTGAAAGAAACAGCCAAATTATATGATATCATAATGATGAGTTTAAATGATGGATGGGATAAGCAGAAGGTCATTAAGCTCTAGTCGTGACCAGTATTCCAGTGGGAGTTGTGGCAATGTTAGCAAACGGCCAAGGTGATATGACTTGATCGTTTTTCATTGATTGTCTTGACTTTTGCATAAAAATATGACATAAGTACATATTATCATTAGATTTGCCACAGATCCTGATTTTTCCTTCAATATGAGGCCTAATCATGCCCTTCTTTCCCAAGAAGGGTGATCTCTCTGACCAGGGATGAAATCATCCATGGCTCCCTCACTTACATCTTTCGCCTTCATCCCACTGCAAAGTCCTAGAGATCATAGTCCTTGCTAAGCCTAAGAATCACAAATGCCAAAGTTGCTGCTGGAGTGTACTAGCTTTTATCTCAGTTGAAAGCATATATCTTTTCTGTTATGCCATTGAAATGTTGGATAAATTTAACTCAAAAAGAATATGATGTCACTAGTTTTATACCTACTTATGACTTGTAGGTCTTTCTGTGTGATTCTGGTGAGTTAAGCAATGTTCCAGGCAGGCAACAGTTAATGGCAATACTGCTCCAGCAGTGTTTAATTAATCAGTTCAGTTAGCAATCTCAAAGGCAATCATTAAATACTAGATGGTGGATAACCTTCACACAATCTCATGTTATCTTCCATTAATTACCAAAGAAAAATAGATGTTGAAGTTTCTTCACAATGGAGTAAGCTAAATCATATTTTACACACTACGTATTGAAGATACCCACAACTTATTACTCTCTCTCTAAAAAAAAGGAATGGAAATGGCATCTTTACTTTGTTTTAAATCCCCAACCCTGGCGGCAGTCCAAAAGTTATGGCAGAATAAGCCCTTACGCCATTATAGGAAGGACAGGTCAACACTTAGTTAGCAACCTTTTAAAACTGGGAGAATGGCTACAGAGGGGTGGAATTTCAGACTTCAGGACCAGTCCCTGTTTCTGTTCAATTCTACTTTTCCTGACCTCTAAACCAATGGGAAGGAGGGAAAGACCACACTTTTGTGATCTTCCTAAAGAATAGGGTTATGTTTGGGAAACAAAAGTGGACTTCTGAGAGAGTGGTCAAGGATGGACTGAGGGTACAGAAGAAACAAGCTGGTGTGTCCCTCTCCTAACTATCAGACTCTTCTCCATAATTGGCTTAGGGCGCACAATCCCCCAGAATTCAACGAAACAGAGTTGTTTTCTGTTCTCTCTCTTTTCCTAGTTCTGGGGTCAAGGTGGAAAGAAATCTAAAGGTGAAAATAGGCAGAGAATTCAAAACTGAGCAAGTCAATGTTGGAAAGAGAGAGCATCACCATAGTCTATAACCAAGAGGAGAGAATAAAATGCCCTGAGTGATGTTCAGCTGGGACTATCATCGTTTCCCATCATTGTTAGCATCACTGAGCTCCAGCTTTGAGGAGAGAATCAAACAGAACCCTCCTTGGATCTGTCTTACTGAGTCTTTGCTTTCATGAAGCTCCATGCAACATCCTGCTACATCCTGAGGTACAACCTTTACAAACTCTGTTCTAGGGGCCCTGTAAGAAGTGTCTTCTAGGTTGGCCCCGATAATTCCTCAAGCTCAGAGCCTAAAGGCAGAGCTGTCAGGATTTTCTCACTGGGGCTGACTACTTATTGACTCCAACGTCACACGCTAGTTTGTCACTTTTACTTCCAAAGGGAATGAGAGTCATGCCGCACATCAGTGAGAAATGTTCTGCTCTCGTCTGTCGGCTGTTTGTTTTTGGTATCTTTCTATGTGAAAAGACATTTAATCATGGGCCCACTGAGCAAACAGCATTGTCTGGCCTCTGAAGGCTGAGATTTTTACCTCCCTTATTAGAACAAAGTGAAAGAATTGAATATCAAAATTTGGAAGACGCTGAGTTGCTTCAAATCTAAGCATATTTTATCCCTTTCTCACCTTCTTTAAATAATACGGTATACTGAATATACCCAATACAATAACTTTGAAGTCTAAAAGGTTTAACTTATTTTATATGTTCAAACTTCTATTTTGTGGCTCCTTTCAAGGGCCTAATTATTATGATCCAATCATACAATTAAAAAATTATGTATCCAACCAAACACTCAATTAAGGCCATTTGTAGTTCAGGTGAAGATTTGGGAAAGGAATTAATAAAAACTAAGTAGAAAACAGAATAAGTAGAAAACATAAAAATAACACATGAGAGGGGGAAAAGTTGCCTAAGAAAGGAATATAATCATAGCAGATTACACAGCTCAGCCCTGAACATTTTTATGGCCATAATAATATAAGCAATAAATACTTATTTAATCACAAATTGTGGTAAAACTATTTTGGGAGAATGAATGAGGGGAAAGTGTGTGTGTTGAGAGTGATGTAAGAGAAGTAAATTCTCATCTTCCAATATAGAAATTCAATATGTAGTATCTAAATGTAGGAAAACATCTAGAAATAGATACAAGCATGTTATTAAAATATACATAAGAGGCAAAATAAACAATTAAAAGAGTTGACAGTGGTTACCCCTGGGGAGCAGGAATTGGGAAGGAAACTGTAGGTTTTCTCATTGGTATTGTTTTGAGGCTTGTAGTAATCTTAAAGTTTTTAAATTGCATACATTGATTGCTATAGTGAATATAAAAATTTAAAGTACGTTCAGAATGTAGAGAAGAACATACCTCATTGTGGTGACTGATGCAAAAACTCAGAAAATCCCTGACAGATAAGCATTATATCTTCGTTTTACATGATGAAGAAATTGAGGTCCAGAGAGACTGTGCAAGTTCACACAGTTACTAAGTGACAGAGCCAGGGATCAAACCCCGTCTTTCTGATTTCATATTTCAGGCTCCCTCACAATACTTTCCTGCTTCTCATTATCTTTTACTTTAAATTTGTCACGTTGCTTTAAATAATATCACCCACACAGTAGGAACTAAAAAAAAATCTGAATATACAAAATGACATCCTTCTTTAGTCGTGTCTGAGCTAACCGAAGAGAATCTAATGTTGTCTTAGGTCTCAGTTTCACCCTTGGTTGGTGACAGCATGAGGAACAGAGGTGAATGTTCAGGTGAGTAGTAGGTACAACTTTGGGGTCTAAAGCTTTTCCTAGTGGATAAATGCTTCTCATTAGATCATCTCAGCTCACAAGGAACTGATCTCATTGCTTAATAAATGTTCTCAGTTTGATTCAGTGCACCTGGGGAATAATATCTCTATTTGATCTCAAGACATGATTGCACGAAACCTTAATGATGTCCCTGACATAGGGGTTAGACGAGAATATTTTGATTGAGTGTCAACGATATCACTGGAGCACTCTTCTAGATTTACTTTTTCAAAGTCATGAGCTTTGATGAACTCTCAGTTCTCTTCTATTAGTTCGAAGTAGCCGTTAGTTAACATCACCTCCCTTCCACAGGCACAAGGCATCACTAGCCCAGATATTTTTTATGTCCTTTGGCACTAGTTCCTGGAAGTGTCATTATGATGTCTGCAATTTGCAGAATTCAATGACAGCTCCAGTAAAATAAACAGAATCTAGTTATGTCAAAATTGGACCTTGCCAGAAGTAGTACGATTGGTTTTCATTCTGTATAATATGTGAGCACCTGTGAAAATGGTAAGTGTCAAGATGTTTCTTAGAAAACGCTATAAAAAGAATCAGTAGAGGAAATTGAGACTGAGTTGCTGTTTCCTATCAATTTGATCTTTCTAGTCTCAGTCCTAGGTTTTAGATTTATAAACCCTTGGAATTTAATGCAAAACAGTGCATGGATGTGCATTTTGGGAAAAAATGGTCCATAATTTTCACCAAATTTTAAGAGAGGCTTATAACCTCCAAAACATAAAGAATCATTGCTCTCCATAAAGAAATGGAGTCCATGTGGAATTCTTAAATTAGATTCTTCTTAGTGGAAACAAGGATTTTTATAATAGGTACTAGTAAATTTCCAAAAGATGGAAAGTACTAAATATGCCGCCTATCGTTGGTATTCAATTCTTTTTCTATTTCTGGAGCTATGAATCTCAAAGTTCCTCTAAGACAAATTTCGTTTCCCATCCCACCCCACTCCCCAGGTTTCCTTTTCTGGCTTTTGAGCATTCATATGAAATTACCAACTTTTTATTGACACTACTTTTTATTGTGGTTTCTTAGTTGAATTTTCTACTTCTTTCTCTGGATTGCATATGAACATATTTAACAGAAAAGTGAAAATCTCAAGCATTATATTATTCAGTGACGTCACTGGTGTCACCCTGCTTGTCTTTCTCCTCCTTGTTTCATTGACCAGAAGCAGCTTTTGTGCCATTTCTGCTAGAGTTCTCAAAAGACATTTTCCATTAAGCAGTTACAAAGAAAATAGAGAGTCAACTCAGCGATAGGTGGGTGCCTGGTTTTCTGCATCTTTTTTAGTATACAAGGGATTTCATCATTGTCAAGTTGAATTTCTAACAACCTGGAAGCATCACATAAAACTTCTAGGAAGGAAATTTAATTGAGTATTCTGGTTAATTAACATTTTTCTTTAATATTTTAAAGATCAACTATAGAATAATTTATATTACTAAGAAACAGAACACATACTCTCAGAAACTTAATAATCTACTGAGAACAATCTATGGAGTTTAAAGAGAAATAACCTGTAGGGTCAAGATGGGTTTTCAGGTATAGTGGTGACAGTAGATGAGCCATCACATTGTGGAATCACTTTCTTACCATCCAATGTCCAGAAACTACATTTTAACAGTGCATCTAGGCTTATTAGTTTCTTAGGTATCAACTCATGCTAACCAAACGAATGAAACACTAAAGTATAAATTGGATGTAAGCGTATTCATTTGTCAGAAGCAGAATGTGTCTATCAATGTCTGTTATGCTTGTGTCTTCTACTTTCTTTTTTTTCTGCTGAGGAAGAGTAGCCCTGAGCTAACATCTGTGCCAGTCTTCTTCCATTTTGTGTGTGGGTTGCCGCCACAGCATGGCTGATGAGTGGTATAGGTCTGGACCAGGGATCCGAACCTGAGAACCAGGGCCTCTGAAGTGGAACATGCTGAATTTAACCACTATACCATGGGACTGGCCCCTATGTCTTCTACTTTTAATATCCACTTCCTGGAATCTCGGAAACAAAAACAATTAACAGCTGAGAACTGAGCATAGAATTCTAACAGAGAAAACTGGCTATGGGAAAATTCCTAATGAAGGACCATGACTCCACCAAGAGCACAGCTCTCAGAGATGAGGGGTTTTATAACTGCCTGGTGACCCTTGGGCCAGAGTTCCTGCATGTAAACAGGCGAAATCCTGGTCCAAAGTGAAGTGCACGAACTTAACCACTTGGCCGTGGGGCCAGCCCCCACTTCGTTCTTAATAAACTACTTCAATTTTTTCCCTTAAAATTGAGAGATAAACATGTATGTGAGAAATGCTTAGTGTTATTTTATGTGTATGGTTTGAAAATTTTACATAAATGACCTGCTTTAGATCTTGTTCTGTTTCACACATTTTTCATGTTACTGTACGAGAATTTAATTCATTACTTCTGACTGTTACATGGTATTCCGTAATGTATATAAGCCATATTTTATGTATCTATTCACTTAGTGATGGACACGTGTGGCTTCCATCTCTCTGCTACTTCCAAACAACTCCATGATAAACAAACAGGTGCATAGTTCGTTGTGAATATTCACAAGCTTTTCTGTGGGGTATATTTCCAGGGGCAAAGTTGCTTGTTTGTAAATGCACACGCTTACATATGGTGGACCTGGAAGGACAGCACATACTTTTCCTGTGGAGTGGGGAGGGCAATGGGATTGAAGATAGGAGATGAAGAGTAAAGTAATAAAACAAATCAAGGACCTTCCTCAGATGGATACTAATAGTGTGCCTTGGGCTAATGAGTATCATCAATTCAGTCCTGCGCACTTGAGGTCCTTAAAAATGAAATAAAAAAGAATATGGCTTAATGCAGTACCAATATAAATACGACAGTACTGTAACAGCTTCACATCCCCCTCTGTGCTCCAGGGCCAGGATGTCAGCTTCCTACTATCCTATCAAGATGCTGCAGAAGGTCATTAGATGATGTTTGTGAGGCCCTCAAAACTCCTGAGATTCAGGCTTCAATTTTAATTATAGATCTCTTTGTTAATCAACACCGGAGACAGTCATGACTTAAACGGTCTCTTTAAGCCTCACTGTTGCTGATTCCCAGTGAGCCTATAAAGATGTCTTATAAGTGGACTGCTTTGACACTTTTGACCATTGCAGCCAATCAAAGAATGAAAGGCCCCACACTCAGGTCACATTATTTAGTCACATGTATCAGCAGGAGGTATAGAGTCAGGAGTTTTGAAGTAAGCAGTGCAAAAAAGAAGTGTCAAACCAAGATTCAAGTGTTAGTTTAAATTTACACTCATAAATGAATATGACTCTAAAAAGGAAAAAGGAATGAAAGATCATTCACGTAACTGTTTTGCCTTTGCCAAAAGATCGAAATAACTAAACATTTCATTTCCAATAGCACTTTTTGGTTTTTCATATGCCCAATGCTAAATGACAAGTATGACAGCTTTTCAAAGCTAGATAAGGTGATTATTTCTTCAGGAACTGAGAAGAGACAGACCTGGAAAAGCGGTTATAATGATTTTCTTCAGAACTAATAATAAGAGAACCAGTGTGAAAGAGAGGAATCTTCTCTGAGACACACCCACAGGCAGCTCAATCCTTTAATTCAGAGCAGGATTATTTTCATTTTTAACGGTTTAGGATGTAATAGATAACTTAATTAAATTAATTCATTTTGCTCAAGCCGCTGTATTAATCCATTGCTATTTTTGGTAATGCATATCACTAATTCTTCTACTATTTAGAAACCAGGAATAAACAACAAAGAGCACTCTTAGAAGTAAACAACATAACTAAATTTTTCAAACCATTCCATTTTATTGAATTGAGCTTTATTTTAAAAGTTTTCTCTCCTATATCTTTGTTCTTATTGTGTCTAATGTATTTTCATTCCTCAGATCTGATCTGTATATATTCTGCTTAGGATGTTTAAACATACAGATTTTATTTTAGTAGTCCATAAAAAATTATCCCGTGTATTCTAGATGAACGAAATTTAAAATGTAGGTTACAAAGGATTAATTTTATGTGTAAGTACCATTCTTTTTCAGTTATCTTTATCTAAGAAAAACAGTTCTTCATCTGTAACACCTTTATGACAGTTAACTATAAATATACCAGAGGTGAAGGAGGAGATTTGGGACAATAATTTGTGGTTAAATCCAATCTTTTAATCGAGCTGTTGGGAGTTGACTATGAAACCCCTGTCCTCAGAGCTCTGCCTCCCTTTAACTCTATGAGTTGTCTGCTCATTGATTTAGGGAGCTGGAAGATTCACGTCCTCAAACATAGGACACTTCCTGGATTGGAATCCTTTGAAGGGGTGTTTGACATCAATATAGCTGCAACCCTTCTTAGCAGGAGGTACCTGCTGGTATAAAAACACCAGATAAAACTCATATTCACCACTATTCTACATAGAGCATGTGTTTACATATCTGATATTGTCTATCTGTAGGATAGCTTCATTTTCCAAATCTAATCTAGACTTATCCCCTTTTCTGGGGTGAGAAAAGCAACTTGTAAAATATTTATTTGTCACAACGCTTAAGTAGTATCTTCTGGACTTGAAGGTATACTGGAGATCCTGTGTGTTCGCTTACACGACTCCCCAGGAAGTCTGAACTAAACTCGCCTCTCTGGGCCTTCTATCACACCAGGAAATACACACAGGAACATTCACGAAATTGTCTTAATTTACCTGTTTCCTGCCTGTGTAACTCAACATTAATAGAAGAGATGGCACTGTTCATATTAGAGATACCTTAATTATATAGTTAAAAGATTAGAATTTGACACAAAAATTCTACTTTTTCTAGCTTTAACAGTTCTAGTGAACATTAAGAGGATGAACCGTTTTTTGTTTTCTTAAAAAAATATGATCCTGCAGTTCTGCAGCCTCTTCTTTATAAGTGAAGCGTTGGCTACCATCCACTTACTGGCCGCTGCTTCACTTTAGGTCATCTGAAGTCGATTACCGCTGTCCTTGGAGTATGGTATAAAATGCCAGTGACATCGTGAACTAATTCAGTGACATGCCCATTGTTCCACTCATTTAGGTAGGTGTTTTCCTGAACAGGGACGCATTCCACATATTCCTGACCACACTAAATTAACTTAGAAAGTTTAAGAATCAGACCCTTTGCTGTTTATCTCTAGTTCTCAATTGTCATCCTGGGGCGCAAGACCTCTAGAGTCTTCTCGATCATGACAGCACTTATGAGCAGTCCGAAAAGGCTAAATTAACTATTGTTAGGTCACAGAGATTTGTAAGCTAGAGCATATTCTGTGGTATTTTGTGGTATTGCCTCTGTAGAATTGATATCCTGAATTATAGGCAGCAGATGGAGCTGTGAGTGAATGAATGACCTTCTAAGGTCCCTTCTCCAAGTAGACTTAGTGCTGTCATAGTTCAGAGGCAGTCACTGTCCATCAGCTCCAGGTCAGTCTCCAATGCTAGCTTGGGCCTTGGGCTATGAGAAAAACACTGGCTAGGATTGAACGCCTAATTTCCTTCCTCCCAAGCACACATAAACAAGGGAGAAGCTCGCTGCCTTCTAGACCTTTTATCCGCTATCACGCTGATAGAAGCTACCATTTTCTTGACTTGGTACAGCTGAGAAGGAAAGGTTACTCTGGAGCATAAGACCCCTGAGACTCAGCAGCTGACGAGGATAAGAAACAGGCCAAGTCACAAAAAAACAAATACTGCCTGGTTCCACTTATACGATGTATCTAAAATCTTCAAATTCATGGAATCAAAGAGTGGAAAGGTGGTTGCCAGGGGTCGGGGGAGGGGAAATGGGGAGTGACTAATCAAAGGGTGTAGGGTTTCAGTCAAGCAAAAGGCATAGACTCTAGAGATCCACTGTACAACATTGTGCCTATACTGTACTGCACACTTACAAATTGGTTACGAAGGTAGATCTCACATTAAGTTTCCTTACCACAATAAAATAGAATAGAAAGGAAAACCAGCTGGGCCAGATTTGTCGATACTTATTTAGAAGATTTAAGGACCCAAGAATCTTTGCCAATGGCGGTCTAAAGCATGACTCAGGCCAGGCGGAACAGACAATAAAAAGAAAGAACTTTCACTTTTCAGAGTAAGAATTCTGCCTCCAGAGAACACTGGATGCCTCTGTAGCCCACATCCCTAGGGCAAAATGCTTTCTCGTCTACAGAACACCGTGGTTTACAGTTTACCTGAAGCTTGTTATTGTTTCTCCACCTAATAACCAACATTTATGATTTCTTCTGGAAGAGCTGCATAGATGGAGATGGAGTGTAACACCTGAAATAATAGGATTTTACAGGAAATAATGTAAATGAAGCCTTTTGCCCTTAATGACCCATAATAAAATGCTCTTGTTACCAAGCTCTGCAGGCGAACTCAGAGCAGGTTGCCATGGTAACGCCCAGCTGCGCCTCCGCACTGTTGCTTAATGATCAGTGTGATGTCAGGCTCTTGAGATAACCACGAGCTTAGACAAATCTTTACAGCCACAGCGACAGTCCACTCGGGACTTCAGTCATGTCTGGGTGAGGGCTCCTGTGTCCAGGTATAATTAAAATACACTCAACCTATGATTGGAAATGCTTTCAGCAGAGAATTAGGTCACCTTTTTAATTCTCCACTTACTTTCATTGCTCCACATGACTGCCCAGTTGGAAGTGAGCCAGAAACCGGGCAGCCACAGTGCATTACCAAAGATGGCTCTCCACGTCCCTGTGACCCAGCTTACTCTGTGCATAGTGGGACAAAGGGCTGGTCTACCCTGGTCCACACCAGAAAAAACCACCACGAAGACCTTTTTGTCCCCTCTTCCCGTGTTCCCTGCATCTACCTTCCACCATGACTGAGCCTGAAATTCTAACTATTATTCATTATTTCGATTTAGACAACAAAGTCGGGACCTTTTACCCAGAATGTAATTTTCAAAATTTATTTATTATCTGAGAGGAAAAGCCAGGCCCTGGGGAATCTGTCCTTTTCCTTCCCTCCTTTTATTCCTTTCTGCCTTCCCCACTTTAGCTCTCTCTCAGAAGTGTTTATTAGGTACCTATTATCTGCCAGGCAATTACCAGAAACACAAGGATGAATGAGGCTTGATTCCTGTCCTCTAGCAGCCCACAGGTTATTAGATAGGGACATGGCATGCAAAATGCATAAGCTAAAGAGAGGTGTGCACAGGGCCCAAGTGGATAAATCCCACCTGAGGGAGAGCAGGACAGGCTTGGAGAGGAGGTAACACTTGGCTTAAATTTGAAAGGAAATTAGTGGGATTGGAGGAAGAGGGTAGAAGGGACACGTGAGTAAAGAGTGAAGGCATGAGATGATCCCGTGTGTTTTGGGAATTGCAAGCAATTCAGAATGGCTGGAGCTTTGGCCATGAAAACAGACTAGGGAGAAACAATACTGAGAGGTAGGTAAGGGTCCAGATTCTAATGAGTTTTGATTTTATTTTGCAGGTAAGCAGGAGCCACTTAAGGTTTTAAGGGGAAAAGGCAGAGAATTATAATTGCCATTTAGGAAGATTATTTTTCCAGCAAAGAAAAGCATGAATTGTGGAAGACATGGGGCAATTGAAGTTATTGAAATAGTGTGACTATAGAAGATATCTACTAGCTTTTTTTTAGCAGTCTAGCATCTGCTTTTTGGAAGAGAATTGTCTTGCCCTCAACCCCGAGCCCACCCACTCAGGAATGACCCAAACCCAGCCCATTATGGTACCCTATCCCCAGTTCACTGAGATTGGTCCAGGAGTGGACACATAATCCAAGCAGTACTAACCAGACTTCTCCCATGTAATTTCACATACAACTTCTGGACATAGGATTCTTTTTTTTTCCCTTCAAGACGAAGGGAGGTAGATTTTGGCTTCCAGAGGCCATCTTTCCTGCTACATGGCAAGGGCTCTCTGATCATTAAGCCAATACTTAGAGGGAAATGCACTGAAAGATGGGGAAACAGAGCTTTATTGATATTTTTTGAGCCCCTGCAATCTAGGACCTAGATCCAGCTGTGTCTGAAACCAATTACCAATGGACTTTCCAGGTACATGTACCAAGACCTTCCTTTTTGCTTGAGCAAGCTTGAGTTAGTTTTTTGTTACTTGTAACTGAATGTTTTCTGACTAAGAAACCAGGCAAAAGTGATGAGAACCTAAGGTGAGGCTGTACAGGCTGGAAAGGATGGTTTCAGTGAAGTTAATGAAGCTACTGAGGGATGGAGAAGTGGGCTGAGTGAGAAATGCTAACAGAGGCACCCACAAAGTACTGGAGGACCCACCAGCATGGGCCTCCCACTCCTGCACAACTGGGGTTGTGAAGTTTCTGCTTTGGTAAGTGGGTTGGTGAAGAAAATTTCTTTTTCTAAGGCATCCTTCATCTCCACCAGATTAATAGGAAGTCTGGTCTCATGTTGGGTCAATTCTGTCATGTCTCTCACTGGCCATGGTTCTATTCATCAGGTCCTTATGGAGTATATTTAGTCTCACTCCTACAGAAAATCCCTCCTCATATTTTAATAAGCCGTTTGCGTGTCTCTTTCATCTTCCTCTCTCCAGTTGATGTCTCTAGTTCCCTTCCAATGTGCTTCCTGGGACATGGTTTGGGTAGTTTGTAAAGTAGCACCTATTGCTATGCAAAGTTATTTTATCAACTATTTGTTTATCTTCAGTCTTCATTAAACAGTTGTCTCCACGTGAACAGGGACCTTGTGTGTTTTGTCCATCATTTAGCCCCAGTGCCAAAATCAGTGACTGAAACAAAGTAGGTACTCAACAGACTGGTGCTTGCTGGTGAATAGTTTCTAGTTTCTAACCCATCACCATCTGAGTGGATCTCTGGTGAATGTGTGTTAGAGTTTGTCTATGGCCTGACTAATATGTCGTGTCCAGTGCAGAATGCAATGTTCTGATATCAGTAAAAACTTTTCAGAATAGAAAGGGGTGGTTGCCAATTTGTTCAGGATCAGTATATCTATGTGATGCACCCCAGCATTGCCCTGGCTTTTTGGGGGAGCTACATCACATTGTCACCTATCCTGGTCATCACAAACCATTAAGTCTTTTTCATGATACAGTTGCTAAGCTATATCTTTCCATTCTATAATGGCTTTGCTCACTTATTATACATTTTGATCCTTAGTTCAGAACTTCACATATACCCTTGCTAAATTTAGCCTAATGAGTGTCTTCATGGTTTTTGCTTATGATTCTACTTTCCAAACTTTAGCTCTCCTGGCTTTCTACCATCAGCGTAATTAATGAGTCCCAATCTAGGCTTCTGGAGGTCAGGCTTTCTGCATCACCCATGTTGCTATCCCCAAATCCTGGCATATGGCCTGGCACCTAGAGCATACACAGTTAAATGTTTACTGGACAAAGCTTGAAAGACATGCCTTCTATATTTTTTCAAGTTTTAATTAAAATGTGAAAAAGGACAGAATAGCTTTCTTCCTGAAACATCCTTCTTTTGGTATCTATCTCTCCAAATGTATTGGATTCAGCTCATTTTTTCCCCTCATTTTTGTCATAAGGAAGTTTACAGGATCTTTTGCTGTCTTCTAGATATACTTCACTTACAATGTAGAAATAATTTCAATGAAAAATGAGTTTCAACTGGGATAACTTGATATTAAGGAACCTATGCTGGCTCCTGGTGATTGCCCATTCCTCTTCTACATTTTCCACATCCTCCCTTGATGGGCAGAATGCCTTATGAGCCCTCTTGTGGACACACTGGTGGGGGAAATAATTTATAGGAGTCATTTGTAAAACTTCATCGACCTTTCAGGTTGCTACAGCAGATCAGGATGCATGGGGGGAAGTTGGAGTAGAGAAGCAGCTACAAAAAACCCAGAGGGTATATTTTTAAGCCTATTTTTTGGACTACATAAACTTTCATTTTGTTTAGGAAAGCATCACATATCCAGTGTTATTCAAAATATACACCCATTGATGACTATAATCAGGGATGTTCAAGATGGAGCCTCTATCCCCTCCTTAAGCCTAAGGATTATTTCTGGCAGACTGCTTATCCTAGGTTTGGGCCAAGAAGATGCTGAATGGAGGAGGCAGGAAGTTGAGCTGGGAGTTTCCCATGCTCTCCATCCCTTCTAGGGCCCCATCTGGGTACATTTGTTGCATCAGTACTATTTTTTTCTCTCTGCCATGGTAATGATTCTGGAACACCATAAAGGGCCTTCCTTAGATTTCAATGTCCTTTAAAATCCAAAAAGTATATGGCACCAGACCAAGCCAATAGCCCCTTTCAACATAAAACAGCATGGTCCTTCAGTCTTGCCTGCCTTCGTCCAGAATGCATTGGCATAAAGAGCCACATTTCCTTGAAACATACAGGACATTTAATAACACCCAAGGTACCTCTTACATGATTTATGGCTGCCTCTTCTCTGTGAGTTTTGGATGAAGAAGAGAACTCAGATTTGGCTAGACATGGGCCAATTCAACAGGCTCATAGCATCATTTTGTTCAAGCTAATTTGAGGAGGCTGCCACTTTCCTCAAATCATGGCAGTTAGGATGATAAATATCACATGTCTACTCTCCATAGCCTGGAAATTAGGACTGGATAAAAATGCAGACAGCTCACAGGGACGTTATTTATTCTCATATAGAGACCTTCCAGGCACTCTTAAATGGTTTACTGAAAAATGTTCCCCCAAACTTTGTTTTTTGCTTTGTAAGGCACAAGAGAGTTTCTTCTCCCCTACCCCCTTTCTCTCCGCTCTTTCTTTCTCTTTGGAAAATGCTCAGAAAAGCATAAGCATCTCGAGGTCAGAATATCATTATAAAGCAAATTACTACTACAATGAGCTATGTGGTAACCTCATGGTTTTAAGGAATCCCAGCCTTGTCCTGGGCATTGAACCGAAATGACTAAACCGTAGGAGAGATTTTAATTATATATTTCACAGCCCTTCTGGGGATAGGGACTGAGTTTGGCTAATTCGGAGAGTATGGAACTTAATGGTGCCAAGTGCCTTGATGAGTACTATTTGAATAAAAATAATGAATAATAATAATAGCCTCACAAACGTTTGCCTGCTGATGCATTTATGGATTCAGTGAAGAAACTCTGGGTACATTACTTAATTCCACTGCTTCCTTATTTCTCCACCAGATGGCAGAAGCAGGGCCAGGTTACTGAGCTTGAGATAGTTTTGATTCTTAGATATTAAATATGAGCTGGTATTAAAGATAGGAAACAAATGCTTAAATGTATCACTATGGTTTTATTTTTATTATACTTCCTACATGGAAGTATCTTCAAATACAGAAAGGGTTGTGGAGAATTTAAGTGCTAGGTTGGCTATTAAAAATCCAGCCAGGGATTATAGACCAAAGGATGTATTAATACTCATTCTGATATCCTTGTAAAATAGGCAAGGGGGACAGGAAAATTATTCAATGAAGGTTTTTTATCCATATTTCCTTTTCACTTGAAAATGTAAGTAGGAAAGACATATAGATATGAAAATTGCTCTTTTATCCAATTCTACGATGACTCTAGGCTTTACAGGAATTACATTCTCTACTCCTATTTAGTATCACTTTTGAGGATAAACTCTTAAAATTTACCTCACAGGATAAAGTGTATGAGGAAATAAAAAGGGTCAGTCAGGGACCCGAGGGTCAGCCAACAAAAAGAAGGGTGAATTCTTACAGCCGATAAATGTTTAACATCTTGGCACTGTCTAGTGTTGCCCAAGTTTATTTACCAAGTTCTTAAACAAACTGGGGAAAATATTCCATTATTCCTGTATAAATGGATTTAAAGGAGAGATTTGAAAAGACAGTGTGTTTCAGTCAGACTACAAACTCATTCAACTTCATTCTCGTTGGCTTGTCTCATTCATATCTAAAAACTGAAGCATTTCTTATAATTTATATAGTCTGCCTTTTGAGACGAATGGCCACTAGATTACAGTTTAGAGAGAAAGGGAGTGAGTCGAAAGAGATTGTTTTGAGAAGATTCTTTTTAGGTAATAACCTACATGCTAGGAATGGAAAATTAATTTTAAGACAGTGGTCCTAAGATTTTTTAATCCGTATTTGAGAAGAATATTTTCAGAAGCACACACATAGTTATGATATTTTATTGCACAGCCTCTCTGTTTTCTGAGCTTTGGCTGTAACCTTTTCTAGTCACCATAGCAACGAGGACACAAATACAACATCCATATCATGAGCTGTATCTATGAGGAAGAATTTCCAACTGCATACATGGTATACATATTTGACCTAAGCATTGCAAAGAAAATTTAAGGTAATTTTAAACGTAATAAATTGTCTGAGTGAGTCATAAAATGGAAATAGTGTGTATGGCTAGGAAAATGTACTCTCGTAAATGAACCAAGGAAAAATAGTGTTGGATCCCATTTTTGCTACAAACTCCATCTTGCCTTCCTACAGCTTTCTTTATGATGTAAAGAATGTCACGGAGAACTTGAAGAGAATCAGTCTAAAACTTTATTTTTCTTCTTTCCAAAGTCCAAGCCTAAAATAAACAACCTATTTTTAGGCAAATCATAAACATGAAATCTGAGACATTGATCTTGCAAAAACACTTCATCACTTCCAATTACTGGCTGTAAATTGCTTTCCTAAAAACCCTTCTAAATATTCGCTCTGCATTCTGAAAGAAGAAAACACACGCTGACATTTTCTCCCTATAAGCTCCTACTCCTGGCGAGGGTGCTCCTCACACAGAATCCTGTGAAATCAGGAATGAGCGAATAGATTGTACAATGGAATAAAGGCCAGATCCATGCCCAAAGTTCTGTCCTGGACTTTGAATAGCATCTTAGGAGGAACCAAAAAGGGATCCTGCTCTGGTTACGATAATGATAACACCAGTGGCAAGAAGCCTGTGCACTGGGGAGTTTTCTTGGGCAGGGATGAAGAGCCACAGAGGAGAAGCAGGGAAGTGTGAATGCCAGAGACACAAAGAGAAGGCCCTGCAGGGAGCCTCACACAGATGCTTAATAAATGCTTCTTGATTTGATTGAAGGATCAAAGCATGGCGTTAGTGTCAGGCAGTCTTAGCACCATCGTCTCTGAATGCCTTTGGCAATCCAAATCTGGCGTTGTTTGGGGTCGGACTGTCGGAAGGGTTGTGCTGCCCTTGGGATCCATGTGAATGGGCAGCGACAGCTCTTGCTTGAGCCGCATTCCTCCTTCGTCTAAAGCCTGTATTGAGCACTTTTTTCCTGTGAAGAGCAGTGTTGGTTGTACTTGTCAGGGTTCTGTGGATGTTGCTGCAACTCAGCCCTTCAGTTTCCTGATGTCGAAAATGAGGAAAAAGATAAATTAATTAGTGCAAAATCTAACTCATAATGTTGTGTGCTGCTAAAGAAAAAATTTTAAGCAGCCATCGTAAAAATATAAGGTCTTTTTCATCAGAACTTCTTCTGTTAACACCCATCAAGGAAGGAGCATAGCTGAGTGGAAAGAATGTTGGCCTGAGAGGCCAGAGAAGCAAATTCAAGTCCCAGCTGGGTGGAACCAGCTGTGAGCCCTGACAGAGCCTCTCAGCCTGTTTGGCGTTCAGTATTCTCATTGGCAAAATTAAGATGCTTGTCTAGAAGATTTTCTATCTAATATTTTATTATTCTAGAAAGAATTAAGAAAGGCACTGAGAGCCTAGTATCCCTGGGAAGGTCAATTTTACTTCTGATTCCCTCAGATAACCCTCCAGACATTTTGAAAAAGGTGAGAGGCATTTATATTGAAATTTTCCAGTTGGGTTTGGGAAATAAGAATAAAAGCTGACAGATCTTACACTCCAGGAAACATGGCCCTAGGGTGGGAATGAGAGAAAGGCAATTGCTATAGAGCAAACACACACCCATCTCTGCCCCT
The DNA here is from genome assembly GCF_041296235.1 of Equus asinus. Lineage (NCBI taxonomy): Eukaryota > Metazoa > Chordata > Mammalia > Perissodactyla > Equidae > Equus > Equus asinus. The sequence continues at coordinate 30,369,506 of NC_091800.1, read as the reverse complement.
GGCCTGCCCTCTCCACACAGGTCTGTCCAGGCCAACCACTTGGGATGGCCAGCAACCAAATAGCCATGTGCAAAAAGGGCACAAGGATGGGAGAGAAAGAGAAAAAAAGCTTTCCTGGGCCCACGGTAAATAGGATTTCTTTGGTATCAAATAGAGAAGAATAAGCATTACTGTTGATTACTCAAGCCCAAATGTCAAGACTTTCGACACTCCTAAGACATTTCCAATGAAAAAAGATTGTGTGTGTGTACACACACATATGTGCATATGTATACACATATATATTATATCCTCCATAAGAATCCCAGGAAAGGTCTCATCTTTTCACCAGCGGTCGCTTCTCTGTTTCTACATCTTACTCTTTGTCTTTTACCATAGGCCCAAACCTGGTGAAATACAGACTGAGACTTGAAATGTGCATCTAGAACATCTTCTACCTGTTCTTCTTGGTGTGAACGTCCACTTCATCCTGTCCTCAGCCGTAGTGCTCCCCCATCATTACAAAAAATAAGGACAGAAATTGAGAATTCTAACTAGTTTGGGAAATTGTAAATGCCCACACTTTTTACATTCACTGCTGTTTCCATGACAAATTTGTTCTTTTCAGGAGAAAAAGAACGTTTCTAACAGATCAAAATTATATCACTTTGAAGGAGCAAAAATGGATGCTGGCTCTGGGAAAATATTAAAATGCAATAACATCATATATATCTCAAATTGTTTATAGCATTTATGAAATTCTCCAAGCAGTTCAAATCTGCTAAGTTTAAAGTTCAGTCTTCTCCATGTGTGTTTCTTTCTATTGGCACAGAATAGAAAAGAGAAAATATCTTTTGAACTCTTTGGTGATATAATACAATCTGGATTCATTGATGGAGATCACTGCTGAGTGAGATATTTTATGCTGAAGAGGTGATTGCTCTTTTGAAGTAGAACAGAGAACCTATACGTATATCTACATACGAATATATATAGATACAACTTAAAACATATATATATATATAAACCCTCATTCAAACAAAATTCTTCTTTTGCCTTCACTATATTATTATCTAGTTACTCACGCAAGGATTTTACTACCATCAATCTAGTTGCCAATTCTTTCTATAATTTCAACATCAGTTTTGGTTCTCCTCCTAGAAACTGTTGTGAAATGATATGTGATGGATGTTAATTTATATCCCAAAGGGATATTGCTCTTCAGCCTAGCCAAACAGGACTGGATACTTTTGGGAGATCTAGTTGAGAATACACAGGCAGTCAGCACTACCACTCCCCCGCCCCCATTACCAGCAGCCAAAAAAATAGCTCCTCTCTCCTCAGTCTTATCTTGTGTTTCCTTTCCTGATCTTCAACCAACCCAATTAGAGATAATGTATAAGAATGAGATAACATACGGATGGAACAAAATTTCCACTCTTGGCCATACCTTTATATAAGGCAGCCCATAATCAATTATTGACAACTGTGAATGAGTTTATCATATCTCTGGGCCCTGACAAAAGGAGACAGATAATGTGCTATGAGCCACTAAGTGCCTGAAAGGAGCATAGAATGTTGGGAGGAAAAATTGTGTGAGTGAGGAGAGCATGGGTGGAAGGAAAGAGAGAGAAGAGATTGAAGAAAAACTTTACAGCATCATTTTGGAGTAGTCTAACAGGGTGGATCAAATCCCAGCTCCTTCATTTAATGTTTGTTTTGTAAGCTTGAAGCAGTTACTTAATCTCTATGATCCTTAGGTTAGTCATCTGTAAAAAGAATAAAAAAATACCTACATCATTGGATTGTTTTGAGCATTATGTTAAATTATAAGATAACTACAAAACATATAGTACAATTCTTTTAAAAATAATTGTTATTTTCATTAGTTTATAATTTCCCAAGGATAACAACTATGTCTATATAACCACTGAACAAACTTTGAAACATTTCTTTTTTAAGAGATGGTAACCAAATGAGTTTCTTATTGTAAGAAAATAATTGAACATCTGGAGGGAAACTATCTATAAAACAATGCTTAACAGAAATACCCAACAAAAAAGAAACAAAAATTAATTATGGTAGGTTTATGCTACAAGGGACAACCTTTAGAGAGATATACTATGCAAACAGTAACCATAAGAAAACTGGCGTGGCTGCAGTAATATCAGACAAAATTGACTTTAAGATAAGGAAAATTCTTAGAGAAAAAGAGGGCTATTTAGTAATGGTAAAAGGGAAGAAAGAGGGGTTGGCCCAGTGGTGTAGTGGTCAAGTTCATGCACTCTGCTTTGGTGACCCAGGGTATGCATGTTCAGATCCCGGGCATGGACCTACACACCACTTGTCAAGCCACACTGCGGCAGCATCCCACATTCAAAAAATAGAGAAAGATTGGCACAGATATTAGCTCAGTGACAATCTTCGTCAAGCAAAAAGTGGAAGATTGGTAACAGATGTTAGCTCAGGGCCAATATCCTCCCCCCCTCAAAAAAAAGGAAGCAGGAAGATATAATAATTAAAAACATATATGTTTTTCACAACAGAGCCCCAAAATACATGGAACAAAAACTGACAAGATGATAGTAGAAATACACATGTTGACCATTATGTTTGGAGGTTTAAATATTCCTTTCTCAGTAATTGATAGAACTAGAAAGCAAATCAGTAAGGAAAAATTGAACAATGCCAACCAACTTGGCCTAGCTGACATACAAAGTTGATATATACAAAAGCCATAAAGCAAATACTAATACATTTAATAGGACTGAAATCATACAAAATATGTTCTCTGGCTACAATGGAACTAAATTAGAAATCAGTAGCAGAAAGAAATCTTGGAATCCTCAAATATTTGGAAATTAAATAGCACACTTTTAAATAATCCATAGGTTAAAAAACAAATCTCAAGAAAAATTAGAAAATAGTGTGAACCAATTAAAAATGAGAAAAAACTGTATCAAAACTTGTGAGACTTGGGGCCGGCCTGGTAGTATAGTGGTTGAATTCACATGCTCTATTTTGGTGGCCTGGGGTTTGCAGGTTTGGATCCCGGGTGCAGACCTAGCACCCTTCGTCAAGCCATAGCTTGACATAACCAAATAAAGGTAACTATAGCGGCGTCCCGCAGAAAATAGAGGAAGATGGGCACAGACGTTAGCTCAGTGACAATCTTCCTCAGCAGAAAGAGGAAGATTGGCAACAGATGTTAGCTCAGAGCCAATCTTCCTTATACACATACACAAAAAAACCCCACAAGAAACTTATGGGACATAGCCAAAATAGTGCTTAGAGGGAAATTTATAGCTATAAATGCTTATATTAAAAAAGAAAAAAGATCCAAAGTCAACAAGCTAAGTTTGTGTCATAAGAAGATAGGAAAAGAAAAGCAAAGCAAACCTCAAGGGGATAGAAGGAATGAAATAATAAATATCTGAATGGAAATCAGTAAAGTAGAAAACAGCAAAACAATAGAGAATTTCAATTACGCTAAAATTTGGTTCTTTGAAAACATCAACAAAATTGATGTCTTTACCCAGTCTGACCAAGGAAAAATGGAAGTAGATGGAAATCACCAAAATCAGGAAGGAAAGAGGCACATTAACACAGATCATGAAGAAATTAAAATAGTTATAGGGAAATATTATGGACAACTTTATGCTAACAAATTAGAAAATCTAAGTTAAATTAATTGACAAATTAATAGACAAATTTCTAGAAAGACACAAATTACTAAAACTGACTTATAAAGGAATAGTAAATCTGAATAGATCTATATCAAGTAAAAAAATTGAATTAGTATATAAAACTGTTTCCACATGGAAAAGCTGAGGCCAAAATGACTTTACTGGTAAAATCTATCAAGCACTTAAGGAAGAAATAATACCAATTCTACACAAACACATAAAATAGAGGAGGGAATACTCTTCTACTTATTTAATGAGGGCAGTATTACCCTGACATCAAAGCAAGACAGGTGTCACGAGAAAGGTAACCAGATAAAACTATGAAATCACCTTTATGAGTATAAACATGAAAATCCTTAGCAAAACATCAGCAAATCAAATCCATCAATGCATGAAAAGGATTATAAATGAAAAAGATACTGCTGAGAAAAATCAAAAGATAAGACAGAGACTGGGAGAAAATATTTGCAAAACTATCTGATAAAGGGCTTTTATATAGAATAACATTTACAACTCAATAGTTAGAAGCTTTGCAAGAGTAAGTTTCAAAAATCAATCAGTGAAATACACAATATTAAAAAGATAAAGGACAAAACCAATATAATCATCTCAACAGTTACAGAAAAAGAATTGGAAAAAATCCAACACCCATTCATATTAAAAACTTGCAACAAACTAGGAAGAAATGAGAATTTCCTTAAGTTAGTAAAGGGCATCTATAAAAGAATCCCACGGTTGATATGATACTTAGTGGTGAAAGATTAAATTCTTTCTCCCTTAGATTGAGGAAATTCATTGCACTGGAGGCTCTAGTCAGTGAAGTAAGGAAAGAAAAAGAAACTAAAGGCATATTGATTAGAAAGGAAGAAGTAAAATATTTTGTTCACAGATGAAATGACCTTGTGTGTAGAAAATCCTAAGGAATCTAAGAAAAAGAACAAAATACTTATGAATAATTTTTTAAAAAATGATATGTCCTATATATTGAAAATTACAATACATTGCCGAAAGAAGTTAAAGAACACTTAAATAAATGAGAAGTAAATCATGTTTATGGATTATAAAATTTGACATTGTTAAGATGTCAGTTTGCCTCAAATTGATCTAGAGATTCAAAATAATCTCTACCAAAATCAAAGTTGACTTCTTTTATTAGATATCAACAGGCTGATCCTGGGAAGCATATGTAAATGCAAAGGACATAGAATAGTCAAAACAATTTTGGAAAAGAAGAACAAAGTTAAAGGACTTACACTACCTGATTTCACAGCTCAACACAAAGTGATATTAGGCAAGACAGTGTGATATTGGCATAATGGTAGACATAAAGATCAATGATGCAGAATAGTCCAGAAATAAGCCCACATATATATAGTCAATATATTTTCAACAAATGTGCCAAGGTAATTCAATGGAGAAAGACAGTCATTTCGACAAATGGGGCTGAAACAATTTGATATCTATTTGCCAAAGAAAAAAATTAACTGTAAATGGATGATAGACTTGAATTTAAGAGCTGAAACTATAAAATATCTAGAGGAATACACAGGAGAAAAACCTGTGTGATCTTGGGTTAGTAAATATGTCTTAGATATGACATGAAAAGCATATCTATTAAAAATTTGATAAATTGGACTTTATCAAAATCAAAAACTTTCGGTCTTCACAAGATATCACTAGGAAAATGAAGACAAGACAGCGACTAGGAGAAAATATTTGCAAACCATTATCTAATAAAGGACTTTTATATAGAATAAATAACTTTTGCAAAATAGCCCAATTAAAAAAATGAGAAATGATCTGTTAGACATTTCTCCAAAGATTTACAAATGGCTAATAAACACACGAAAATATGCTTAATGCCATTAGTCATCAGGGAATGCAAACTAAAAACACAAGATACCACTACACATCTACCAGACTGGCTAAATTCAAAAAGACTGAAAATTTCAAGTGATGGGCAGGATGTGGAGCCCTCATACATTGCTGGTAGGAGAAAAATGGTACAATCAATTTGGGACATAATTTGATAGTTTCTTAAAAAATTAAATATAAACCTACCAAACAGACCAGCAATTTTAGTCTTAGATATTTACCCAAGCGAAATGAGAACATAAATCCACACAAAAACTTGTATGAGAATGGTCATAATAGCATTACTTATAATAACCAAAAAATGGCAACATTCATCAACTGATGAATGCATAAACAAAATGTAGTAAATCCTTATAATGGAATATTACACAGCAATAAAAAGGAATCGATTACTGATATATGTAACAACATAGATGCACCTCAGAAACGTAAAGCTAAATGAAAGAAGCCAGACACATTAGACAATGATAATTACATTTATAAATAATTTCTAATAAAGGCAAAACTTCCTGGGACTAGGGAGAGAGTAGGGATTAACTGCAAATAGTTAAGAGAATTTTTTCAATTGATGGAAATATCCTAAAACTAGATTGTTTCTGAATGTTTATAGTATCTTTTTTCATAATCACCAAAAACTGGAAGCAACCAAGACATTCTTTAATATGTAAATGAATAAACAAACAGTATATCCATACAAAGGAATATTATTCAGCCATAATAAGCAATGTGCTATCAAGGCAAATACACACAAAAAATGGGTATATCTTAAATGCATACAGCTATGTAAAACAAGCCAATCTAAAAGAGCTATATGCTGCATGATTCCAACTATATAGCATTCTGGAAGTGGCAACACTATAGAAATAGTAAAATGATCAGCTTTTGCCAAACGTTCAAGAGTTTGGTGGAAGGGTGATGAATATGTGAAGTACAAGGGGTGTTTTAGGGTAGCGAAACTATTCTGTATGATACTGGACTTGTGGATACATGGCACTATGCATTTGTCAAAACCCAATGACCTTTACAGTACAAAGAGTGAAACTTAGTTTACATAAATTTTTAAGAAATCATTTAGGACATCATGGGATACCAAGGAGGAAAGTAGACTATGACAAGAGCATCTAACTGTATTATAGTGTATGAAATAACCTCACTAAGGGAGGTAGGTAAAAAAGGTGTTGACCTAAGTAATTTAGGGTATGAGTGGAATCCATAAGATTTAAAGGCAAAAGAAACAGTATATAAGCACTGTACTCTAGTTGGTAAAGTTGTTTCCCACAGGGGTGTGGGTTAATAATTCTGAAACTACTATACATATATATTGGAATTGAGCAATTAAATAAATGGATAGCAGACAGTGAGAACCAGGTTTCTCACTGTTAGAGTGGAAGTTTAAAGATAAGCAAGAGGAGGAGCCCACAATGATCCATGTGATTAGGGTTAGAGACATCAGTATGAACCCATGTTTAGCTTAATATAGATACAGATGGCTATATATTGATATATTTTTAGATATGCATAAAAACATGAGTTAGTATACACACATATAGTCCCTTGTTCTGTCAGCTGAGGGTCCCAGAAGCAACAACACCCCAGTAGCAACAAGCACATCTGGTGCCCAGATCTTGGTTTCTAATACCATTCTCCAATAAAAGGAGCCAGGACTCCTTGGAGAAATGGCTGATTCTGGGGTCAGGAAATAGACAAGATGAGCCTGGAGTATCCTACAGTGGCAGAAGGTTCAAAAACCAAAAACCAAACCAAGACAAAATCCTGTAATGAGGGAGATATTACAAAGGGATATAGGGGCCAACTAAAAGAGCTGCCAGAGCTGGAACAATTTGGGCCAAAAATCAAATAAAGTAGAATTGGATTATAATCCAAAGTAGGAAATAAATGTCCATGAGTCCATACTGATGTAAATAATAGAATAAACAAATAAATGGGGTGAAAGGGAAATACCTCCCATGCGGAAGGATTCCAAATAGTTTAGGTTAGATACTCAACCGTCAAGGAAGTGGAGTATAACTCCCCACTCCTTATGTGTGTCTGTGTAGCCTGCACATAGCACCTTCCTTCAGACGAGTACAGTACAAAAGGGGGGAATAAAACATAACTTTACAATGCAGAAACCCGACAAACACCAACTCAGCCGGGTGATCAAGGTTAACAACAACAGTAATAAGTCATGTTGATGGTATGCACCTTTAATATGACGTGAGGAAAATGGTGGTTTATCTCTGTGGTCTTCCTCTCCAAAACTCATAATCCCAGTCCAACCATGAGAAAAATAGCAGACAAATTCCAACTAAGGGGCATTCTACAAAATACCTGACCACTACCACTCAAAACTGTCAAGGTCATCAAAAACAGGGAAAGTCTGAAAAACTGTCACAGCTAAGAGGAGCCTAAGGAGACCTGACAACTAGACGTACTGTGGTACCCTGGATGGGATCCTGGAACAGAAGAAAGGACTTCAGAGGAAAACTAAATAAATCATGGGCTTTAGTTAATAATAATGTTTTAATATTGGCTCATTAACTGCAACAAATATACCATACTAATATAAGATGTTAATAGCAGGAAACTGGGTGTGGGTAGATTGGAACTCTCTGAAGTATCTTTACAAATTTTCTGTAAATCTAAAACTTCTGAAAAATAAACTTCATTTGAAAAAAGGAAAATTTTCTCTCTTTTCTATGATATTACAAAACAGATCAGGAAGATCTATATAGGAAAGTCTGGGATAAAATGAAGTGATATCACACAGATAAGTTCCAGAAAGATGTGTACCACTTGGCTCTGTGCTGGTTTGGTGCTAAAGTGGCAGTCAGAAAAAGTTTAGAGTTAATATTATCATTATTACATATTTGGCAGAAATTTCCATTATTAGCAGCTGAAAAAACATGACATGGACATGACAGAACTGAATAGGAAAATAGACGCTCTTGACTTTGTTTTCTGTATGCAGCTGACATCTGTGGAATAAGTGGCTGGATGTTTCTTTTTAGAGCCTGCAAGATGTATTCCTTTCAGGAAAACCTAGCTTTAATAACTATCGAATGCTTTCCAGTGCTCAAAGCCCCCTTAATTGATTTGACGCCTAAAAGGACTTTGTAAAGTGAATATCGTTGTCATCACTTAGAGGAAGAAACAGGCGCAGAGAGGGTAGGTGATTTGCTCCAAATACACATCTAAACGGTTGTGGAACTGGAACTGAGACCTAGGTCCTGCAAATTAAAATCTAATACCCTTTCTACAATTAAATGTTTTGAGAAGGGCTTTGTCCTGTTCTTTGGCACATGTTAGCAGATCCAGGCATCTAGAACAAGATGTTACCTGTTGAGTGACAGCGCCAAAGGCAGGCTTTGGCCTTCTATGTGGGCGCTGGTACAACCACACCATGAAACTATCCTGAGCATCACTAAGTCTCAATGTCAGTCATTTATTTTCTTCTTTCAGTTTGTCCCCCAAATGCTTTCACCATCTCTGCTTCTTATATGAGTCTGATCAGACTTTTATGTCTCTGATTCCTGCTCAGCTGGTGAGCAGTTACTCTGTATCTTACTTGATTGTGTTTCCACACTATAATTCAGAATTTTTTTTTAAAAAACTATCTTTTTTTTCAGAGATAGCATTTAAATTCTACTCTCTTAGCAAATTTCAATTATTCAATACAGTGTTGTCAACTATAGTCAACATGTTTTGCATTAGGTCCTCAGACTTTATTCATCTTATAGCTGAAAGTTACGCTTTAAACCCGTCATTCACCTGCCTGATCTGAGACCCTGGTCCCTGGCCCTCTTTGCCTTGGTCCTGACCAAGAATGACACATAGCAAAGGGTATTAGACTGCTGGAGATGACCCAAATGCTATTTAAATAGGCTCTCTGTGCTATTTTTAAATGTTCACTGAAAAATGAAGTACTTGAGAATTCACAGCATTATTATGAATATCTAATTCTACCTCATCTCTCTTCTCAGAAAAATAAGTCTTAATATGCAGCTCTTCTAGTGAAGGAGATGAGGAATTGAGTCATTATTTTCAACTTCACAGCAATATTTCACTGACCTCTAAAAATACCTACTACTAAAATGATATAGAAACTGACTCTTTACTGAATCAGTCTTTAACAGAAGAGAAGAGTAATATTGCACATTAGAAGAACAAGCTTTTCTTCAGGATAGGACCTTAAGTTTTAACAACCTAACCTGTTCAAGTTCAATGGGACACCATGAGATGTATTTAGTTCCTGACCTTGTTGGGGTTATTGTTGAGGAGATTCACATTTCACCTGGTGATGTGGAGGGGACATGGAATTGATGACTTGTGAGGTCCATCTTTTAAATCTATATGTAAAATGAGATTTCATATTGGGTCACTCCAGTACATTAAAATTCATCTCATTTGTGTTGCCAGAGGGTGACCGTTTCCCTTGTGCAGTGCTTTGTCAATTCTCATTGCCTTTTGCTAATAATTCTGAATTTGAATCTCTATCCTCCTAGAGGGATTGAGAGCTTTATCCTTCTAGAGGTTGCAGAGCCAGTGGCTTTGTCTCCATTTGACCACGCACTGAATGGCAATGTCCTCTTGCCTCAGAGCCTGGGAAGAGCATGCTGGGAGGGATGAAGACGTAGAAATAGGGGGAAGGGAGAAGGGTCCACCTACAGATGCTGAGAAGGGAGGATAGTCAGTCTAGCGGAGAGACTGCTGTTTCAGAGGGTATGGAAATAAGCCACATATATGGGGAAGGGAGGAATGGAAGTAGGAAGAATGTGTTGTAGGGTAGGGAGCTCAAAGCAAAATAGTAGGGAAATTATGAGGGACAGGCAGAGAAAGACAGTGAAGACTGAGGTTTGACGTGATACTCAGAAGTCCAGGCAGGCAGCAAATATAAAAATTTTGCAGGCTTTACCTCCTACATCAAAGTTCAAAAGTAAGACTCTGGGCTCTGACTAGTCCCTGTGGCTGGGGAACAGAGAGTTGGGCAGGCAAGAGCAATGCAGGACTGGGTATAAGAGACAATGGGCAACAAGTAGAACAGGAATCACCAGGGGCTGTGGGGAGGGGGAATGGGGGTACAGAGTTTCAGTTTAGGATGATGAATAAGTTCTGGAGGGGGAGTAGTGATGGTGGCACAGCGATATGAATGAATTTACAATGTGAATGTCCTATATACTTAAGTATAGTTAAATAGGTAAAATGGTAAATTTCATGTTATGTATATCTCACCACGGTAAAAAAGTATCTAAAGAAAAATAAACTAAAAGAAGAGAGACAATGGTAGCATCAGGTTTCCAATGCAGAAACTCAGGCACCAAGGACAAGGGAGAAGCCCAATTCTCACAACTGACACAAGAGGTAGAGACTAGCTCTCGGATATAAGCAGAAGGGCTTGTGCAAAAGGTCATAGCTGGACTGGAGGCACACTGACTTTATGCAGAGATTCAGAGTGTGTGCTGGAACATCTTGCTGCAGTTTAAGCCTCGGAAACGAGTGGGCCTGAAACTGGGCTTAAGTAGCATCAGTTATGGACAGAGAGGAAGCCTGGAGAGGCTGGATATTGGACGAGACTAATCCTTGTTGGTTTGCTGTCATCTCATTTTCCTCACCTAGCACTCATGTTGGAGATGACAGCAAGAAACATCAGCCCGGAGAAAAACCAGCCCCCGCTGAAGGAAATAATTTGACAATGAACAGAGTGGAAACAGGATATAGAGTTCGTAATATTTTAGGCCAACTCACTAACTGGTAGACAATTCTTCCTTTTAAAGCAGTCCATGCCTTTTCACTAATGAATTTATGTCCCCATAGAGCCATAAAGGATGAGAATTTGGCCCAAATGTGTACTTAAATTGGATTGCCTTGTAAGAATGCTTTAAAAAAATAAAATGCAGCCACCTGCGACCTATTAAGACTGTTAATGTACACATTGACATAAATACCTGAAGGATTTCTACAACAGCTGGAACATGGCTCAAAGATCTTTTGTGTTTGCTTTTTAATGTACTTCCAAAGTGACTTCATAAAATTGCAACCACTACCACCAGTGGGACTGAGTTTTTGTTTAACTCCCTGAGTCCTCATCTTCCACCACTGTTGGTGCAAGTGATTATTAATAGTGCCTACTCTAAATGTTTTGAAGATAAAAATTAAACTTCAAATAAGTTACCAATTGAGAGAGAGGCTTAAAAGACTTAGGTAATCAAAAGCCACATGTCCCTGGCCACAACACTCACAAAATGGCATTTTTCTAGCTCTTTCCTCACCCACTCTGTAGAATCTTCATCCCCCTCAAATTCTTCCCATATGGGTCCTAGCAACGCCCAAATTCTTCCCATATGGCACCACCCAAGTGTTCAAACAATTAACCTTCTGGGCCCTGAGGGGACCCCAGCTTTCTAGGTGCTGTGTCTGCCTCTGCCATGCCTGAGGTGAGAGCTTGGCCCCCACTGCCCACAGAGAGGCCAATTATTGCAGATGTCCACACCGAGGCTGATGGTGACCAAGGTAGAGGCGACCAATATCTGGGCCACTGCAACTTCCTGTGACAGACCCGGGACTGTCCTCAGAACCACCCTTCTACTCCATACCAACCCCACTGCCCGTGAGCTTTGTTCAATCATTTGTCTATTCTTTTCTGTCAGTAAACATTTATTAAACATCTATTGTATGCCGAGCACTAAAATAGCTCATGGTGAACAGTTATGTGCAAAAGAGGCATCATGAAGCTTAGATTCCAGTGTGCAGACTGACAGTAATCAAACAAACAAATTAATAAATGGACAACTATCTACAGGAAGTGCTAAGAAAGAAATAGTCAAGGTGTTGTGACAAGTATCAAGAGCTGATGGAGTTGTCAGGAGGTGACCTCAGTCAGGAAATAGCATTTAACTTGAGAGTCAAAGAGTGAGAAGGAAACAACCTTTTGAGGGGCTAGGTAAAGACTTTTCCAGGCAAAGGGAATAGCAAAAGCCATAAAGAAGAAAGAAGCATGGCACATCTGATGACCTAAAATAAGCTTGGAGTGAGTGCGTTTAAAACTGAGTTAGGGAGAGCAGAATGGCGAGGGGCAGAATTGGAGCGGTAAAGAGTGGCCAGGCTATGCCTGGATTTGAGGGTTGCACCGGGGCTGTCATGAAAGAGCAGAGCAATGGGATCATTTTCTTTACATTTTGCAAAGATCATCCTGACTACTGGTTGGGGAATTAGCGTCATTTAGCAATTTAATTAGCAATTAGAGGGGAACAACAGGGCAAGTAGGGAGAGTAGCCAGGAGATGATTTGCAGGTGAGAGATGGTGGTGGCTTGAAGGACAATGATGCTGGAGATGGTTATAAATAAATGGAAGATGTATTTTGGAATAGGAAAGATTTGCTGGTAGATTCAGTATGGAGGTGTGGCAAAGGGGAAGACAAATCAAGATCAACTACCAAGTCTCTGGCTTGAGCCATGGGATGGATGTTGATGCATTTACTAAGATAAGGAAGATGAAGAGCAGACTTCAGAAAGGAAGTCAAAAGTCTGCAACACATTAAGTTTGCTGTACTTATGAGTCACTGAAGTGGAGCAGTAAATAGGTATTTGCATACACCCAGTTGTTTATTTAACAAATATTTTTGAGCCCTTAGTATGCATAGGAACTGTGCCAGATCCTAGGGGTAAAGCCATAAACGAAGCAGAGATGGTCTTGACCCTATGAAATTTATAAGCAAGTAGGACAGACACTGGACAAGTAACTAAGCATGATGTACGTATTGATGTAGAAATCAGGATGCTCTGGGAGGGAAGAAGAAAGGGGACTGACAGTCTGGGTGGCTAGTGAAGGCTTCCTAAGGAAGTGATATTTAAACTCAGCTCTGAAATATAAATGGAATTAGCTCAGTCAAGAGGTGGAGGGAGAGTCTTCAGCAGAACATGTGCAGAGCATGTGTAGAGGCCTGGAGGCAGGAGAAATCAGTCTTTCCAGGCAGGAGTCCTGTAGTACAGTTCTTTCCCCAGAGATTCTCAGTCCTCGTGAGAATGGCCCGTAGTGGGCTGGTTCCACCAGTCCTCCGGACACGCTGGAGTGGCCATAGGGTCGCCACAGTTTACTCTCAAGCCAGGACTCCTGTTTCACTATGTTTAAAAGATCTAAGTTCATTCTTTCAGTCAGCAATTCCTTGAGTACCTAACTATGGATTGTGAAGCTCTAGATGAACTTCCTGCCTTTAAGAAAGAACTTGTCCCTTAGTAGAGGAATCAACAGTGTTATATTAAAATTATGTATAAAGAACTATGGGGAGATTGAACAAGGAGGGACTGACTCTCCCTGGGGCCACATAGAGAGAGAAGGAGAAAAGAAAGAAATGGTAACAATGACACTGAGATGAGCACATGCAAAACATGTGCAAAGAAAGATTTATGTGCTTGGGAAAGGGCAAGCAATTTGGGAAAACAAACCATTCTTAGGAACTTGGTTTATACAATGAACATAAATAACTTCCTCTCTTGAATACATTATCTTCTTCCTTGGCGCTCAGAAGACTTCACTGCATTTAGCAATAGCTGTGATTTTATAACTGGCGAGTTTCTCCAAGGAGATAGGCTAGGATTGAAGGCTGAGGAAAAGATCCAGTGCCGGTGGTCGTATGCGTCAAGGAGGGAGGAAGACCCCAGGAGCCAAGCTGAGGACCACAAAGCTTTAATCCGTCTTGCCACATTTCACCTGCCTTCACGAGTAGTCAGGGAGTACATAGGACAGAGATCCTCTCCTTATCAGGAAAGATGTCACTCATTTACCAGTCCCTCTGTCCGTATCCCTACAGAAAGATGCCTGGCCCTTAGGTAGCTCTCCATATTGCCTACCCCTCTACCCCCACTACCAATATTAGAGCATCTGCCATTTGGAAACTCTGAAGCACAGCCTTCCCCCATAACTGACTGGAAAAATCAATTTGCTTGTGGCCATTTCTTAATTAAAGTGGCGTTGCATGTAAACAGGTTTAGAAATCTCAATAACTCAAACCTCTTAGAAAATGAAGACAAGAAGAGAGGGGAAAAAAGGGGGGGAGTGGGGAGAATCCTAGAAAGAGGAAATGAGTTTATGTGAGAAACTAGTTCCCAGTGAGCCCCCCTATTAATCACAGCTTTCAGACGTCAGCCTCAGAGACCACAGCTGGGTGATAATTAGGAACCCAGCAATCTTTCTGAAAGGATACAAAATGGAACATTATTAGCTGAAGTGCTTTTTTCTTCTTTTTTTAACCCAAGAAATGTGCTGCAGTTTCTTAATAGCTTTGAAAAGCACGAACATTAAACATGAAGGCGGCGTGTCAGGAGCCGCAGAGAACTCAAGCATGGGCTTTCTCAGTCTTTCCTGGGAAAGTAAAATTAAAACACTCCAGTGGTTGCCAGGGGTTGGGGGAAGAAGACAGAGGTGAACAGGTGGGGCACGGGGCAGTGAAACTATTCCATATGATACTATAATGGTGATACATGACATTGCCCATTTGTCAAGATCCACAGAACTGTACAGCAAAGAATGAACCCTAATGTAAACTATGGACATTAGTTAATAATGGTGTCTTAATTTGGTTCATCAACTGTATCAAATGTACCACACTAAGGCAAAATGTTAACCATAGGGGAAACTGGAGGGAGGAAAAGAGGTACCCGGGAACTCTCTGTGCTTTCTGTGCAATTTTACTGTAAACCAAAATTGCTCTAAGAAATAAAGTCTTTTAATTTAAAAAAAATTAGATACTCCAAAAGTTAATTGCTGAATTTGATCTCTTTTACTTCAGTCAGTTTTCTAGGACACTTATTGAATTTCTACTGTGTGCTATTTCCTATTTTAGGCACTCAGGATGCAACATTTAATGAGCCAAAATGCCTGCCTTCTTGGAGTTTTATTCTGGTTGGGAGACAGATAATAAATAAACTCATAAAAGCAAATAACGTCAGGCAGTAAATGCCATGGAGGAAAATGAATCAGCACAAAGCAACCGTAGGGGAGGCAGAAGCAGTGCTGTTTTAGATGAGGTGTTCTCTCAGAAGGGGACATTTGAGGGGACCCCTGAGGGAAGTGAGGGAGGATCCTTGGGGACCACTCAGAGAGGCGTCCTGGAGCACTAGCAAAAGAGGAGACAGCACAGGTGTGACAGAGGCCAGTGAGGCTAGGGTGTAGTGAGGAGGAGCTTAATAGACAAAAAGCCAAAGTGATGGCTAGGGGCCAGGTCATACAGGGCCTTGTAAGCCATTGTAAGGGCTTCAGATTTTACTCCAAGCATAAGAAAAAGCCATGGGAAGAGTAACCCAAATGTTCGTCAAGAGATGAATGGATAAACAAAACATGGTATGTACATTATGTACAAAATGTGGAATATTATTCACTCTTAAAAAGGAAGGAAATTCTGGCACATGCAACAACATGGATGAACCTTGATGATATTATGCTAAGAGAAATAAGCCAGTCATGAAAAGACAAAAACAGTGTGATTCCATATATATGAGGTCCTTAGAGTAGACAAATTCATAGACGGAAAGTAGAAGGGTGGCTGCCAGAAGATGGGAAGAGGGGACAATGGGAAGTTGTTGTTTAATAGTTAGTTTCAATTTTGCAAGATGAAAAGAGCTCTGGAGATTGGTTGCACAACAATGTAAATGTACTTAACACCACTGAACTACTCCAGCTAGGTCACGACTCCCATCTGGCTGACAGCAATCCTAGGATGCCATGACTTTTAGATGCACCTTGAGCTCAAAGATGTTAAAATGTAAAGAAAAAGTGTATCTATATCAGTTTCTTATGGTTGCTGTAATAAATTGCCACAAACTTGGCTTAAAATAACACAAATTTATAGTCTTACAGTTCTGGAGCACAGAAGTCCAAATGATCTCATTGAGTTGACACCAAAGCCACATTCTTTCAGAGGCTCTAGGGAAGAATTTATTTCCTTGCCTTTTCCAGCTCAGAGCTGCAATTCTTGCATTCCTTGGCTTGCAGCCCCTTCCTCCAACTTCCAAGTCCCCAGCACAGCATCTTGCTTCGGTCACACATTACTTTCCATCTCTGTAGTCAAATCTCCCTTTGCCTTCCTCTTATAAGGACACTTGTGATTACATTTAGGACTCACCTGAATATCCTGGACAATCTTCCCACATGAAGATCCTAAACTTAATCACATTTGCAAAGTCCTTTTTGCCATATAAGGTAACATTTACAGATTCCAAGGGTTAGGACCTGGATATCTTTGAGAGCCATTATTCAGCCTATTAGAATCTCAGACCTGATGAATTTAAAGCCATAGTCTGAATGAGATCATCAAGGAAGGGAATAAGGATAAAGAGGAGTCCAAGGACTCGCCCCAGTGCACAGCAACATTCAGAAACCAAGAAAAGGAAAGGACCACCAGAGAAGGCTGAGCAGTAGCAGACTGTGAAATCTGAGACAAACTAGGCAATGATGTGTCCCTGTGGCTAGTTAAAGAAGGTTTTTCAAAAAGTAGGGAAATATCTATCACCTGCATCAAATGCTGCTGAATCAGATGAGGATGTGGAGTTGACTACTAGATTCAGTGCCTTTGATAAGAACAATTTAAGAGGACTGGTGTGCACAATAGCCTGATTGGGGTGGGCTTAAGGGACAATGAGTGGAGAGGGAGCAGGGAGAACAAGCATATAGAACATATTATAATATGTATGAGTTCTTCTATAAAGAGAAATGAAGGGGGAGAGAAGGTTAGTGTTTTGCCATGCCTGCATAATGGAAGGGAAGGGCAAGGAAACTGAGTGGGAGACACTGATTATAATTATGGGCTGTGGCTTCTAAACCCAGTGAGGCAGCAAGTTGAGGACATGAAGGAGGTGATGGACAGTGGTAGAAGAGTCAATAAAGTAGAGGTTCTTGTTTATGAATAATCGTTAAAGTGGTGGTATCAGAAAAAGCACACTGATCAGTGTCAGAGTTATTGTGCCACAAATTAATTTTGGGTTTCTAATCACTGATGACAAAGAACTCAGCCTACGTTGACGTTTCATTGTGTTCAAATGATAAATGGAATACAAATCATAATTACAAAAGCTACACTCCATTTGATTTCCTTTTTTTTTCAACTTTATAGTGTTTAATTTTTTCATTTCCCCAGGAGAAATTACTAATAGCTCCTGGGATGATTATTATGAATTCTTTTAATGAAATCATTATCCCACCATTTGCCAATTTCACATAACTAATCTAATATAAAACTGAAAGTTCATTCTGAAAGAATCTATAAGGCAAATTGTCTTTCACGTAAATGATTACATGACGATAATTAACTAGATATACATTATTATCCTGGAGGTTTTGAGAAAGAGATAACAAGAATATCAATTATTTATTGAGACCCTATTTATGTCTGTCATTTTGCTAGGAAATTTCTAATCCATGCAACAGCATTACAAGATAGGTGTTATTATTCTCATTTTACAAATGAAAAAGCAGAGACTCAAGCATGATACTAAGACCACATGGTTAAGAAGTGTCAGAACCTGGGAATTTGAACCCTAGTTACCGTGACTCCAAGATCCTCTCTCACTCTTCCACTCTCCTTTTAGATTTCTTCCATACACTCCCTGGTATCACCTGCTTGGTGAATTGTAGCATGACTCTCTGGTGGTTTAGCATTTTTGTTGTGGGAGGGCAGGTTAGTGGTTTCCTGGAGGCTGATAACCAAAGTAGAGTCTAGAGGTTGTGTTTGTTCATTTCTTCCATCATTCACTCATTTCATGTAACTGCCTTTATTATAGGTTGAGCACAGAATAGAACTTTTCCACAAGTCTACCATATTGTACTGACTCTCCTCTAAATGATGCACCTGTGATTTTTCAATAGCTGAAGAAAAGGGGCTACTCAGTTCTGCCATCTTATTTTCAAAACTTCAGCAAACATAGAATGACTAATACCACTTGTCTCTCAATCAACATCTCCTTTTACCAATTTACACTGAAAGATCATAGTGCTACCTGATAAATGGTCATATTTTTAGAATGCGAAAGATATTTTCTAAAAATAAATGGACTATTAATGGTTCTCTTTCTCCTACACACACCCACAATGACACTGCAGAACTTGTTTTCCATTACCTTTCCCTTTAGTTTCAACTAACATCTTGCTGGTAATATGATTTCATGGTTTCTTTCTTTCCTCCTCTCACTTGATTTCCAGCATGACTACCGTCTAGTCATCTATTAAAAATGTGGTTGCCAAGTAATAGGTGTCCTGACTTCAGGTTGTTATTTCACTTGGCATAAATGCAATGTCTCTTTGATATTTAAATAAATTTTTTCATCAAAATGATATTTAAAAGTAAAATAAATTTAAAAGTACAAATTCATCTATATTTTAAAAAATCAGAGTAACTTACACTGAATCAACTCTTCCTCTGATAACATCAATGAAAGCTGGACAAATACTAAAATGTAGCAATTTGAAGGCATTAGAGAGCAATCAAGGGAGAAAGGAGTTAGGGGATAAATATTCTGGAAAGGGAGAAAAGACAGTGAGACAAGCTGACATCCACTGTTGCTTTTCCTCTTGAGACGTTTTGCCATTACTAAGCTGTGCAGGGTGAAAAGATTAGAAAGCAAACATAATGACACACAAAAGAAGTTAAAAAACCTAGCAAACTTTTGTTGATAACATGGTGCTGGGGAGACACAAATTGAAGATCATGTCCCAACCAAGGATGAGAGGCAGTGGTAAACATTCTACACTTTGAGTTGAAACCATGAAGAACTGCTTGTTGAGAGTAAAGGCAAACTGGAAATAGACAGGCTCTCACAAAAATTGAAGTTCAACCTTGATTTCTCCCAATGCCCCATTGAATCAGGGTTATCTCCTCATCTAATTGCCTGCCCAAAGAAAAGTCAATATTTTATGGAAGAAGATAATATCATAAGAGCCTCTACAAGTTTTCATAGGTAATACCCACTATTCAATTGAAAATTACTGGTCCTGCTTAGAGACAGAACTAAATGACTAAAAATCAAGAACTAAAAAGAGAATAACAGAAATGGGTCCACAGGCAACCTAGATATTGGAGTTATCCAAAAGAGACCTCACATTAACTGTAATCAATATTTTGGGGGAAACTGATGACAAGCTGCAAAATGGGAAACTGGAATCTTTAAATAAAGAATCCAATAGAAATTTTAGAATCAAAAAATACAGTATCTTAGATACTCAACTAAATAGATGGGTTTAATAGAAAATTAGAGCAAAAGAGAATTAGTGAACTGAAAGACAGGACAGTGAAGGAAAATTCAGATCAAACCATGGAGAGAAAAGAGGATGAAAAACGCAGTAAGAATGTAAAGGTATATAAAATATAGTGAAAAAAAAGAGCTAACACTTATGATTGGGTTTACAGTTATAAAGGAGAAAGAAATAAGAACAGGAGCAATATTTGAAGGGATAATGACCGAGAATTTCCAAAACCTGATAAAACATATCAACCCACATTCAAGAAGTTCTAAGAAGTTCTAAGTTTAAAAAGATTAAATTCAAAGAAAACCACCACAGGCACAATGTAGTCTAACTTCTGTAAACTAAAGACAAAAACAAAAGCAATTTAAGAGTAGCTGGAAGAAAAAGACTCTTTACTTTCAAAGTAATAATTATAAATTGATCGCATCTCAACAGAAATGATGGAAGCCAGAAGACAATGAGGTAGCATCTATAAAAGTGCCAAAATAAAATAACTGGCACTCAATATAGAATTCTATATTGAGTGAAAATAGTCTTCAACAATCGAGGGGAAATAAAAATATTTTCATACAGAGAAAAAGAGAATTAAGTACTGGCAAACTACACAATAATAAATATTAAAAATAATTCTTTGGGAAGTAGAAAAATTATTTTAAATGGAATCACAGAAATTCACAAAGATGGGAAGAGTACCAAAAAGGGTAAATATGTGAGTAAATATATTGACTATATAAAACAATAAAATAAAATAATAACAAAATAATATCTTCTGGGGTTTAAAATATATGCAGAATTAAAAGACATGACAACAACAGCACAAAAGGCAGTAGAAGGTAAATGGAGTTAAAATATTCTAAGTTCCCCGTACCGTCTGGGAGGTGTTAAAAAATACTAATTTTATTATAGAAAGTAATAAGTCTAGTGTGCATATTTTAACGTCTCCTTTAATCTATAACTAACAAGCTAATGGGGGAAATAAAATAATAAAAAATACTTGATTACTCCAAAAAAGATAAGATATGAGAAATAAAGAAATAGTGGGTTAATAAAAACAAATAATACAATGATAGAAGAAACTCAATGACTACAGCAGAATAAACATAGGAAAGACTACACAAAGGCATACTGTAATTAAGTTTCAGAACATCAATAATAAAAGAAAATCTTAAAAGCAGCAAGAAAATGACACATTATGTAAAGAGGATCACATATAAGAATTACAGCAGAAGTTTTTTCAGAATCCACCCAAGTCAGTAGACCATGGAGCGAAGCCTCAAAAGGAAAAAAAAAAAAACCTGTCTAACTAGAGTTCTGTACCCAGGAAAAATATCTTTCAAAAATTAAGGGAAAATAAAGACTTTTTAAACAAGCAAATGTTGAGAGAATTCATTGTCAGCAGATCTACACTGCAAGAAAGAGAAGCAGAAAGAAACGGTATTATTTGAAAATGTGGCTCTACCCTAAAGATGAAGAGTGTCAGAAATGATCAATGTGTGGGTAAAAGTAAAATGTATTTTTCACATGTTTAATCTATTTAAGAGATAATTGACTATTTTAGCAAAACTAAGAACAATGTATTGTGGGGTGTATAATATGTAGAAGCAAAATGTATCATAGAAATAACACAAAAGACAGGAAGGACAAGGACTCTGTTGTAAGATTTTTATACTATACATTAGGTAGTATAAAATTAGGTAGTACTCTATTATTTAAAGATAGGTAGTGATAATTTAGAAATGAATATTATAGGGGCTGCCCAGTGGCACAGAGGTTAAGTGCACACGTTCTGCTTCAGCGGCCTGGGGTTCGCCGGTTCGGGTCCCAGGTGTGGACATGGCACTGCTTGGCAAGCCATGCTGTGGTAGGAGTCCCACATATAGAGTGGAGAAAGATGGGCATGGATGTTAGTTCAGGACCATTCTTCCTCAGAAAAAAGAGGAGGATTGGCAGCAGTTAGCTCAGTGCTAATCTTCCTCAAAAAAAAGAAATGAATATTATAACCCCAAGAAGAACTGCTAAAATATATTAAAGAGGTACAGTTAATAAGACAATAGTGGAGATAACATGGAATCATAAAAAGTATTCATTCCAAAAGATAGTAGGAGAAGAGTAAAAGAAAACAAAGAAGCAATTGAAAAATAGAAATTAAATATCAAAATGGTAGATTTATACTCAACTACATCAAAAATTACATTAAATTTAAATTGTTTAAATGCTCTAATTAAAAGGCAGAGGTTGTTAGATTGGACAAAAAAGCAAAGCCCAATTATATTAACATCAGATAAAGTTTATTTCAAAGAATACTATCAGAGATAAAATAGTATATTTCATAATGATCAACAAATTAAGAGGACATAATTATAAATGTGTATGCCTCTATAATAGAGCTTCAAAATATATAAGGAAATAGCCGATGGAACTTAAAAGAGAAATAAACATATCCACAATTATATTTGAAGATCTCAACTCATTTCTCTCACTAATTGGTAGAAAAAACTAAGATAGAAAATCTTTAAGAATATAGAAGATTAAACACTACTAGTCTAATTGACTTTTGTAGAGCTTCCACCCGACGGAGAATACATATTCTTTTCACGTGCACACGGAACAATCACTAAGACACTGAGCGCCATGAAGCAATCTCAATATATGTAAAATAGTCTAAATCATACAAATATGTTCTCTGCCCATAATGAATTAAAGTAGAAATCAGTAACAGAAAGATATCTGGAAGTTCTCCTAAAGAACTGAAGATTAAACAACACACTGGTGATAGATAAAATCATGCAGTCTTACAATATTGGCCGGCGAATCTTTAATCTTTCCTTACAAATCAATGAATCAAGTTAGAAAATATGGAAGCAAACTACCTCTGAACACATATTAAGTTTTGCAGTTTATAATATCCGGAAGTATTGTGGAATTTGAGGTAGATGAGGAAAATACAAAAACAAAAGCACATTACCTGGAATGAGCATTATTTCCCAGAGCTAGACATAGGCCTTCTGCTGTCAGAGAAAGAGCATCTGTGTTCAGGAGGTATGATGGTTCTGGGATATAAAGATTCTCTCCACTTTTAAGGCGCCCATCATCTTCTATCATTAAGTATTAACTATTACATATAAATTGCTCTTGTCCTTTTCCAGGGTAAACTCTAGCCACATTGGTCTCCTTGCTGTTACTCAAATAAGCTACACATATTCTTGCCTACGGCCTTTGCGCAGGCTGTTCCCTCTGTCTAGAACACTTGTCTTCCCCCATAAATTTGTGTGGCTCATTCCCTTA
Organism: Equus asinus; assembly: GCF_041296235.1. Taxonomy (NCBI): domain Eukaryota; kingdom Metazoa; phylum Chordata; class Mammalia; order Perissodactyla; family Equidae; genus Equus; species Equus asinus. Next base: position 30,346,451 of record NC_091800.1, on the reverse strand, counting down.
CCTGCCATCAGCTCCTTGCTCAAATGTTACCTTCTTGGACAAACCTTCTCTGAGCCACGATCTATCACCTTTCCTGATTAATTTTTCTACCTAGCATCTCCCAGCGAAGTTTTTCTATTTAGCCTTTATTTATTTTTCCACTCCCACTGACATAGAAGCTGTATGAGGGCTAAAAGTTGCCAAATTTTTTCACACTGTATCCGTAACACCTAGAATGATGCCCGGCACATGGAAGGCCAAGCTCCCTTTGCACGTTATTCCTGCCACCTAGAAGGCTCCTTCCTACTACTCAGGTTTCAGGTTAAATTCCTCCTCCTCAGAGCGGTCTTTCTTGACCACACTATTTAAAGTACCCCCATTCCATCCTACTTATTCTTTCTCCCAATACCCTTTTAAGTTTTCTTCACATGCGTATACATATCTGCAATTATCTTACTATCCGCTTACTTCTTTATTGTCAATTTCTTGCTCTCATAATGTAGAGGACAGAGTCTTTCTCCACCTCCTTCAGGGCTAATTCCAGAACCTAAAACAGAAGACCACCAGCTGCAGAGTAGCTGCTCAATAAATATTAGATGAATAAATGAATGGACTTGAGTCCGTTGTGCTCATCATCACCTTTGCTGTAATGCTGTCACTAACAAATCTCTGAATCTTACTTTACGCCTTTTTGCCCCGAGTAATCTGACCCGTAGTTTCTATATAAAATATAACCTCGTACGGTAACCGGGTGTCTGACAATTTTGTAAAGCACTCCAGACTTAACATAAAAAACAACAATACCAAGAAATCCTAATTCGAGAATTTTACCCAACTACCGTAGCGCTAATAAAGGTAAGTTCCTCCTGTTCACTCTCCTGTTGTTCCATCCAGTCATCCTACTTCTGTATCTTTTACCTTTCTGAATGGAATGTACTCAGCAGCAAAAGTGAAATCCTTTAATCTTCCATTTTGGGGCCCATGTTTGAAATGGATTAAAGAGTCAAACAAAATTAGTTTCCAAACCTTCAATTTTCCAGCCCGCAGGCATTCTCCCTCCCACTCAGAAATGACGGAGGCCTTAAGCCATCTGTTACTTCCCATGAAATATTTCCCTCGGCTGTCACTGCTGATTGCTCTACTTCTTTTTTTATATAGGAGAAAAAGAAAGAAAGAAAGAAAGAGAAGGCAAAAAAAAAAAATCTCCTGGCCACCCGCATGCACAGCTTTGTTTACTGGTCCTCTACTTTCCTTGGGAGACCCTGCCAAGAAGAAGCTCCATTTAGCTGACAACAACCATTTCTCATTAAACCCCCAATTTAAGCATGACCCAGAGTGGAAAATTGCAAAACAGGAAGCTTGCAAATTGCCTCAAAGCAATGTTATCAACATGGGAGTAAAAGACCCTTTACGATGCTGGCTCTTGGGATGAGACCTAGAATTCTATAGGAGGAATTTAGGGCTTTGTGGGCAGGGCTCCTGTGGGAACTGGCTCCTCTTTGTTGAGTTACATAGATCCTGGAGATGCATGTGCCTAACTCTCCAGAACCCAAGTTCTTTTGAGAGGTGGAACTGCTGCCTAAAGGTAGGATGACCACGTGTCCTTATTTGCCAGCAGGGACAGTCTCATATTATGCCTGTTGTCCCAGAGTAATTATTAAGAGTACCTCCTTTCTGTCTCCAGAGTATCGTTGTTTGAATAATCAATTATACTCATTCTAACTGAAGATCAATGGGGCTGATGAAGCGATAAAAGGCTCCTATTCTCATCTGTGGTGGATTGCAGACCTGTTTGGATGGCAAAGAGAAATCTTGCCAAGTTTCCACCATGTGCAACCAAGCACATCCACTGATTGACCTTTGGCTGGCTGGAACTTTGGACAGCCCGTTTCAGACAGTTTGAATCCAGGCTTCTCAGTTTTGGTGTCTCAAAAACTGAAAGCAACCGATCCCGGAGAAGCGTTTACAATTTGCCTTATGAGCCACCCAGAGGACTGAACTTAGCCTCTCTCTTCTTTGGTTACTTTCTCCTCTTGGTTTATTATTGAACATTATGCTGTCCAATGTGGTGGCCACGAGCCATAGATGGCCATTCAGCACTTGAAATGGGCTAGTTCAAACTGAGATGGTTCTCAGTACAAAATGCACAGTAAAATTTGAAGACTTAGTACAAAAAAGGTAAAATAAATCATTAATATTTTTATATTGATTACATACTAATATAGTTATATTTTAGATATCTTGAGTTAAATAAAATATATTTAAAATCTATTATTAAAATTAATTTCATGTTTCCTTTTCACTTTTTTAATGTAGCTACTAGAAAATTTAAAATTACCTATGTGGCTCCATTATTTTTCTATTAGACAGCACTGATCTAGTCTTTTAATTTCTACCCAGGAGACCCACTGAACTGGAACTGAGCAAAAGATGCAGCTTTATTTCAGACTGCCATTTGGTAATCTGTGTTTCTTTTCCTTGTATCAGGTATTTACTAATGCTTCCAGACTTAAGACAGATAACAAATATTAATTATCTACCACAGGTAGAAACTGATTAAATGTCAGTGCAGTTCTTCTTCTCTAAAGCAATGGATTTAATCTCTCTTAAGCAATTATGATCTTTGCTGCATAAAGCACGCTTTTCGTATGTAATCAGTAAGGGAACACTGCTTACCGTGAATTCATCCTGTCAATCATACATTCATATTCCCTTACTTCAGCGGATATTACTAGCAGCATTTTAAGGTGATCCATCGTATCTGCACCTATATTTATATGGGTGGAAAGTGAAATACACATATGCTCTATAAGTAAAAGTTGCTGAAATTATCAAGTTGGGTAAGCCGTGAGTGAAATACGATTTGTTGTCGTGATTTAGGTGGGATTTAGTGAACTGGAGAGAGTAAATAAGGTGTAGCTTTTTTTCAGGAAGACAGTGATGAATTATAGGAGAAATGAGAAATGCCTTTAAGTATGTAACCAATAGATGTAGGACTCACATGAGGGTCAGATCAAGCAGGTTATTGTCAACCAGTTAAAGATTCTGGATTTTATTCTATTTGAAATAGAAAGCCAACTTATTAAGAAGAGTCAAACACTTAAAAATATCACTTTGGCTAATACACAGATAATGAAAAAACTATGCAACTGTGAAAGTGGGGAGGCTGTTTAGAGGCTGTCGCAATGGTCCAGGCGAAAATGATGGCAGCTTGGAATGTGCAGCATGTTACAAGAATTTAGGGGAAAAACATGAAAAGCAAAAAAATCTCATAATTGTAACACCCACACACAGTCATAGATAACGTTGAGTAATATTTCTTTCCAGTAAATTTTCTACATGTAGGTTTTGGCTTGGTTACATTTATACTTTATGCATAATTTAGAATAGAGCTTTTCAAACTTAATATTATAGGATTTTTTCATGTTATAAAATGCTTTATAAATATAACCATTAACACCTGCATAATATTTTGTCAACAGTAGCCATTGGCTACATAACTATCTCCTACTGTTGGTCATTTTAGGTTGCATAATACACTATACTATTTTAAATTACATTAAGTTTTTATTAATGTATTTTGAAGGTTGAATGCCAAGTGTAAATACTAGGCTAGAGGTTATCAACATTTTAGGTATTTAAGTATGTTGCCAAATAGCTTTAAATTCAGAGGATATTTTTAAAGACAAGCATTTTTATTGCTTTCAAATTCAGACAATAATAAGACTAGCTTTAAAAGTATTTTCAAATCAAATGCTCCTTGGGGACCTTCTTTATTAAACAAATGATTTTTTCTTTTTTTGAGGAAGGTTAGCCCTCAGCTAACATCTGCCACCAATCCTCCTCCTTTTACTGAGGAAGACTGGCCCTGAGCTACCATCCGTGCCCATCTTCCTCTATTTTATGTGTGGGATGCCTGCCACAGCATGGCTGGATAAGCAGTGCGTAGGTCTGTACCCAGGATCTGAACTGGCAAACCCTGGGCCTCTGAAGCAGAGCTTGCAAACCCAAACTCTATGCCACTGGGCCGGCCCCAATAAATGATTTTTTTAACATACGAATTATTTTATTCATTTAACTATTACCTAGTAAACATCCATTCTGTACCAGGAACACTCTAGATGTGGAATACAAAGAGAAATAGATTCTCTTATTTCCCTCAGATAGACACATAATTTAATAATTCCAAAGGAGTAGAGGATACTTGAAAATTATTTTTTACAAAAATATTAAAATATTTACTTGAATTCATACTTACATTGTAAATTATTTCTATGTAAGTAATCATTAGGTAAATTTTAGCTACTGATAGAATTATTAAATATTACAAATTAGTAAAATCAGAATTAATATATTTTACTTTTGCTGTAGATGAAAGTGCATACGTTTGTAGTTTAAGATGTGGCTAGTGTCAATTTAATGAGACTTCTAGATGGAAAATTCAGCTTCTATGGACTCTGCATATCCACAATCTGGATTAAGAAGCACTAGCCGCTTGACCGATGTTGTAGGACACTAATTGACATCGGATTGGACACACTAGATTCAAACCCCAAGAACTAAAATCTTAACACCAAGAGGAAGAAGGCTTATCCTTTTACCTCTTACACTTTCCTCTTCTTTTCTTCATTTCTTTCACTTTAATTCTTCTAAAGAAAAAAGAGAAATTGTTAGTAGACACTAAACATCTCACAAAACCAAGTGTCTTGTTTGTCTGCTGTAATTTACATCTTGAATTTAGTTAAGATCTAACTGACAAAGGATTATAATCCAAAAGCTTGCAAATATATTTTTGGGGTGGTGAAGAGACCACTCACACCCAACACCCATCTAGCTTCCAGAGAAGTAAGGCGAGTGAGGCTTTGTCATGTAAACTGGAGTAGGTAAGTGGGTAAATGCTTTCCAATGGTTTTTTCTTCTTATTATTATAAGACGTAAGATTAAAATTTTGCTAGAAAGAAGAATATGAATTTGAGATACAGACCAGATAAGGGCTTTCAGAAAGAAATGAATCTTTTCAATGGACAGTATGTTGACATTATGCAACAGAGACTTATCCGACCCAAACTGTCAATAATGCATTGGTTGCATATTATAGGAGAGGTTGCATCAAAGTCTGTGAGGCAGGCCCTCTCCATTCTCTGCTGCGTTTCCACCAGGAAGAGAATTCAACCTTCACTCACTTATTCATTTAATAAATATCATTTAATAAATATTGAATTCATTTTAGACACTAGATATGTTGGTGAACAAAACAGACAAAGGCAAAAATAACAAACACAATAAAGTAATATGTATAGGATATTAGAAGTTGATAAATGCTACAGGAAATCAGAGGAGAGTAGGTCAGGTGGTCTGGGAAAGCTGTGTCAGGGAATGGGAGGGGTTGCGATGCTCATCAGGTTGAACAGAACGGGCCTCATTGCGAAGCTAACATCTGAGCGGAGACCTGAAGGCGGTGAAGGAGGTAGCCATTTGGATGGAGATCTGAGGGAAGAGCAGTCCAGACAGAGGGAGGAGGCAGTGCAGAGGATGTGAGGCAGCATTGTGCCTGCTGGGTCAAGGAATTGTGAGGAGTTCTGTGTAACTGAAGCAGCAAGAGCAAGGAGGGAAAAGCAGTAGGAGCTGAGGTCAGAAGCTAATATACAGACCAGATCACACAGGGCCTTTAGGCAAATGTAAGAATGTCGGATTTTGTTCTGAGTAAAATGAAGAGTCTTTGCAGGGTTTTGAGCAGAGGAGTGGCAGGATCTGATTCACATTTAATAAGGGTCAGTCTAGCTTCTGGGCTGCTAACAAATGGCAGGTTGCAAGGGGAGAAGCAGGGAGATCAAAGAGGAATTTGCTGCAGTGATCTGGGCAGGAGATAAAGGTGGCATTGACTTGCGTGGTAGCAGCACTGTTGTGAGAGGTAGTTGGATCCCTTCCTCTGCCCCATCCTACCCTGGGTCCCATAAACGCTGAGAAATGAGTTCACTCCTCCACTCAGAGAGTCAGCAGAAACAGGAGGAAGGAGAAAAGCCTTGATATTCCTTGTGCAATGGGGGCTGTGAAATTGGCAAGATAAGAATGGACTTGAGGGTTGATCATCTTTGTAGGGTTGAGTAGCATGTCCAGGGAAATAGAGACAGTAAGGATACTAAGAAAGAAAAGGGATAAAAAGAAGACTTCAGGAAGACAGGATTGGGGTCTAGGAAAGGAAACAGGAAGAACTCACACCAGAAATCCCTAAAAATCTAGGCCCCATTGTTGGGTTAAGATTTGGTGCTCTTACCACTGCAGCCCCAGCTCGTTTCCAGTCAGGAAACCACATCACCCTTCTGTCGGTTGTCACACTGTACCAGCTGTGTGTTGCTGTAACACTGAAAGCTATGCCATCAGTATTTCAAATACCAGCCTGGTCACCCACGGTGGACAGGTTTTGGTGGAGCTTCCAGAGTAAGACAGACTAGATGAATGATCTGACCACTCACTTCCAAGAAAACTGGCCATGAAAACCCTGTGAATAGCAGTGGAACGTTGTTTGATACAGTGCCGGAAGGTGAGAGGATGGCACAGAAAGTCTGAGCAGGGTTCCACTCTGCTGTGTACAGGTTCACTAGGAGTTGGAATCGACTCCATGGCACTAACAACAACCTTGCGTGGTGCAAAGGAAAGAGGCAGCAAAACACCAAATGCTCCCTAGACTCTTTTAGCTCTAAACTAGTAGTTCTTAATCAGGGTGATTTTGCCCCTCGGGGGACATTCGGAAATGTTTGGAAACATGTTTAGTTGTCATAATTGGGGGAAGGAGTACTAGTGAGTAGGAGAGGATGGCATCCTGCTAAACATCCTACAATACACAGGACGGTTCTCCACAATAAAGAATCATCTGGCCCAAAATGTCAATCGTATCATGGTTGAGAGATCCTCCTTTACACCCATAAACTGAACCCTTGGGTAAAGAATGGATTTTGTTATCCTTAGTTTCTAGTGTATTTATTATCATTTCAGAAAAAGCAGTTGACATGGTGTTCAGGAAAGGGACGGCCTAGGACTCTCCTCCACTGTTGCTGGCAGAACCTAATTGTAAGATAATTTGATTCTCCTGACTGTGTCACTGAGCCCACCCTCCACGCAGGACCTAGGTGAGTAAGGAGGTGGATACACTCACCATAGTACAAAGAAGTAAAAGGCCTACAATGCATGTTACATTTTCATGATAATCAGAATAATTCCCGTATTGGTTCATTCCTAAAGTATAAATCTACTTAATTTATTATGTGGCCAAAACATGATAGTTATTAGTTTAGATTACAGATTAAATAGCTATGGTTTAAGTTAAAAAATATCTAAGAAATGACTCCAGATGCTAGAATCACAAAGTGGCTACCATGGAGAAATGTATTCCAAGTCAAAAATGGTTCTGCATATACTGAGTACTGTATATCCTGAGTACTCCATATCCTGAGTACTATATATCTTGAGTACTGTATATCCTAAGTACTCCATATCCTAAGTACAGCATACCTGAGAACTGCATATCCTGAATCTGAAGAAACCATGGGAACTCATAAACACAGTCCCCCTTCAAAGATCCTTTTCCCACATACTTTGAAGTCAATGGCTGTTTGGTGCAATGGTCTCCAAAGTAGAGTGCAGGCATCCCAGTTGGTGAGCATAACAAACTTCTATTTATTTATCTTAAAAAACAAATTAAAATTCACCGTTAACATATGGATTGCTACTGGCTTCCTCACTTGGTCCAAGTGTGAGAGGTTTGTATAACCCACAATTGACAGGTTTTACAAGACAGAGGTGTTAAGAGTAACATCTTCTGTGTTCGTTCATTTTTAGCATATTCTGACAGTTTGCTGTTGACACGTGCCTGTGCCTGTGACCATAAGATTCTGTTGTCCTATGCAGAGATTCCCTGGTTATTTCATGGCCAGGCACTTAAGAGAGCTGTTACATTTTAAGATGAGTTACTTTCTTCTATAAAAAGATGAATGACCCAGATTGCTCACCGTTTCTACCACGACATGTGGCTGATAGTAAGCTAGCTGGTATTTTAGAAATGTGAACACACTTATTTTAATGAGGAGTGAGAAATTAATTGCTTTTCAAAGAAGTATCTGCTATACAGAGAGAGAATTTGAAAAAAGGATGTTTGAAAATGCTCCCTAGTTATACGATCCCAATGCCAAAAAGAATATGGACGACCTATTTTAAAAAATCTACCTGCACCATTATAAAAATTGGAGACAATTTTCTAATCTGTTAAAAATCTTTCAAACAGAGTGCGTTGGTGAATTTTTTAACCCAATGAATGGCTGTTGTCTCTTATAAATAATGGGCATTTTGATAACCTTGATTCAAGGTGTGACAAATATTATAATGAAGGTTATGCTGGGTTAATTATATTTCATGTTGTGGGCATTGAAGATTAGATTGCTTATTTACAGTCATTTATTATAGTTAGGAAGCACTGTCATCACATTTGATTTAGATGGATTTTATTGAGCAGGAGGGAGTTGGTTTAATTGAAAAAGTTTCTATTTTAAAACACACTGGAGTTTTCTATTCTCTGGTCTTGAACACGCAAGGCCTATACCTGCTGCTTTTCCAATATTTCCTGTGTGTACTTGATTTGATTAAATTGAGTAATGAAACATGTAACCAGAGCAGAAGTTTCAAATTAGAAAGGTACAAGAATGTCACAATTATTTGAAGAGACATAATTGTAGCAGTTGTATATCAACCTATCCATAGACAATATGATTTTCTACATTAAGTGATTTCATGTCTTTGAGCAAAGGCCTAACTCTTAAACTGTCTCAAAGGAATCAAAAGAATGCATTTGTATTAGAAGGACTAAAATCTTGACTTCATGAAAGGATGTCAAGCCGTTAGCTTCACTACACACTGAGTACACAGCTCCACATTTCCATTAGGAACTATTTGTTCAACACAATGTGCCAGAAAGTGTACTGGCCACTGTGCAGAATGCACTGGAGATTAGAGGGAACAAATTTCATCTGAACATTAGCTTCAACTGATGAAGAAGGATCATTTAAATGCAATAAAGAAATCAGAAATAGACTCACTCCAATACAAAACTAGTTACAGGCGGCTGGCCCAGTGGTGTAGTGGTTAAGTTCGCACACTCCACTTCGGCAGCCTGGGGTTCTCAGGTTCGGATCCCAGGCATGGACCTACACTACTCATCAAGCCATGCTGTGGTGGCATCCCACATACAAAGTGGAGGAAGATGGGCACAGACGTTAACTCAGGGACAGTCTTCCTCAAGCAAAAAAGTGGAAGACTGGCAACAGAAGTTAGCTCAGGGACAATCTTCCTCACAAAAAAAATAACCAACAAAAACTAGCTACAAAGACTTCCCTACCTTATATTTATTTTTCAAAGAGATACTTTTTGTGTGTGTGAAATCATAGATCGTTCTTAATCTGAGCATCCTACTGCTCCAGTCTCCTTTCTTATGGCATCTTACCTCAAAACCTGTGTTCTTGCTATTGTGCTTTCTCAGTCACACCACACTTCATCCTACTTCTGAATCTTTACCTATAACATCCTTTTGGACTGGAATTCCTACTGTTCCTCCTTCTATAACTCTGCCTGGTGAATGTCTACTCATCCTGCAACTCAACCTTCAGCTAATCCATGAAGGCTTTTCTAAAACATTTTCACCTCTCCATGCCTCCAAAAGAATCTACCATCCCCTCTATATTAGTTTGTTACGGCTGCCATGACAAAGTAGCACTGACTGGATGGCTTAAACAACAGAAATTGATTGTTCCTCAATTCTAGGCTGAGGCTAAAAGTTCAAAATCAAGGTGTTTGCATGGTTGGTTCCCTCTGAGGGCTGTGAGGGATGGACCTGTCCCAGGCCTGTCTCCTTGGTTTATAAATGATTGTCTATTTCCTGTCTCTCCACACTGCCTTCCCTCTATGCATGTTTGTGTCCAAATTTCCTCTTCTTATAAGGACCCCAGTCACATTGGATTAAGGCCTACCCTGAAGACTTCATTTTAACTTGATTACCTCTGTAAAGATGCTATCTCCAAATAAGGTCACATTTTGAGGTACTTGGGGTTAAGACTTCAACACATGAATTTGAGAGGATACAATTCAACCTGTAACACTCTCTTTTATTCCTTTTCTCCCTATTTATGTCACAATAATTTTTTGCACTAGTATATTTTGATTTTTCTCTGTACCTCGACCTAGTATAATTCCTAGCACAAGAGGCTGCTTATTAAAGTCAGTTGATTGGTTTGCTGATGGAATGATGAATAAACAAAGACCCAAAATGATAGCAGTAAAGCCTGTCCATTTGATTTGTAGAAGGGACTAAAGAAATAAGTGTCTGGAATTCCACATTTACATTTTTCACATGTCCATCTCTCTCACCAGGCTGTGAATTCTTTGAGGACATAAACCACATTTTATTTTTGATTATGGCAGAAATCATTAATTAGTGGCTTATGTAATATTCCTACTCCAACTTTTTATATCCTAGATTTTCTATATCTCTACTCCTATTCCTACCCCACTCCTCCTTTTTACAAACAGAAATTAAATTTTGTTGGGGGAGGTAATACATCTCAAGCTCCCTTGCAGATAAGTGAGCCCAGCGGATGGAGTCCTGGCAAATGAGATGTAAGTGGAAGTCTGGATAAGATTTCCAGAAAAAAAGGAGCAGACCCAGCTGGCGTGTTTCTTGCCATTTGCTGTTTCCCTTTTTTCTACCCAGCATGCAGAGGCACTGCTCAGAGGTGAAGCAACCATTCTTTGACAAGGTAAATAGTACATAGTGAGGATGGCTAAGCAAAAGGATAAAAAATATCTTCATTTCACCCCAATTTTTTTTTTTTTTTGCTGGGGAAGCTTCATACTGAGCTAACATCTGTGGCCAATCTTCCTTTTTTTTCTCCCCAAAGCCCCGATATAGTTGTATATTCTCGCTGTAAGTCCTTCTGGTTCTTCTATGTGAGGTGCCACCACACCATGGCTGCTGACAGACAAGTGGTGTGGTTCCATGGCTGGGAATCCAACCCAGGCCACTGATGTGGAGCATGCTGAACTTTAACCACTAGGCCATCGGGGCTGGCTCTCACCTCAATCTTGAAAAAATTTTTTCTTAGTATTAGAGTCTAAGTTGACATTTATATTCTCTCAGCCTGAAGAAATTCTTGTTGCCTTTGAGAAGTTAGCCACCACTCTAACAGCCTTTTCTTGATAGGTGGCTGTGTCTTCTTGGGGGTTATTTTCTAAAAATCTCTTTTTCTTTGTTGTTTTGTATCAGTGTGATATGTTTAGATATCAGTTTCTCATTTTTATCATACTTGTTACTCTTTGGCTTCTTGAAAATGAGTATTAGACTCTTTCAACAATTAGAGAAAATTCTCAGCCATTATCTCTTTAAATATTGTCTTTTTCCCACTATCTCAGTTATTGCCCTCTGGAATTTCATCAGTTTATGTCAGATATTCCTACTCTATCATCCATGTCTTTAACCTCTCTTTCATATTTTCTTTCTCTTTATCTCTGGACTATATTCTGATATAGCTTCTTTAGTTCTGTCTTTCAATTGACTAATTCTCTCTTTAGCTGTGTCTGTCTTATCTGCTGTTTATAATGCCTTATTAATTTCAATTTGTATATTTGTTACTTCTAGAATTCTAGTTCTCTAGTGATTCTTTTACAAATATATTTGATTCTTCTTTTAAATTTTTCTATTCTTGTTCATATCCTCAAGCTTTTCCTTTATTTCTCAAAATCTTAAACCTAGTTATTTTTATCATTAGTGTGTGATAATTCCAATATATGAAGTTTTTGCAAGTCTGATTCTCCTATCTATTATTTATGCTGGTTTTCATTCATGGTATCTTGGTTCCTTATGTGTTTTGTGAACTTTGACTGTAGGCTGATAACTTTTTAAATAACAATATTGGTGGGAATTATTTGAGGCCTGGGTTGAAGTTCTCTAAGAAGATTTGTATTTCTTCTGCTTACATAATATGCCTAGGGGCATCAATAACCTGGGTCCACTTTATAATCTTTACTTGATGTCTTTTGAGACACAACAGCATCATGAACTAGATTGCAAGCCCACATGGAGTCAGATTTATGGTTTTGAATTCTCAGCAGGGATTACCTTCATCCCCTGCCCAGTACCCAGGTTGAGTGAGATAAATTTATTTATGGTCCCTTCTGGATGGTGGTTTTACTTCTTGTTTACCGTTATACTGAAGGTGTAGCTTTGGATGCCAGCTTCATGTTGGGTGTTTTCTATTGACTTCAGCTCCTTTTATGGACAATAAGTTTTACTTTTTGGCTCTTGCATCTCACCAAGCAGTAGCTCAAATTTTCCAGGGTTCAATAGAAAACTTCAGAAACAAAGATAATTTTGGCAATCTCTTGCCGCAGAGTCCCTGCTTTTACTGTATTTTTGACCTCTGAGGATTCCTTCCTTATGTACCAACAGATATATTCTGTGTTTTCTCCAGAATTCTGGTTGTTTCAATAAGGACATCATATGAGTTTCTCTATCTGCCATACTACCAGAAAAAGAAATAAAAATATTAAAATAATTGTTTACATTGGTGAAAAATTTGAAAATAAGCTGAATATCTACCAATAAAAGATTTGGGGTACATGTGGACCATTGATGTCAAGAAGCCATTAAAAGGAATGTGGTAGAGGTACATATACTGACATAGAAATGTCTCTAACACATACTGTTAAATGAAAAAAGCTAATTTATGCACAATATGATTCTGTCTATGTGAAAAAATGAGAAATGTATATGCTTTTCCAAGGACACATATTTTTATTTAAATACGCAGGAAAAAATCTGGATGTTTATATACTAAAATTAAAGGAGTTTTCTTTCTTTTTTTTCATTTTTAAAAAAAGAGAATGTATTTTTTAACTACTTGGGTTTATTTAAAGATAAATGCAAATTTAAAGGGATAAATGGGATAAGCCATATAAAACACTTAGTACAGTGCCTGACACATCATAAGAACTTAATAAACTTCCACATATATTATTATTTTCATTTGAAAGTAAAAGTTAACGATAAGGTATAACAGAATATGATGGTCACTTGTGATGTACTACAAATCAGTAGCAGACCTTGGGTTGGAAACTTTATCTTTGATTTAAAATACTGATCTGCTCCCAAACTGTTTATAGACCACTTGTTTCACTTGCTACTTTCAGAAATTAAGAGGTGTTATTCCAGGGGCTGGCCCCGTGGGCGAGTGGTTAAGTTCGCGCACTCCACTGTAGGCAGCCCAGTGTTTCGTCAGTTCGAATTCTGGGCGCGGACATGGCACCGCTCATCAAACCACGTTGAGGTGGCGTCCCACATGCTACAACTAGAAGGACCCACAACTAAGAATATACAACTATGTACCGGGGGACTTTGGGGAAAAGAAGGAAAAAAATTTAAAAATCTTTAAAAAAAAAAGAGGTATTATTCCAAAAAGTGAGTTAAAAATGTGATTTGAGATCAAATGAGTTTTAGAAATGCTGGGTTATATGAAGTATAGTGGTTTTATTTGTTTGTTTTGTTTTTAGTAGGAGGAGTTGTTAGAACTGTGAAATTGTATTATGCATTGGGAGTCTCAAAGATGGAAATCTTGTATGAAACATTCCCCAAATTTATTGAACCCCAGAATCCCTCTCTCAATCATCTCCAGGGACTTTTCTTACATGAAATGCCTTTTAGGAAATACTTCACTAAACCATAATACAGATACAGATATTACAATATCCATTTACTGACTCTGAATGAATTCTGACTTTTCACAGCCGGGTTGTCACGATGCTTAATGGATAGTGCACTCTCTTTTGTCCTTTAATTTGTCTAGAACAGATTCCAAGTATAAACACTAGCTGTTTTTGTAAGTGAAGGCAAGTGACCTTCCCTGTCTATGCCTCACGCTTCTTTGGATTAGCATTGATTAATGGGTGGAAAATATGATGCATCTAGAGCCATTTCTTGGCAGCAAATAAACTAAAGCCAAACAGCAAAGGGCAGGCGTGGAAACTAAGAGGAGAGAAGAACAAGACCCCTGATGTCCTCATTCCTGCTGACTGTTACCATACAACCAAGGACCCTGCTGACTGGGAAAAAATACACTGCTATCCATAATTGGACAAAAAAGAATTTGTTGCACATGCTTGGACTGCATAAAGGAGAACTCTATGTGGTCAGAAGATATCAAAACAAAACATGCAATTGCTTCACTGTAAGCTATTAATAATGAGTGTATACATGCTAAATATCTCCTTCCTCCACCCTTTACATCTGCCAATTTTGCCACGTTGGCAGAGAGCTATTGTTTTGGTATTACTTATCCCTTTGAAAATATGCCATTCAAACTTGTAAGTTTGTTCTCACAGCACCAACTAACCAAAGGGAGGACATGGAAAAGAAGAGGAGACAAAACAAGACCCTTGATGTCCTTGTTCCTGCTGACTGTCGGCACCTGCAGATACAGCCATCCCTGGGGCACAAACGCTTTGAAGAGAGACACATCACAAGCTAGAGTTGTAGAATGAGGATTCGTGGTTTAGACAGAAAGGAATTCCTTCCATTTGTAACACTGGGGCTTAGCATAGTTTGCTTCTACAGTATAACTGGGCTTGACTCAGGTTATTCCAGATTGTGGGGAAGCAGGGAGTCCTTACCTCCAAGAGTTGTTTGCAAAGCAGAGATTCCTCTTCGAGATATGATTTTTAAAAAGCTTTCTAGAAGAAGGTCTCTTTGGTGACATCAAAAGGGCTTCCTTGCTCTGATCCATAGAGAAGTGGAATTGAACAGAAGTTTCTCCACTGTATGAAACTACACCATGACTTTTTTCTTCTCAATTATGTAGAAAGCAAAAACATGATGCTGTAGATTTCTCAATTCTTTAAGCATCAAAGTGCTAACTAAAGTCAATGTTTCCTGTCCCCTGCCCCTGAGTCAGTGTGATGTAGAGAGGGCAGTGGCAAGAAGGAGGTTTATGGGTTCCTATCTGGGTCCAGGAAATTCTCAGTTCTGATAAAGCCGAATTTGATCATTCAATTAATAACAAGTAACAGAGCCTGGAATATATCTTCTACTGTCCCATATTCATTAAAATTATTCATCTGTGCTCTCTTGCTACCTGTGAAAGTGACAGTGAAAAATAGCTGTCCATTAACACAAAAGCAAAACGTAATGCAGTAATGATACTTGAAGCTTCCTGCAATGCTGGAATTTTTAGAAATCATTAATAATAAATTACCAGCAATGCCATGAGCAGCTGATAGGTCTTCTCTTTGGTGGGTAAAACTCTCCATTATAAAATAATAATACACTAGGTCATACGTCACAGCTTTCAGCAATTTTCTTAAAGTTATTTTTACTTTAACACCAGTGTCACCAAAATTGAATTCACTTTACAGATGGAAAAACCAAGGCTATTCCCCCAAATGATTGTTCAGAATGAATCAGAGTATTGCAACTGTGGAGGACTGGAATTGGCCACCCCATGATATGTCTCTTTGGCATGAGGATTATTTTGGGCTGGTTACTTTTAAAAAACTGCAGACAGGAAAGAAACTCTGAAAAGTATAATTTACTTACCTTTTCTTAAGAGATATTTACATTTGTAAAGGAAATCTCCATCTGTAAATGTGTCTCCCTCCCTGCAGCAGAAAGAAGGGGGGATGACCTTATCTCTAAAAACTCTTATCAATACTGAAGGCATGGACTTAAATCTGCATAATAATCTTACTTTTGTTTACTGTACTTGTCTGGTAACCTCCAGTAACTGACTCTGCCCACTCCCAACATCCTCCTTTGTCTTTAGCTGAAGATGATATTTAAGGTGGTGGCTTCAGCCATTTTGTTGAGTTGCTCAGTTTGCCTGAGCCTCTCCCATGTATACATGTTATGAAGCTTTGTTTAATTTTCTCCTGTTATTCTGTCTCATGTGAATTTAATTCATTTTCCAGCCAGAAGGACCCAGAGCAGGTAGAGAAAATGTCTTCCTCCCCTACACAACTGAGACGATCGGCTTAGCTCCAGATTTAAATGAAAGCCACTGGCAGATTTGTTAATCTGACAGGAACAAGTAGAAATCATTGGTTAATGAGTTAGGGTTGGAGTGGAGATGCGGTTCCATTAATCACAAACTCTAGGTCATTTGTCTCATCCATCAAATTCAAAAACAAGCAACAACATGACAAATTATTAAGAGGTAGTTTTGGCCCATATTTCTCAATATATGGTTGGGGGCCACATGGGGAGTAAGTAAGTGTTCTCTTAGAGGAAAGGAAACAAACACAAAAGTTGCAAACATGAAAGCAAAACACTCAAGTCCAAGACCTTTGTTTATCAGCTCAGGAGCTCCATACTCAGTTATCAGTGTGCAGGAGGGGTCCAAAAAGAGCAAGTTCAGACATGCTCTGAGTTACTTCCCTCTTCTTATTTCCCTCAATTCCACTCAGCAATTATCCTAGAACCTGATGGCCTCTTCCTAATTACAGAGTCTGCAGGAATCCGAATTGGAAATAAAAATGACCTAAACACATCCAAAGCCCGGAAGCCATGGAAAAGGACTTCAAATAGCACCGTTCTTCCCAGTGCTATCATTTGAGACTTTCTCTTTGTAGTATGCCAATCAGCCTGTTAAAATATAGACTGGCTCAACTTGTGAAGAAAATTCACAAGAAGATGAATTATGAGATATAAATCACGTGACTTTTACCAGGACACTTCTTCTCTGGGACTTTGTTTCCTCATGGGTAATGGGAAATGAGGAGGATTAAAAACAGGATTCCAAATCACAGGCCTTCCAGAGAACCCTGGACTACCTGATGGCTTAAGTGCCTCCCTCCTTCAAAAGTCTATGGTGTTTTTATGTTGAGCAGCATTGGTATTAAGCAAAGTCATGGCTCTTTAACCCAGTTCCAGGCTACATGTGTATAGCCTTTTATTTTATAAATTCCTAAAATGATGATCCTCAAATAAATCAGAAATACAGAAAATCACATAAAATAACAGGTTCTTGAACATCCACCACCTTTCCTCCTTTGACAATCAAATTACTGCCCATAGTTTGTGAAATAGCTGTAAATCATCTTTCTCCTATCTCCTTTGTACAAAACTCAAGATTCCATTTCAAGCAAGGAAGTGGATCTTCCCTTCAGTTCTCCTATTGTGGAAATTGTAGGCAGACTCAATAATAACCATTTGGGGCAAAACCTTAAAATTTAAGCTCTCTTAAAGAAGAACACATAATTTAAACCTCATATAATCTATAAACCTCATTCCAATCAAATACCATAACCAAATTTGTTACCAAACGTTAACATATAGAAATGCAGTTTCTTCTTTTAAGTTAGGCCCCAAAAGAATAAAAGGACTTATGGGGGCAAAAGGAGGAAAAAATGTGTTGAAAAAAAGTGCCTGATACATCCTCATAAAGTTACTGGTCAAAGCCAAAAAAATAGAGAGAGAAATAGCCATGATTCTATGTTTCCTTTTCTTGTGTGTGAACTAACTTTGCACAGGCTGTCATCTTCACTGTGTTCTTTCTCATGGAAAGGATTTCAAAACTATTTGCCAACAGGATCGCAACCACCATGGAGCAAGGGAAATGGCATCTCCCATCCTGGAGCTCTAACAGGAAATTGCTTTGGAAGAGTTGATTGGCCTCTCCTTTACATGACACCTGATTCATATGCTTGACAGATTTAATTTTCAGTGAAGGGAGGGCTCATTAGCATTTCTCTGAAATGGCCCTGTGTATTGAGGGCCAACTCTCCTAAACTTGGTTTGCTCATCCTTGTGCAGCATCTTCCAGAAAAGTGGTCCTGCCACGTTTGATGGCCTTTGACAGCCAGAGCCAGGAAAGTTCCCTGACACATTTGGACTCTAACTGGGGTCAGTGTCCAACACCCTGCAAGCACACCTGGAGATCGCAACAAATTTTCCACCTTCTCTGTTGTTTGCATTACTCCCTGGGAAGGTTCAAATTAGGCAAGTGTCAATATTTTGATGCAGTGACATGATAAATATCCAGAGTCAGGGCTTGCAATTGCATTTTTGAAATGTCGGACTGGAGGGGGTAAGGCAAGCAAATAAAACAAACCAAACCACAAAGAAAAATCAATGAAGAGCCTTGAGAAGACATTTCATAGAACAATTTCTAGCAGAAAAAACCTCAATCTCAACATGTCCAAAACTGAATGTATGATCTTCCTCCAAAACCTGGCCCTCTTCCTGTGTTTCTTATTTCAGAGAATGGAATCACTCTCAGGCCATTTGCACAAGCAAAATCCTGAAAGGACATCCGTGATGCATCCCTTGCCCTCAGTCACCATGCAGAATCCTTCACCAAATCCCATTGATTTTACCTCTTCAATGTCCCTTGAATCTGACTCCTCTCCATCACCACTGTCTCCACCATCATCCCTCATCTGGTAAAAACTGCTGAGTTGGTTAGCCTCCTCTGTTGACGCTGACCTTCGAAAATCCATTCTCAAGCCACAGCTAGAACAATCTTTTCCAAACTTAAATCCAATGATAATATAAACCTGCTTTAACACTCCCGATTGCCTTCCCAGGACTCTCTGGATAAAGTCCAATATCTTTAACGTGGCCTGCAAAGTTCTCAATGGTCTAGCTTTGCCCATCTCTCCAGCTTGATTTTGAGTACTTTCCTCATGCACTGTGCTTCAATCACTCAAGCCTCCTTTCAGTTCCTCAAACCACGGGCTCCTTCCTACCACAGGATCTTTGCAGATGCCATGATGCCGGATGTCTAAAGCTCTTTGCCCCACCTTCCACTTCCACTCTCCTTCAGTAACCACTATTAGTTTTTCAGATCTGAGATCAAGTGTCACTTTCTAAGAAAAGCCTTTCTTGATTTCCTCAGCCCAGGTCACATCCACTGTCATAAAACTGTCAGGGCACTCAGCTAACTTGCAATTTTACATTCATTCATGTGCTTTTCTGATTACTGTGTCCCTTATCCCAATGCAAGTCAATACAGGCAGGGACCATGTCTGATTTTTCTCACTATTGTATTTTTTTGTTCTATCAGTTTCAGTGAGAAAAAGGTTTAAAAGCTTCCACTGTGATTGTGGATTTGCCTATTTCTCCTTTAATGCAATCATTTTTCTTTATATGTTCTGAACCTACATTTTTAAACACTACAAATTTAAGATTATTTTCTCATCCTAGTGGATTAACCCTTTTATCATTTTTAAATGGTGCCCTTTTGCCTTACAATTCACTTTGTTTGACACAAGCATAACTATGCCAGCTTCCTTTGGGTTAGGGCTTGTATGGTGTATCTTTCTCCATTTTTTTCACTTACTCTTCCTGTGTCCTTGTATTGAAGATGCTTCTCTTATAAGCCTTGCACTATTGGGTTTTGTTATTTCTTAATACAGATTGACAATATAAATTTTAAAAATTGTTTACATTTAATATAATTGCCAAAATACTTTGGTTTAAATTTACCACCTTACTATTTTTTTCCAATTTATACCATTCATTCTATGTTCCTTTTTTTTTTCCTTACCTTCTTTTGGGTTAGTCAAATAGATTTTACTACTCCATTTTTTCACATGTTGGCAGTTATATAATCTTTTGGCAGTCTTTCAGAGGTTACTTTAGCATTCAACGTAAATCCTGGACTTATTAAAGTATAATATAAATTAGCGGTTTTTTATGAATTTCTGTGCCATGAAAGGACCTTTGAACACTTTGGCTTTACTTCTCTTCTTTCTGACTTTTATGCTATCATTGTTATGTATTTTAATCTACATATATTTAAAACTCCATAAGTTATTATTAGTATTGTTTTATAGAGTCAATATTTATTTAGATTTACTTACATATATATCTTTTCCTTTCTATTTATTCTTTCCTATAATTTTTGGCTGTCACTTAGCATCGCTTTCTTTCTGCCTGAAGAACTCCCTTGTGTATTTCCTTTAGTGCAGGTATTGGTGACAAATTCTTCCAGAAAATACAATGTTCAAGGCTCTGGATCCAGCTAAAAATTTTCAAGGAACACAGACGAGAGAGGGACTTGTTGACCTGTACCATGATTATGAGAATAACAAAATCCAGATTTTGGGAAATTCTACAAGTCAAACAGCCCAGGATCTTCAACAGATAAAGTCTGTGGAGAAGAAAAGCTTGGAGGGGCTCCAGTAGATTAGAAGAGACTTATGTGCCATATCAAACTTTGTTTAGTGGGCAAGACTAGACTATAGTGTCTAGAGATGCATATTTGGATAATAAAATTATAAACACAAGAAAGACATTACAATAAAGGTATGATAGGATGAGGGTTGCTCTTAAGTTAGGCAGTGCACTGTGATCAGGATAGCACACAAGGAGAGGTTTCTGAGTGACTGAAAAATTCCGTTTCTTTATAGTGGTCGCAATTTTAACATTTTTATCTTTGTCATCAGTTTTCAACAGTTTTATGATGGTGTGCCTTGCCGCGATTTACTTGTATTTGTCCATTATGGGATTCATAGGGTTTCTTGTGTCTGAGACTTGATGCCTTTCATCAGTTTTGGAAAAATCTCATCAAGTATTGCTTCTGCCCATTCTCTTTCTCCTCTTCCTGGCACTACAATTATAAATTTATATATAATAATTTACATTGTCCTATGTATCTCTCACCTTCTTTTTCTTGGTTTTGCATTTATTTTTCTCTTTGTGGTTCAGTGTGGATATTTTCTACTGGCCTACATTCTGGTTCATTATTTCTCCCTTCAGCTATGTCGAATGTGCTCCTAATTTATTTACTGAATTTTTAATTTTATTTATTGTATTTTTAAGTTCTAGACTTTCCTTCTCATTCTTTTATTTTAATTTTGGTGGGGAAGATTGGCCCTGAGCTTACATCTGTTGCTTATCTTCCTCTTCTCACTTGAAGAAGACTGTTACTCAGCTAACATCTGTACCAGACTTCCTCTGTTTTGCATGTGGGAAGCTGCCACAGCATGGCTTGATGAGCCGCATGTAGGTCCACACCCAAGATCCAAACCAGAGAACCCTGGGCTGCTGAAGCAGAGCATGCGAACCCAACCGCTACATCACCAGGCTGGTCCCCTATCTTATTCTTTTTTTTTTTTTTGAGGAAGATTATCCCTGAGCTAACATCTGTCACAATCCTCCCCTTTCTGCTGAGGAAGATTGGCCCTGAGCTAACATCTGTGCCCATCTTCCTCTGCTTTATGTGTGGGATGCCTGCCACAGTATGGCTTGATGAGTGCTGTGTAGGTCCACACCTGGGATCTGAACCAGTGAACCCCGGACCTCTGAAGTGGTGCATGTGAACTTAACCACTATGCCAATGGGCAGGCCCCTTTCTTGTTCTTTTTTATAGATTCTGTATATCTGTTGAAATTCTCCATCTTGTCATCAATTTGCTTTAATATGTTTAACACAGTATTTAAGTATGTGTCTGATAACCCCAGTATCTCATCCATACCTTTTTTGGACCTGTTTATATTGTCTTCAAATGGTTTTTGGTCATTTGGCTGGTTTCCTGGTATGCTAGAACTTTTTAACTGAATACTGAGCATGATTCGATTCTATGAAAAATTACAGAGATTATTTGAGACTCTGGGTGCCATTATCTTTCTTTATAGGGGATAACTTCTGGGTGGGTAAGCTAGGGAAATCACCTTTATCCAGCCTGGGTTGAAGCTGCTTTTAGTTTTTGTGAGAGCTGGTCTCTATAGAGTTTGCCTTTACTCTTAGTGTTGCCCTTTAGAGCTCCCGACTGAAGGCTGAGGGTGTTTCTCAGTGCCCCTCCTCCCTAGCAGGCATGAAGTCCAATTTTGTCCGATGAGATTGCTGAAAACAATCTTCATCCACTAACGATCTTGGAAATGCTTCCAGGAGAGAGTAGAGCTGCATTTTGATCTTACCTCTTTGTGTTCACCCTCTCTCTGGAATCTTGTCTACGAATGCCCTTGCTGTCTCAGTAGCTCTTATATTTCTTCAAATGGATTTCTTTCTTTCTTTCTTTCTTTTTTTAAGATTTTATTTTTTTCCTTTTTCTCCCCAAATCCCCCCAGTACATGGTTGTATATTCTTCGTTGTGGGTCCTTCTAGTTGTGGCACGTGGGACACCGCCCCAGTGTGGCCCGATGAGCAGTGCCATGTCCGTGCCCAGGACTTGAACCAATGAAACACTGGGCCGCCTGCAGCGGAACGCGCGAACTTAACCACTCGGCCATAGGGCCAGCCCCGGATTTCTTTTTTTAATATTTTATCCAGTTTTTCTTAATGATAATTTGTGGAAGGGTTTGTCTGATAGAAACTAATCTGTCATAGTTTCAAAGAAATATCCATCTTCAAATAACTATTATTTGTTGATCACTTACTCGGAGACTCTATTATTTTCTCACAGCACTCTGAGTTTTTCCTTTATGGAACTCTCTACAATTTGTAATTAATTATTTTTATGTTTCTCTGTTTGACACCTGTGTCTCCATCTAGACTATAAACTCAATGAGCCAGGAGGAATCACGTCTGTTTTGTTCATCAGTGAATCTTTGGTATCTAGTTCATATTAGGCACTCACTATTTTTGTGTGTGTGGGTGGGGGGGAAGATTGGCCCTGAGCTAAATCTGTTCTAGTCTTCCTCTTTTTTGCTTGAGGAAGACTGTCCCTGAGCTAACATCTATGCTCGTCTTCCTCTACTTTATGTGGGATGCCACCACAGCATGGGTTGATGAGCAGCGCTATGTCCGTGACTGGGATCTGAACCTACGAACCTGGGGCTGCCAAAGTGGAGTGTGTGAACTTAACCACTGTGCCACCAGGCCAGCCTCAGGCATTCACTGTTTTTAATGAATGAATGCAGGTTTTGCACTAAGAATTTTATAAACATTATGTTATTTAATCCTCACCATAGCTATATGAGGCAGGTATTATTATCCTCGTTTTAGAGAAGAAATAACAAAACATTAGAGAAGTGAGCAACTGCTCAAGGTCACTATATATTAAATGTTCTGTAAAACTCCTCTTCTTGGAAGCTTAATCATCGTGCTTTTGCAACATGTATGTGCTGACAGCTTTTTATTTTTCAAAGTACAGACTATTAGGGCATCCTTCAATTCCTTCTCTTCATTGTCCTCTTCCTCCTTTTTCATATTCTATGTCTTGCTTTTTGAGGCCTTCAATGCTCACGCTTTTCTTTAGCGAGTGAAATGGAAAAATAAAAGACGATGAAACTCACAATCACTGAGCAAGCTGTCTATGCTCCAATACACCAAAAGGAGGCCACACACTCGCCTCCCCTCATGTCACAGTGGACAGCTTTGGGACCTGGGCTCATTCATTAAAAACATTCTTTGTTATTTTATTTTTTAAAATAGGGGTTATTTTTAGAGTAGTTTTAAGTTCACAGCAAAATTGAGCAGAAAGTACAGAGTTCCTACATACCCCCCTCCACACACACACACACCCCCACACACACACACACTTGCACAGAGTGGTATATTTATCATTCATGAACCCACATTGGTTCATTCATTTTTATCCTGCTGTATAAAATTATCTGGGATTGTGTGTTTGCCCAATTTCAGCCATTTTGTGTAGAGTCCTTTTTCAACCTGCAGTTAAAATTTAAAAATCTCTGCTCCTTTGTCAGCATTTATTCTGTTCTTAACACGCTGTAGTAAGGTTCACTTACCCCTGAACTTTGGCCCTTCTAGCACATTTCAGTGTTTATATGCTCAAAAGCAGGCAATTAACTTTAATATTGCATTCTTAAAGGAAATCAGGTGTAATCTCTAAAAGCCGTAAATGATCACATTGTCACGCTGAGTCTGAAATCTTCGTGACGCTGCTCACATTCGCAGTGCTCTCTCTTCCTGCCCAACAGACCAAGGTCTGGCTCAGATCCCGCCACATCTGTGAAGCCTGTTCTAACAAGTTCCATCCCACAATAATTCTTTTTTCTCTTTGGCACCATATCTGTCATCAAACTGTCCTTGAGAAAGTCATTAACCCCCTCTGTGCTTTAGTTCCCTTATTTGAAAGTGTGGATCAAAATACTTCCAGACAAGTCTGTAGGTAAATTTAAATTTGTCCAGATATGTCCGTGACCGACACACAGTTCTGATGCAGTAAACGTCAGAACTCCCTCTCTCCTTACGTGCTTGGGTGTGTCTGGAGGATAGGTACACAATGTGAGAGACAAAACCATAAAACTATATAAAAATGTGCTTGGACAGAGATTACAGCAGAGAACAACACCTCAGTGATATCAAGTTTCCTAGGTCTATAAAGAAAGAGGACTATGTAGTAGCTGGAGCAGAGAAACTGGCGGATAGTAGAGCTGTCAGGGAAAAGGAAGAGGAAAGGTGGGGGACAAGGGGCACTATTCTGCCCAGGGATGTCATATTAATCTCCATCTTTATATGGGCAAAAGGAAACAGAGCAAGAAAATGATTGCTCCCCGAGATAGACAGACACATGCGTACCTAAGTGCAGACTCTGCTTCCAGGTCAGCAGTCAGAGGACATGGGGAGGATTTGGACACACATCAAGGAGGAGAAGGAGGACTTCTGGGAGGAGGATGCCGAGGGATCCACAACTCTAGGCACAAAGTGAAGCTATTCCAGGACTATTGTAGGAGAATGACTAGACCCATCTGACAGCAGAGGAGTCCTTGGAAAGTCAGGAGGAGTCTGATAGTAAAGCACATGAATGTCTGATTGAGGAGGATGGAATTTATCTTGTAATCGGTTGAGGAGCTATTAGGAAACTTTGAGCTTGCCTGTGACATGATGACTGAGATACTGGGACAGCACAGACTACAGGGGAAAGAGGCTGGAGGCTGGGGAACAAGCACGGAGTTCTTACAACAGTCCTGGGACGAGCTGATAAGGACTCACCGCAAGTGGCAATGGTGAAAATGGAAAGGAAGGGATCCATGTTCAAGTGCTGTCTTCTAAAATATTTCTGTGGCCTCTTCTTCTTTTGGATTTTTCCCCCTCAAGGTTATATGACAGACTACAGATGTTTAAATATGCTTTTTAACTTGATGGACATTAAAAAGTCTATTTAAAAATAGAAGAAGATAATAAAATGGGCTCAAAGCTGAGGACTTATTTAAAATACATTTTAAGGGAATGAATTAGCAAACCCTCCTCTGCCACCCACCATCAAAGAGAGATCCAGAATATAATATAATTAATTATAAATAATATAATATAGCATCAAAACTGGTGCTGTTCCACTCAGGAAGCAAAGAGCCTAACCATGACAACCACTGTGATTTCTCTTATAAAGTACACAGGCTCAACATAGGCAGAAAGAAACAAATGCTTCTTAACATTAATGAGTGTATTGTTCCAAAATGGACAAAGTGAAAATCATGGTCATGGAGAAATAAAGTGACCTGTTAAGAGAACCAGCCATGGCTCTCTCAGGTGAAGAGGAGGCCGAAATGGAGCTGAGAGACCTACGCCCTGCACCCATGGAACCACAGCTCAAGCTTTCCTGCCCTGCCCTCACTGGAAACTGACTGAACAGAGGCACATCAATGAGCAGCCAACTTCAGAGCTTGAGGAGGAATATGTTGAGGTGTTTCAAGAGGCAGTACAGGATCAAAAAATGAATCATCTATTTTTGGGAAAGGTAGAAATTTCTGATGCAAGTCTTGGGTTACTGATCTTTGAGCCTTGAAAGGGGGCTCTGTGGTGAGAGAACTGGAAACAAGAGGGTTACATCAAAAGTGCAGGAAGTTTCCATGAAGGACCCTCTCCTGAAAAGTTTGTTTCTAGAAGAAAAGTTTGTTTCTTTTCCTTGTGCTTTCACAGTAACAGCTCAAATGGATAGCCTTTCCCTTTATCTACCAGAGATGGTCAAGAAGGTCATGGAAACTTGGATCACATTCTCTCCAACCATTTCTTTAAGTCTAGAAGCAGAGCATTGGAGAATAGTCATCACGGGGAACATTGACTGTTGTGGGTTGAACTGAGTTCCCCAAAAAGATATGTTGAAGTCTTAATCCCAGTACATGTAAACGGACCTTATTTGGAAACAGGGTCTTTGCAGATGTAATCTCATTAAGCTGAGGTCTTAATGAATTACAGTGGGCCCTGATCCAATCACTGGTGTCCTTATAAGAAGAGGGAAGTTCAGACAGACAGACACATAAGGGAGAAGGCCATGTGAAGATGGAAGCAGAGATAAGAATGATCCATCCGCAAGCCAAGGAACACCAAGGATTGCTGGCAACCACCATAAATAAGAAAAAGGCAGAGAAAGATCCTCCCATGGAGCCTTCGGAAAAATCATGGCCCTGCTGACACATTGATTTTGGACCTCTAGCCTCCAGAACTGTGAAATAACACATTTCTGTTGTCTTAAGCCACCCAGTTTGTGGTTACAGCAGACATAGGAAACTCATACACTCATACTCTACTTCTGCTCTATAGCGAGGGGGGCATGAAGTCAAGGAGGGCCCTGACAAGACTCTGAGCCAGATTATGATTCAGAATCTTCGAACCAATGGGGCTCTTAAAGAAGCAATTGAAGTATTCTCTGTGTCCTAGATCGTGATGGTTTTCCTTTGAGATCTCAATGAGCATTTAACGCATCCATTTATTATGCCAAGAAATCAGCATTTTTTGCTGACAGGAAGATAGTGATCCTTGAACTCCTGTCTCCAGGACTGTTTCAAAAGCTCCTCAAAAATTTGGCCCCAGTTGGTAATGGAATTAAAGGGGAGGAGTAGAAGAATTGCTAAGCATCACAAACGGGGCTTTCATAGTTCCAGACACTCATTTAAAGATGACAGGGGAATAAGGAAATCCAAAGGTCAAGAAAACCGCAGAAAAAGTAGGGGTGGACCCAAAAAAGAAGGGGCCATGCTGATAGATATGTGAGATTTCTCTTATTCTTGGGGTTCCTGCACTTCATAGAAATAGCCAAGGAAGAGATTGTGCCACCCTGATCTTAAATTGATGTCACATTTTGGAATTAATTATGTTGCTGAGTAGCTTTCAGTACAGCGTGAGATTGGGCTCCATTTTGAGTAGTGCCAACAGGTTCTCACTGACTCACCCACTATCTCACACTATCTCAACACTGAGGCCGTCACAGACATTTCTGAGGAAGGTTCCACTGATTAACTGGCCCACTTAGGGACTCAGTCCCTGACATTACTCTCTCTAGGCCCAAGTACCAATTCTCAAGAGAACCACCAAGTTGAGCTACCATTTTCTGAGACCCCTTCTGTTGCAAGCTCAAGTGCTCTTCCATTGTCGTCTCACCTAATTCTCACTACCTGAGTGGATTTGGAGACGGCCTAAGCCCTATTTTATACATAAAAACCATGAAACTCAGAGACCTACAGTAGGTCATCCAAGATCCTAGTGGTTGAGCCAGGACTGAAATCCAGGAAGCCTCCCTCCAAGCATCTCTTTGTTTGCCCTGTGATGACATTGGATATTATGAAACACAACGCTTACTGAGGGGAAAAATGACTCCTTTATGCAGTGCCTGTGCTTTGTGCCTTGTTAGCCTCATCCGAGTAGAGCTTTTTGGTCCAAAACATAAAACTCCTCCCTTTGCGCAGCTGCCTCTACCCAGCCCATGCCTTCTTGGGAAAAGCTCTCTGGTGTGGCTGGCAGGCCTTCAGAACTGCATGTTTTTGTTGAAAAAAATCTGAGTGAGGAATTCAGTCGCACTTTGGACTCAGCCCTTTGGCCTGAACGTACAGAAGGAAGTCCAAGTCTGAAACCTAGAGAGGGAAGAGTTTCTGCAGCCAAGCCAATGCGATTTTCAACAAGGAATGTCTTTTATTGAGGCAAGGGACGAACTCTCTGCTCCTCTGCTGAATCTGCTCCTCCTCAGCTGCCTGCTTCACTTAGAAAACCATTTCCCCAGTCTCCACCTGGCTAACTCCTGCTAGGCATTCAGTAAGTCTCAAGTGAGGGATTGTCCCTCCAGCACACCCCGCCTGCTCCTCCTGACTGGGCCCAGGGCCTTTCCCTGTGTACCTGCCTCACCAGTTCTTTCCCCCGTCATTTTGTTTTGTTTTGTTTTGCTTGAGGAAAATTAGCCCTGAGCTAACATCTGTGCCCATCTTCCTCTATTTTATACGTGGGTTGCTGCCACAGCATGGCTGATGAGTGGTATAGGTCCACACCTGGGATCCAAACCTGTGAACTTGGGCTGCTGAAGCAGAACCCGCAAACTTAACCACTACACCATGGGGCCGGCCCCTCCCTTGCCAATTTACATGCTCTTCATGTGATGTCTCCACTGCTAACCTATGCTCTCCTAAGGTCAGGGATGGGTCTTATTCCTCTAAGTATCTCCAGTGCCATAAACCCTTAAGAACTGTTGAGTAAATCAATGAATGAAGGTAGCCAGTCCCAGCCTCTGTGGGGAGTATAAGAGCAGGGTTCAGATCTGAAATACAGAGAGGGCCAGACACCTCCCACCTCAGATTCCAGAAACTTCTCCTCTCCTTCCTTTATAACCCTCAGAGTTTGAGTTTTTCTCAGCCTAATCTAATATTATCCCAGTGAAATTAGAAATTAGATATTAGATGGTGTTAGAAATACCTTAGGAGATTCACCTTCATCTGTGAAATGGGAGGCTTCCAAGGAGCTCAGCTCCTTGATTTGTGTCCATGGTTCATTTTAGGAGGTGGAGAGCTGAGGGCCCAGTCCTGGTGTCTTCCCAGCAGGGAGGAAGAAAAGCACAGCTTCAGAAGCCTGCTTAATTATATTTATTTCAGGCAGCCACAGCTAAGGGTGCTCGCGGTTGGGGAAACAAGAACCAGAGGATGCTTCCTTTCCATTCAGTAGTGTATCATCAGTGTGACCTCCTTGAGTTAATTCCAGTGTTTCAGAAGTACAGGTTAGAGGTAGCCCTTGAACCTGGCGCCAGCCCTGGGCTGACACAGCACTGGGTGAGAGGGCAGAAAGCCGAACCTCGGGAAGGAAGTTCATCTCCCTGTAGCAATATGACAAGGCAAAGGTAAACGAGGGCGTATGGGACTGCCTGCCCCAGCCAGCCAAGACCTGTTCAACTTTCTGCCGAGTGTCTCCTCTGGGCTACCCCTAGGGCTTGGACAGAGGCCAGGAGCTGCTGCAACCATGAAGGCAGGTTATTTGCCCACTTGGCTCCTCTCCTTTATGAATCCTCACCCCGAGGGCTGCACAGCTGGCTCAGGATGGGGTGGAGCCTCTTGCTCATGAACTCCCCGGTAGCCATGGGTGCTGCTGCCCTGGGCTCTCTTCTCTTCCCCTGTGTGCTCTTCCTGCTTACTCTTTATCTGTGGATTCACTAAACAGTCTGTGAAGCAATTGGGAGGCAGGGTTGGTGGCCAGACAGACTTTAGGTTGAAGTCTCTAATCCTGCACTGAGGCAGTTTCCTTGTTCTCTCTGGGCTCTATTTTCCTCATCTATAAAATGAAGCTAAAAATCCCTATGTTGGAAGTTGTCGTGATGATTAAAGCTATGGTTCTCAACCCCTTAGAATTGCCTGGGGAGCCTTAAAATGCCAGTGCCTGGGCTCCATCCAGATCAAATAAATCAGAGTTTTTGGAGGGTGGTCCCAGGCATCAGTATTTAAAAGCTCCTCAGGTGATTCATATGTGTACCCCTGGCGTGATCGCTGGATTAGAAGTAATGTATACAACCTGAATGACATAGCGCCTTCAGAATATAATATGCCATTATTAAGTGATACCAATATTACTATTATTACTCTTTTATTATTGCTGCCCTTAACCTTACTTCTGCCAAGAAAGGAAGTCTGATTATGGGAAAGTCTGGTTATATTTAGATTGTAGTTAACACAACACATACATGTGATGATCACTAGCCTCTAAGCTGCTCAGTAAGACAATAGCGTTACTTGAAATAGCCAGCCAGCTGTGAAGACTCCTTAAATTATGTGCATGCACTCACTCATGTCCCCATGGAGTGACCTCTCACCGAGTATGCTTCGTCTGGCCTGGATCTGCGCCAACGGAAACATTTCCTGGTTGAAGCCCCATGCCTTCATTTCCAGGTACTGACAGTCTCCTGGGAGGCAGCCATCAACTCTTGTATCCCGAGTTACCTTTGTTCTACAGTCAACAGATGAGTCATGATTGGTCCCAGCAGGTCAATTGACACGCAGCCCTGGCCCATCCTGTCTGATAATTTAGGCTGTTGCGATAGTGCTGTTGGTGCCTATGAGGGAGTTGTAAAGTTGGGCTTGACACTCTTTAAGGTTATCTTTATTTGCTGATTGTTTGGCTAGAGGGACTGGTGTTGAGTTATTCCTGGCTTCTTTGGGGCCCTGCAATGACTAGTATAATTAGGGTGAAAGGAGGACATTAGCCCTTCGCTGGCTGAAGCAATGGGTCAAGTAAATTAGTTTAGATAATTGACATGGGTACACAACCCCCAAGCTCCATTTTAGACATCAGTTCCCTTCTTTTTTCAAACTGCCCTCCTCTATTCTTAGCACCTAGCAGGTGAATGCATTTCAAATGAACCCTGTGAATACTTGCCAAAGGCAGCTATCTGTGATCCCTTCAACAGAAAAGGTCAAAGCAGTGGAGTTACCAAAGGAGAATATTGTCCAGAGGAGAAGCAAGACGTGTTACCTCTTCACATAGCAATCCAAGAGCCAGTAGCTACCTATATATACCTATATAGTGTAAGATTCCTATAATGCATAAGGTATATTGTTAGATATTTTTAAACAACTTTATTGAGATATAATTGATATACAAAAAAACAAAACCACAACGATATATATCCCCTCATACCAGTTGGGATAGCTATTATCAAAAAAACCCCAAAAGACAAGTGTTGGCAAGGATGTGGAGAAATTGGGACCGTTGTTCACTGTTGATGGGAATACAAAACAGGCCAGCCACTACAGGAAACAGTATGGAGGTTCCTCAAAACATTAGATGTAGAGTTGCCATATCGTCCTGCAATCCTACTTCTGGGTATATATCCGAAGGAATGTTTGATATTTTATCTATGTGAAATATGTACTCTAGTGGTAATTGTAATTTTTTTCAAAGAATTCTTTGCTAGACTGTGCAAGAGGTGAGGCTATTGTTAACAGGTCAGAAGAATGGGCCTAAATGCTGACAATTATTTAGTACCTCAGTGTGCCAGGCACAACAACCCTTTGAGGTAGGCGCTATTATTACTCCTATTTTGTGAGTGAAGAAACTGAAAGGCACAGGGAATGAAGTAATTGGCCCAGTGCCATAGGGCTGGGACGTTGAGACCGTATTGGAAAGCAGACACCGCCATTCCAGGGCAGGCACCCACTATTCTGTCTCCCAGTGGAACTGTTTACCACCCTTCCGAGAAATTTAGGGTCTCCCACATTTGCAAGAAAATATCTGGGGCTGAGGATGTGCAATAGGTTTTCTCTCCCCCTTTCAAGAGGTGGAGCTCTTGCTAACATCTCAGTTCATAAAAGGGTAGGGCTTGATTTCTCACCTCCATGAATTATTTCTGAAGAATTCATTGTATTATCAGTGACTAAGTAATTGTGGCCATGAGGCGATATAAAGTTGTTTTATTACAGAAAGTATAATCTTTAACTTCATTTAAAGGACCTGGGGCTCTTCCCACCCTTTTTGTGACCCAGAATTGTGCTGACTGGAAAGAATGCTATGGATTTGCAGAGGTTAGTAAAAATTGACAGGGCTGCAAGTCCTCTTGGCAGACGGATCTGAGGAGTTCCCAGTGTCTGGCTGTTTCCACACCAGCCTCCTGGTCTGGAGAATTCACACAATGCTGTGCCTCTCCAATTTAAGTCAAGAGCACAATGGGAAAGTTATTACAGGGCTTTCTACTTTAATTAGATTTCCTACCAGCGGTATCTGCTGGTTTTTTTCCAGTTTTACTGGTGCCTCCTGTACAGATCCACTGTCACTGAGCAGGGTTATTCACCTACTAATTGTTAAAGGCATGTAGATGCTCCAAGGGCTTAGCTGCCAACAATATTGCAATTATTTCTATTTATTGGTTAGATGGCCTCTTCCCCATGCTTTGTACGCCTTGTGTTCCTGAGTTATTGGGGTCATCTTGACTTTCACTAATAAAACCATTTCTCTTATCTCTATGCCTGGTGACAATTCCTGTCATGATTAACTCTTTCTCAATTTCTTGAACCTGAGAAATAGATTATTCTACTATAAGGAGCTCAAAATGCTACAGATATATCCCCTTTTTGATAATAGCACATTTTTATGAAGTGTCACATACTTTATTACGCCCTTTCTCATTTAATCTTCACAACATCCTTATGCATACTTACTGTTATTGTGTCCATTGTATAGATGGGAATATTGAACACACAGGTTTACTTATTTGTTTTTAAGTGACCTATCAAATGTCACACAAAGAGGAAGTAGCAGACCCCGGATATAAACTCATGCAACTGACTTTAAGAGCCCACATGCTTAACTACTGTGCTGTGTGATCCTAGCTTACTTCCTTGTACTGTTTTTAATAAGTTGTTTTACCCATTATAGTTGTGGCCATGAACACGTGATTGCTTGTTTATCAAGAATATAGACCTGAGTGATTAGGATGTGTTTTTCTGCATCATTCAATTTCTGTTGCACACATTCTTCCCCCACCCCCCCAGCACACACACAAATATGCCCACATATATCCCCAAAATTCAGGCATATAACCTTTGATGCAATTACCTTTTCATAGGATCAAATTGTTCTCTCTCATACACAATCACCTTACAAGTACTTCCAAAGTGATCTAGAACCTATTACTTGTAAGCCTCTTTGGACGCTAAGGTGACCTTTTTGAAAGGGGAGAAGTCTCCCTGATAAAATGTGGGATTCCAGGGAAAGTATATACAGGGTCTGGAGAGCTGGACAGATGGTGCTCAAGCCTTCAAAGAGGTTGAAATAATGTCTGAAACCTCTTAGGATTGATTTCATTTCACCTTGGAAACTAACCATGTGACAAATTGGGTTGGATAAACAGATTCTTTGCATCTCTTGGAGCAGAAGCTGTGCAGAATTTCCCTTCTGTGACCATAACCAGGCAGCTGTATGCAGTATGACGAGCAAGAGACCCGGGCCAAGCCTCAGCCTCGCCCCTTACTGGTCTTTCAACCCCTCGGAGTCTTGGTTTCTGTTTCTCCAACCTGAGCCTGACAATACCTGTTCTCTCCCTTAGACTCTTCAAATGGTTAAATGAAATAACGGGGAAAAGCTGCCTAGCACGGTGGCTAGTGACGGTAGGCCCTCATGAAATGTGGAATCTAAACCTGCCGAGACAGTGAGGCTCGATTAATACTCCAGGAAGTGTCTGAACATTCTTCCTGTAAGATAATACGTTAAATTGAGCACATTACTCGGTCTCAGATCCCCAAATTTCCAAAGGTATAGTGGAACTCAAGTTTCACTCACTTCACAATGGACCAGCAAAGAAACAAAATGGAAAAATAAGCCATATGAAGACCATCAGAGAGACAAAGAGATAGTCTCTGAGAATCATTTTCCTTCTTCTAGATGCTGGATTTAGGGAGTAGATTATTCTTGGTTTTTTTGGGGGGGTTTTTTGTTTTGTTTTTTGAGGAAGATTAGCCCTGAGCTAACTACTGCCAGTCCTCCTCTTTTTTTGCTGAGGAAGCCTGGCCCTGAGCTAACATCCATGCCCATCTTCCTCTACTTTACATGTGGAATGCCTACCACAGCATGGTGTGCCAAGCAGTGCCATGTCCACAGCCGGGATCCGAACCAGCGAACCCCGGGCCGGCGAGAAGCGGAACGTGCGAACTTAACTGCTGCGCAACCGGGCAGGCCCCTATTCTTGTTTTTTTAAAGTTAATTTAGTTAACTTTTTTTTCAGTTGGACTACTTAAGGTTAGAAAGAGTGAGGATAGATAAAGGCTAACTAATGATCATTCGATGACAGGAGAAAAAGTGTAAATCCTAGTAAGTATTACAGAATAAAATCCATTGTTCCCCCTTAGGGACAGTGACTATGATGTGGACAGAACCCAGAGAAAAGACTTTAACAGCATTGTTTGCTGAATAGAATTCCTATAACTAAATCAAAAACATTATTTTCATGGGCCATCTACCAGGGCATAGATATAATTTTATTATTGCAGGTTCAACTTTGTAGAGATGATTTTGTGAATGGTAATTTTGGTCTTTTAAAGGCAAATGTTGATGAACACACTGGGGAATCAGCTGTCGTCTTCAGGGCATGGGTGAGACTCAGACTCGATACCTACATGATCCATTTCTTTTTCCCCTGAGAAATGGGAACCTCCCCTATGTGTCTGGGCTATTGCAATGAAACAAAATTTTACTTCCTGGCAAGCTGGGTAGCACAGTCGGAGGGGCGGACCCTATCACATTTGGTCTTCCAGCCTTTTGCACTAAAGGGAGCTCTGAGGCTGCCTTCGGAAACCCATCGACAGAATCCCTGCTCCCAGGATTCTGGACTCTGAAAAGGTTACTTTTGTTGTTAGTGGCCTACAATTCACTAGAAGAATGTGAAAGATGATTCTGTGCCTCTGTGGCTATTTAGTTTTTTTATGAAGTGAGGCAAGGCTGGAGGGGGTGCTCTGTGATAGCGAAAGAGGCCCAGGATCAATTATTTTAATCGGCAGGAGCAATGCGGCCTGGTACTATAAGCGGCCACTTGAGAGCCTGTTACTACAGGCTACAGCTTCCCTGTGTTGCCTGTCTAAACGTCATCGTAGATGCTGGATTGTGGGCTAGGTATCATTTTGCTTTTAGAAAAAAAGAAAAGAAAAAAAGCACCTGAAATAACTCTGCTGGCATTCATTCACTCATGAAATATTAATTGAGTGCATGTCAATGTGCAAAGGCCTTTGCTCATTGCTATGGTGATCAGAGCCAGGACCAGGGTGAGGCAAGTGAGGCACTAGCCTCAAGCACAACATTTATGGGGATGCCAAAAAACTCAGCAATCAAGATAAACAACACATTAATACAATATTTTTAAGTCAAAATTAATGCAAAAATCTATGATGAACAAAATTTCCAATGAAGTCAGAATCAGTAACAGTGCTGGGCCATGTTGGAGAATGAGGCAAAAGGAAAAATCTGAAAGGAAAAAGGAAAATAAAAGGAAAAATACTGGTCCTATATTTATGGGAAATTTTGATATTTTGTTCATCATGGATTTTTGCACTCATTTTTATTTTTCAAAATGTCACATTACAATGTTATTTATTTTGACTGGGTTTTTTGGGGCCCCCCTTAAATTTTGCATCTGAGGCAAGTATCTCAATCATCTCACATAGTCCCAGCCCTAATGGGGATATGAAGATCCTTTATCACTTTAATAAGTGATAAATGTGAGGACAAAGGTTATGGAGAAATGTCATAGAAGCAAAGAGGAAGGAGAGCTTATTTCCAAAGAGGGGGTCAGAGAACAAGGCTGTGTTTAAACAGGACCTTACCACGCTCCAGCATGGGAGAGCAGCAATGGAGAGAAGATCCCAGAAACTCAGTTACACTTTTTTTGAGGAAGATTATCCCTGAGCTAACATCTGCCGCCAACCCTCCTCTTTTTTCTGAGGAAGACTGGCTCTGAGCTAACATCCATGCCCATCTTCCTCTAGTTTATACGTGGGATGCCTGCCACAGCATGGCTTGCCAAGCAGTGCCATGTCCGCACCCAGGATCTGAACCTGTGAACCCTGGGCCACCGAAACGGAACATGGGAACTTAATTGCTGCACCACCAGGCTGGCCCCCCAGTTAAGCTTTGAAGTGAAGAAAGAAGCATTACTAGGTCAGACTATGGGAAGGGAATTTGCAGGCTGCAAATGGAGGAGGTGTGCCAGGTGCTGATGAAAGTATGTGTTTATATAGTGCAGAGCACGTCTGGGAGTCCTTCCCACGGTAGAGGAGGAGGCCTTGCAGAGACGGATTCATTTTACAATGACTTTATATAAACAAGACCCTTTTTTCCAGTTCTGTGGATGGAGACAGAAGCCAGTGTGTGGAAACGAGTGAATAAATCATGCTTGTGAACGGTGAAGGAGACGCCTTATACCTAAAAGTTATCTTCATTCACCAAATGAATTCTCAGCTCAAGGACTGGTTTTCCACTCAGCAAGCAGGATTCTGTTGTGGTCAAGATCCAGGTGGATGGCCATGCTGACAGCACAAATCCTGATGTGGAAAACCAAAGTGTTATAAACCACAACTACACAAATACAGAGGAGAAAGCATGAATTCAAAATCACCTAAAAATTAATATCCGGGATGGAATCATGGCTTAGCTGGAGAGTTCGATTCTGAATCCCGTATTTCATTCAGGGTCCACAATCCTTTATTTACTACTAACTGCCTTCAGTTGATCTGGTTCAGGAGCAGATTTCAGGAGGTTGTTTTGACCCAGTTCTCTGTTTTGAATGAGCTGTCGTTTGTGGATCTATATCATCCCCAGCCCGGAGGGGCAGTTTGCGGGCAGAGAGAAGGAGCTCCATATACAGAGTGGAAAGGGAGTGTTAAAAATAATTAGAGATCATCTAATGCAGAAAAAGTCTAACCAGGACCGTTTTCGGGAAAACAATGGTGTAGTTATCATAAGCAATTACTTGTTGAATTAATAGATGAATAGCACAAAACCTAGCAGTTGTATTTTTCTAAAATTAGCTCACAGTCATGTAATATTTAATTGAGAGAGGGAGAACTAAACCACCTGAAGATGAAATCTACGGCATTTGATACCCCAAATACGTTCACATTCCTTTTCTAGGAGGACCCATAGTTTTCACCTTCAACTAGATGGATTTAACACCCACGTCATTAAAGCTTTGACCTCACCCAGAGGATCTACTTTCTCAGAAAACCAAATGATCAAGTGACCAGACCAGAAAAACAATCTATTTTAAGAAAGAAAAAGTTGTGGCCCAAGGTATATTAATTGACTTACTTTCAACAGAGCGATAGGAAACGGGTTTTCACAGAGTCAGAGGATGTGAGCATTGAAAGGAAATAAGGACATCATCCAGTCCAGTGGCTTTGGGACACTTTAGAGCTGAGAAATTCTTTCTCTGGGGGCGGTGGGGCTATCTGCTCCCCTAGCTTATAAAATAGACCAAAGCGAGCTGCCCTGACCAAAGTGGGGGAAGCAGCTGGAAGCCTCAAATCATGATTTTCCCCTAGCCCCAGATGCAGTCTGGTGAAAACCAAAAAAAAAAATCAGTGAAGAAAAAAGTCCCTGAGGAAACAGAAACCTAGAAAGTTTAGATGATTTGCTCAAAGTCACTCAGATGTAAAGAATGGGTTTGGGATAGAGCTTCTGACTCCGGGTTCCCAGCTCTTCCTGCTGTGTCCACAAGTAGGACGCCAAATCCAAAGGGATTCCCTTCCCATTAGTGTGTGTGCACCCACTTGTTCGTGGTTCTGCCCTAATTTAACTAAGATCAGTGCTCCCCAATCTCTGGGTGGTTTCAGGTAGTTCCGAGCTTGGCCCAGCCACCCTGAGGGATGACAGGAATCTCTCTCTATATACACCCGTAACCCACCTCTGTGGGGAACACAGGCTGGGCAGCTCCAGGCTCTGCAGCCAGGCTCACCACTCTTCCAGAGAAAATTAAGACAGGGAAAGACTCTGGTCTGATCATGTTCTAACGATGCCCTCCTGCCTATGAGGTACCCTTTTCTAGCACTTGTTCATTAGCAAGATCCATGCACCTGGGGCTGGGCTGTGTGCTCAGCAAAGTCAGCAGAGCCTTCCCGTAGTAAGGCATATGGCCATATTATTTCCACTCCAAACAATTTTCTTAGCACCTATTTGGCCAAGTTCCCATTCTAAAGGCCACGGTAAAAATGAAATTGAACGAGGTCTTGAAATAAGTATCTGATCAATGCTGTCAAAGATAGTCAGCCAGGTGTTACTAGAGCATGCAGAGGCTTCACGAAGGAATATCTAGACTGTCTCTTGAAAAACGAGCAGAGTTTCGACAAGGAGAGAAAGGGAAAAGGGCATCCAGGTGAAAGCAACAGCCTGGACAGGGGGAAAATTTTCTCAGCAAAGTGGGAAAATTCAAGAATTGTTCAGGGAAAGGTTTGCTTTGTGGTTTGCAAAGGAATAGCAGCCATGAAGAGGCATAATGGAGAGATGAGATGAGCCAAGATTATGGAAGGGTTAGAGTGCTGTACCAAGGAGACTGGACTTATCCTGTATTCATTCCTAAGACAAGATATTAACACTAACTGGGTGCTAGGCACTATAGTAGGTGTTGGGGATGCAAGTGTAAAATTACAGTCTTGGAAGTAGGGGAGAGATGTAAAGAAATAAAGTGTCATAAGCACTATTATTAAAATCTGTATTAGGAATAATAGGTAAAAAGTGGTGGTGGTCAACCTCTAGTGGAGCTTAGGAAAGCCTCCAGGGACAAGGTGGTGGCGGGCATTGGAGGTTTAAGCAAACAGGACTGCTAGGCCAGGAACATGAGTAGAGCTGCATTTTACTAAGATTACCCTCACTGTGTTGTGTGACATGGTTTAGCAAGAGGAGCAATTAGAGACAAGGATCTTGGTTGGGAGATCATTACGTGGTCCAGGAGAGAGAGAGTGAGGGTAATGGCAGCAGTGATGGAAAAGAAGACATCAGTGGATTTGGCTAGTCCAAGTGTCAAATCAAAGAATGTATTGTATAGCAACCACCTACAACAAAGTCTAATTCACATAAATAACCTATGAAACCAAAGTTAGGTCGTTTCTCTACCAGCCATACGGGAGTACCACCAAAGACTGATATAATCCAGACACTCCGACTCACAGAACTTTCCCCATTCCTGTAATTGTGAACTGTCATATATCCACTCAGTCTTTAATAAATGACTCCTCTTTCTAAATACACCCCTTTTAAACCCATCTCCTGGTATTTTAACTAAGAACTTTTACCTATCCCTCCACTCTTTGTTTCCAAAGTAAATAAATCTTTCCAAAGAAGATTTATGGAAAGTAGGGTAATAATCTTCAAATATTTGAAGGTTTAACCAGGAGGCTTAAAAACATTTTTTGTGTAAATGAAAGAACAAATCTTTCTGCCTCTGAACCCCAGGGTTTGCTATACATAATGATAATAATTTCAATAAATCTCTCAGCAACCCTCTGTGGACCTCCCATACACATATAGATCAGAGAAGAGTGGAGAAAGATACTTTCAAGAAATTAACCTGGCGAGCAGGGACTCGAGGTAGAAGTTGAGAAGATTGGAGAAGCTAAGAGCGGGTTGACTCAGCAGCAGCCTTTCCTCCTCTGTATGTGCGAAGGACATCCTTAACGATGTGTGATGGGGAGGGGGGCACATAGGCTATATTTGGATAAGTGAATGTGATTTGTGCCTAAAATGGTGCAATTTCCACATCATGGTCACTCAATAAATATTTATGGAACTGAATTTCAAGGGGGAAGATTGCAGATGAATACAGGGAAAAACTTTCCAACAAATTAGAGCTGTTCAAGTATGATGACTGGAGAAGCGCAAGACCTCTCTAACCATATTTTTCTCCTTCTCTTTCTTCTTCCCCTCTTCCTCCTCCTCCACCTCCTCCTCCTTCCTCTTCCTCTTCATTAACGAAAACAACATCGTGATTGCAATTATTACTCCATGAGAAAGACCACACTGGAACTACAGGGGATACAAAGTCCCAACTGCCAGGGAATGACAATTTAGTGTATATTTGCATGTGTGTGGGGGCGGTGTGTGTGTGTGTATGTGTGCATGTAGTGGGGGAGGGGAGGAGAAGAGACAAGAGAATTAGAGACAATAATAGAAATTAGAGTGAGACACAGCACTTTCTGGTCATTTTATGACAAAAGGATTCAAAGGAAAAATGACTAAGAAGATCAGGAGAAAAGATTTTTTGAGAAGGATGAATAAAACCTTGAAGGATTCCATTTTAATAAAACGGGCAATGGATGAGCAAGACAGGTGGCAGTTATCTATTATATTTTGGCTGGAACATAGAGTACAGATAGCAGAAGATAGGATTGGAAAGCTTGTTGGGATCATATGGGAAAGTTTATTGGCAGTTTGCACTGGATCTGGATAGCTTTTTAGGGTCTTGTTACAATAGAATGATAGGATTTAAACTGCATTCTAGGGAGACTCATCTGGCAGCAATGAAATGAAAAGATTATAAGAGAAAGAGAAAAGAGGCAAGGAAAGAAGTGGACAGACAATAGTCCAGAAGTAAGATAATGACTCCCTGAACTCAGGATGGAGAAAAGGAAGCAGGTGTGAGAGAAATAGTGATGTGAGAGAGGCCCTAAAATGGCCCTGCGATGCTGAGTTTGGATAACTCTAGGTAAGTTAGTTCCACCAATGGAAATAGACACAGAAAGGATCATCCCAAAAAAGAAAAGATGAAAAAGAAAGGAAAATGCAGAAGAATTGCTCCTTTGGAAATGCATTGAAATATATACTCCACCATGCCTGCTTCATTTAGATTTTAGACACATCTGAGTAGCAGCTCTTTGATATGTTGCACATAATAGTTTATTACGAATAATGGTGGAAGTGCTGAAGTTAGCAAATGACATACTATTTTTTATAAATGAGTATGGATTCAAAGTTATGGCTCTAAAGAGCACACAGTATTCACTTGCATTCTGATAGGACTTAAGTGGAAGGGAAAGGAGTGTAGATGCAGCAAATTCATCAGAGCCCTGAGGACACCCGTGGGAATGTATCATTGGTGAGAATAAAACATGCCATTTCTTTCTCTTACGGTGAAAAGTGAGAGAACCACTGGTTTAAGAGATTAGAGCCTGTGAATTTCTTTGAATAGTGTCAAAGACTGTCGAGGGAACAAGTAAGAAATAATCTGACCCTATTGTAGGCCCTAGTCAGCTGTTCAGGCCTAAAGGCCCTTCACATTCTGTCTGTCCATCTAGCAACTACTTGGAAGTACCTGAACTTCTACCTCTTCTGACACACATGTAAATGAATGATTCAAGTCTTATAATAACTCACCTGGAACTGGAATTTGATTTAATCTGGATCTATCTTCAATCAATGGGGGGTAAATTATGGATAACAGGAGTGTGGGCTGTGGAGTCAAACAGTTGTAGGTTTGAAGCCTGGTGCCCCATTTAGCAGCTGTGAGAACATGAGTAAGTTAACTAACCTCTGTGTGCCTCAGTTTCCTGATCTCTAAAAAGAGAATGAGAGCACCACCCTCAGAAGATGGTGATGGGGATTGGAAGGGACAATGGGTGCCAACTGTCTAGCATGGCTCTGATATTAGGAGCCGCTCCACGAAGAATGATTCTTGCCCGCCTTCCAGCCCACACATGGAACTGCGATCAATAGCAGGCTTGAAGCCACACGGGGGACGTGAAAGCAAACCTCCAATAAACCAGGCTTGCCCAAACTGCTTAATAAGAGAAAAAGGGACTTTTGCCATAGACATAGCTTTCAGGAGAAAAATTGTTTCTCTTTCAACTAAAGCTAATACATTAAATATTCGAGATGTTGGCTAAATCTACTCTTAATATTGTTTTAAAAAATTCAAGCAACAGCAGATCAAAAATTGAGAAATGAAGACTTCTGCAGACACGCCAGCTCAGCCACACTATTTTTCCCATGAATTTTCTGCTCAGGGATTAACTGTAACGGTTTCATTTCACACTTTTCCATTTAAAATGGTGTGTGGCTAAGCTAAGGCACTCAACATAGCTATTTCCTGTTTGCTTTTTCCATTTGTATTAAATGCTATATGAGATATTGTGCTATTTCCTGTGTGAGCTATAATCAGTAATCATAATTTTGCTGTGTCAACTTATGTAACAAAAGACCCACAAAGGCATCTCCTTCTAACCAGTTGTGTGACCTTGAAAAACTTACTTATCTTCCTTAGTCTCAGGTCTTCAGCTGAGAAAATAGGTTTAATAATGTCCCATTGTTATGAAAATTAATTGTTGGGAGAATTGAGATATGTACATAATTTTTCTAGCATAATCCCCATCCCAGCTTCCTATGATAAAGCAAGATGGTGACAATTCAGATTTTGAATATGCCAGAACTATTCTAAGTGCTTTCTGCATACTAACTCACTTAATCTTCTCAAAGACTTTATGAGCTAGGAACTATGATTGTCCCCATTATACAGAAGGCAAAACTGAGGCACAGGGAGGTTAAGGAACTTGCATAAGGTCATTTACCAGTAAGTGGGGTCAAGTCCAGGCAGTTGGTTCCAGAGGTTGGATTCATACTCTCTACAGCCCTTGTCAAATCTGGGTTCACGAATTTAACATATTTGCATGATTCCATATGTCTGTGATCTGCAAATTTTTGTGAAAGAATGCTAGGATCTCTTTCAATCAAGTCAAAGTGCTGGATAGAAGTTTAAAATGTCTTTTGGCTTGATCTCTTTTCCCAGGTAATCCTACTAGACCCAAATCAAGTCAGTAAATGGCTGCCCAGCCACCTCCCATTACTTGCTAAATGTGCTCTTAATTTAACTAAGGTATCAGAGAAAAACAAAACTTGTCCTTTGAGTCTCAAATGAATTGCTTCACATTCCCATCTGGGGGGTCCTTGCATCCCTCCCACCTCCAGGATTCTGGATGCACAAGAAAGGTGTTCCTTTTGATACTGCTGGTCAAGTTCCAGTTCTTCCCATGGAAATATTGACTCTGTGATCAATATGTGTATCAGCTCATTGTGCACTGTGGGTTTTCTCTAACACGTGGATCTGGATGTGGAAAATCCAGAAGGGTCCCTTGATTTTCACACACACACACACACACACCCCCCACACACAAGTCTTTATATGTACTTTATTGTAATTTATAAGTACTTTATGTCCTTTACTGAAGACTCATATAGAGGAGTTTATATCATACCAATAAGAACAAACCAAAACAATTAAAATTAATATGGTATAAATATATTTTTCCATCAACTGAGGCCTAGTATCAGGTAGTTCAATACTCTCCCCTTCGTCTACGCCCACCCTCGCTAGCAAAAAATATTATACTTTCATCTTCTTATACAGAGCACTTCAACCTCTCTTTGATCTATCTTTTCCTTCCGTAGCTTTCCTGGGGCCTAACCTTCCTGATCAACTCTTCACATCAGGCCAGTTCATCAACCTGGAGAAATTCTGAGGCCAGCTACTAAGATAGTCGATTTTTGCCCCATTCTGTTACATTAAGCTTGTCCACAGCCCAGCTGAGGACTGCATCTCTGTGAACAACCAAGCTTGGCAATTAGGTGGCAAGTTCTAACATCCCACCTTAACTCTCCTTACAATTCGAGGCAGTTGCCTCTTGTCCTACATGCAGAAACCCAGAGTGTGGGATGCATCCAGCCTTAGCTAGTATTCTACCCCAGAGATTTTCTGCTTCTTGGTGGAGAAGGTGTTTTGAATTTTCCCCAATTCCTGAGGCCATTGGCTGGAGGGGAAGAGAGAGGAAGTGGGGCGAGAGAAGCAGTTACCTAGGAGGGCTCTCAGCATCATGGGGTGGAAAAGGAAGGGCGCTGATGGAAGAACGAATGGGCAGAGTTTAGGGGGCCCCACTGAAGGTGCATCAGAAAAGGGAGCATGGCAGAGAAAGACCCGGATGTTTCACGTGGCTGGGAGCCCTGCGAGAATAACTCGGAGACTGAGAATCAGGTCCAGATCCACTGGCTGATCACCCTGTTTTATCCTTTGCTAATGTGCAGCTAGCTGCCATTTTTCTCTCCTCTCCTCTTTTTCTTTTACCTTGTGGTCAGCATTTCCAATTAATATTTATTTAACACCAAGCATGGGGTAGATATTTGGAGAACAAACTGAGAAGGAAAGCCTGGACCCTGCCCTGGAAACTTTTTGGGGACTTTTGGGGTCTTTCCCAGAGACACCTGCTGATTCTTCTACAGCTGCTGTGCTGGGTAACTTCACAACCGGTGTGAAACCCATTTAGCCCAGATTCAGTCCCAACCATCTTCAAATGGGTAATAAAGAATGTAATAGGAATTAGTGAAATTTCCAGTTAAGCCAAATACGTGGACTTTGGTATATAATAGGAATGTATTGGCAAAAGTTAAAAATGCCTCAAGAAAGTGTACATTTACTGAGTGGAAAGTGGATCAGCCTACGAGTGCTGCTAGTCCTTAAGAATGTGGACGGTCTAAGCGCTGATGGAGGGTGCCTGGCTGCTATGAAGTCTTCCAACATCTCTTCAGAGTCGACACCATCAGCCAATTTCTCCTCATGGAAACCATTTTGAGACCAAAAAAATATTATAGTTTCCTCTCATTTAATTACATGGACCTTTGCTAAATTAAATGCACTAAGAGGCTGGGAGCCAACATCTACAAAGGAGAAATCTCAGACTCCTCTGTTTTTTGCTGGTCTGTGCTTCCTTGAAAACAGGCACTGGGCGATGGAAAATGTGGTAAAAGTTTTAACGTTCGTGCTAAAAGGAAAAACACCTTTCCTTTCCTTTACATTGGCCAGCCACACCTGGCAAGGCAAAGACCAGCTGAGTGAAAAGTCACTTATGCAAAATCCAGCTGAGCTGTCAGTTGAACTCAGTAACTCAGAAACGAAAGATCAGGGGAAAGAACCTCCAGCTTAAGATACATTGCATTTCTGGGGTTAGAATATATATATGTATATAAAATAGAATATTCTATAGATATATATTATCTTAGATAATATATAGATTACATGGATAATGTTCTATAGACTATGTATATATATTCAACTTTTTTTGAGTTGATGAGAAGTAGGTCATTAACCCTCAAAGAAATAATTGCAAAGAAAATACCCCAAAGTGTGCAATTTTATTTTATATTGTATTAGTACTTGGCACACAATACAATAAAATTAAAAGTAGTGAAAACAGTTCTCTATAAAGTAGGAGAGATTTGCTCTATAATTTCCAGTGTGATGCCAGTCCTTTATGAAGCTGAGTAGAGAGGAGACAGGAGATAGGGGCACTTAGTAATTCCGTAAGTCTTCTCTCTAATTTGG
This sequence comes from Equus asinus, assembly GCF_041296235.1. Classification (NCBI taxonomy): domain Eukaryota; kingdom Metazoa; phylum Chordata; class Mammalia; order Perissodactyla; family Equidae; genus Equus; species Equus asinus. The sequence continues at coordinate 30,301,455 of NC_091800.1, read as the reverse complement.
CCAGAAAGGAATTTACATCTTCTTTGCTTGATCCTGAGACATGTATCCTCAGGTGGGAAAAGAAATCTGGTGGGGGGAGTGCGGGGAGGAGGTAATTCTACTCTTAGCTTTTCCACATGGCTTTATTCAAAAATTGTTTAACTTTTTTGGAAACAATTTCTCTACTTGAAAAATAGAAAAACAGATGCTTCCCAACAGATCCTGATTGTTGCATGTCTTGAAAAGTGAGGTGAAGCAAGCAGAGATGTTTCTGTCTGTTCTCGATGAGTGGGGTGGTACCACAGAATCACTGCCGCAGCACACTCACCTCCTTGTCCTAACATCCAGGCCAATTTGAGATGCGTTGGAGTCTGTCCATGGCATTAAGGAAGGCTGCAAAAGCTTTCCCTAACGTTAAATTCCTTAGTCAACTCCTGGGCCTCTTTAAACTGTGAACAAGAAGACCCTTGTTCTGGAAAATCTATCGCCTCTTGCCAACACACACACATATACAAAAACATGACTGTTGGGCAAATAAATCTTTCCAGAGAAAATAGATTCCTTTCCAATTCAGTCAACTGTACTGAGCTGGAAAGGAAGAAATGTTATTTTTCCACGATGAAGGGAAAACAAGATCTCTCCTTGTTTACCCTGTCTAGCCCATTTCAAAAGAAGGTCAGTTTAATGCCTTCACTTAAAAAAAAAAATCTCAAGCGTTGTTTATCGGAAGACACTTGGTTCCTTTCGGGCTGGGAATCACACATTGGAGCTCTGTGCTTTTTCTCTTTGACCCAAGATACACATGGCAGGGCTGAATTCCCTGCTGCTCTGGAGATGTCACAAGTGTTGGGAATGGGAAAGACAAAGGGTGAGGACAGAGTCTGGTGATGTGGGATGCTTTGCCATTGGCCAGCCTCCCTATCGCCAGCCTGTGTCCCACCCAAATCACTGAGCATGAAATGTTGAGCTTTTGAATTGATCTCCACTTCATTCAAGGCCACACACATAATCTATGCTTTCTTTTACCTATATTTCCCGTAATTTGTGGACCCAAATCATCCCTTAGGACAGTGAGAAAGCACGGAGTAATGAAGTGCCTAGCTGAAGAGCATGGATAGAATTTAAATTAGAAACTAGGCTGTAGGGGCCAGCCTGGTGGCGCAGCAGTTAAGTGCACACGTTCTGCTCTGGCAGCCCTGGGTTTGCTGGTCCGGATCCCAGGTGTGGACATGGCACCACTCAACAAGCCATGCTGTGGCAGGTGCCTCACATATAAAGTAGAGGAAGATGGGCACGGATGTTAGCTCAGCGTCAGTCTTCCTTAGCGAAAAGAGGAGGATTGGCAGCAGATGTTGGCTCAAGGCTAATCTTCCTCAAAAGAAAAAAAAGAAAAGAAAAGAAAGAAGGCTGTATATTCCCTGGTATGTTCTTTAGAGCTTACCAGAGTAAGTCTCAAAGAAGTCCCAACCACGGCTGCACTAACTTGACTGAAGACTCTAGCTTCCTAGCTCCTCACCATGAAAATGGGCTTCATGTGTCTAGCAGGTAGCATACAGTTATTGCTCAGTAAAAGTTTGGTGAAGAGACTCAAACGGGTTTTAAAAAATGATAAATCTTGGAGATTAAACTTAAAAAAACCTTATTATGAAAAATGTTCCCACAACATGGATAAACCTTGAGGACATTATGCTAAGTGAAATAAGCCAGTCACAAGAAGACAAATGCTGTTTGATTCCATTTATACGAGGTGTCTAAAATAGTCAAACTATTAGAAACAGAAAGTAGAACGGTGGTTTCCAGGGGCTGGGGGGAGGCAGAAAAAGGGGGTTGTTTAATGCGTACAGAGTTTGAGATTTATAAGATGAGAAAGTTCTGGAGCTCTGTTTCATAACAATTCAAATATACTTAACACTACTGAATTGTACCCTTAAAAATAGTTGACGGTAAATTTCATATTGTGTTTTTACCACAATAAAAAAAGGTTTTACACATAATCATTTCATAAACCAGAGAATAATACACTTAAAACGGATCTGAGAGAAGTCATCTTGTCACCCTCCCACCCAAAGCAGGATATTCCATTAGATATTACAGAGAAAGGTAATAATGTTACAGCTTTTAATTTGTTTCAAGTGTTGTTAATTTGTGCTTACCAGAAGCTTATGCAATATGCATTTCTTTCTTCTCTGTCTCGTTCCAGACCAGCTCCCAACAGAACAAATGTTCTGCTTGATTGCATTGGAACGTGAGCGAGCCCCAAATGGAAAAAGCTGCTTGCCTCCTTCCCGTTTGTTTAATGGCTGGTGCGGTTTGGATCTTCCCAGGTCTGGGAGGGAAAAAGATTTGTTTTAGAATTAATATTCTGAAACCCGAGGAGAAGAGTCGGAAAACCTGCAGTTCCCTCAAGGTACAGCCAAAACTATTCCATGGGCTCCCGGGTTCAAGGGATCCTTCCAAGGCCCCATTCAGCCTGGCTCCAGACACTGAAGGGAAAGGAGGAAGCCTTTGTAAAGACTTCTTGCCAGACGCACTAACAGCCTCATGGCTATTCCAAAGCAACCTCCATTTCTAACCACTGAAGTGGGAAAAAAATGTCATGTTGTTTCTTAGTCAAACTCTTGTTATCTGGGATTGATGCACAGGAATTTGCTGATTTTAAAGAGAATGTTTAAATAATGCAGGCTTTAAAATATTGTATCCCGACCTGTGCTGTTCCATGCGGTAGCCACCAGCCACAAGTGGTTATTAAGCACTTGAAATGTGGCTCATCCAAACAGAGATGGTTTTAAGTATAAAATACACTCCAGATTTTGAAAGCAATGAAAAAAAGATATAAAATATCTTAATTTTTATATTAATCACATGTTGAAATTATATCTTGTATATATTGGATTAAATAGAATATATTATTAAATCAATTTGACCTGTTTCTTTTTACTTTCTTAACATGACTACTAAAAAGTTGTTTTTTTTTTAAAGACTGGCACCTGAGCTAACAACTGTTGCCAAGCTTCATTTTTCTTTTTTTTTCGGCTTTTTCTCCCCAAGTCCCCTCAGTACATAGTTGTATATTTTAGTTGTGGGTCCTTCTAGTTGTGGCGTGTGGGATGCCGCCTCAGCATGGCCTGATGAGCAGTGCCATGTCCGTACCCAGGATCCCAACCGGCGAACCCCTGGGCCGCGGAAGGGGTGTGCAAGAACTTAACCACTCCGCCATGGCGCCGGCCACCTAAAAAGTTTTAAATGACATACGTGGCTTGCATTATATTCCTATCAGACAGTGCCAATATAGACTATTCTGTGAAATTTAGGATTAATAAGAAAGAATTGAAGGTAAGGGTCCACAAAGTTATGATAAAATAGTAATAATAGTCATAATAATAGTATATAGTCTTTATGATGCATCTACTGTATGTCTGACACTTAATCTATATGATTTTATTTAATCCTAATAACATTCTTGAAAGGTAATTATCATTAATCCTATTTATTGAAAGGCTAAGTATCTTGCCCAAAATTGTATAGCTTGCTAGTGATAGAGCTGGTATTTAAATACAACTCCTGGCACCAAAATATATGAGCTTTCCAGTCTGAAATGATGTCTCCTAAGCATTCTTTACCTTGCTTTAAAAAACACGCCCAAGAATGGATGTTAGCTCAGGGCCACTCTTCCTCAGCAAGAAGAGGAGGATTGGACGTGGATCTTAGCTCAGGGCTAATCTTCTTCTTCAAAAAAAAAAATTGCCCAAGAATATTGACACTAGTGATTTGGAAAAAATAGAGATATCTTCCCATTCAGTTCCTATGGATTAACAGTTTTGATGATCTGAAAAATCAGTGTTATCTATTCATTCTTTTATTATTGAGAAGGGCTTATTAGAAACATTGGTCTTTAAACTATAAAAACTAACAGAATTTTAGTTGGAGAAAATTACAAATTAAGATTCAATCTTTCCTAAACACAGAAGAAAAAAGGAATTTATTTGATGGGGGAGAAGTTAATATTGATTGAGTACCTACTAGTTCTATCAGGGTGTCCCATAAGTTTGTAATTATTAACATGTCCAAAATAGAAAACATCATTTTTATGCCCAAACCAGCTCCTCCTCCTTCATTCTGTATCTTGGGCACTGTTATCTGAATCTACCCAGTCGATTAAGCCGGAAACCTGTTATTTTCTCTGCTTCTATTATTTCCTTACCCTCCTTTTAATCTTGCCAGCTTACAGGACACAGGTTTACTTTCTTTGCGTGAATGGTACAGACCGTGCTTCCCAATGGCTGCACCAATCCTTTCTCTCACCAACAGGATATATCCTCTTATCCAGCCAATACAGGGTGGAATTTGGCTTTCTGAGTTTCTTACAGTCAAATAGGTATAAAATTATAGCTCATTGTTATGTTAATTTGCTGGGTTACATCATTTGTTAGCTTTTTGAATTTATTTCTCTGTAAAGCTCCAGTTGGTAAACTTTTCCCCTTTTTCTATTGAGGTTACTGTCTTTTTCTTGTTGATTTATTTGATTTGATTTCTTGTTTGAGTTGTGTTCTTCTTCTATGTTCTAGATAGGAGTCCCTTGTCCATTTGAAACATTCTAAAGGCTCTTCTCCCACCTTGAGATATGTTTCTAACTTTATCCACATGCCTTTTGTATAACAGAAACCCTTAACTTTGACGCACTCAAAAATCAATTTTATACCATATGGTTTTTTGAAGTTTTTGCTTAAGAGCTTCTTTACTACCTCAACATCAGATACATTTTAGAGTAAATTTATCATGGATCTCAAAGACCTAACTGGAATTTGCATGGGATTACATTGTGTTTACTAGATAAATGTGGGAAGAATTCATATCTTCAGAATATTAAATCTTCTCATCTAAGAACAAGGAGTGTTTCTCTTCATTCAGGTTTTTTTCAATGTTCTTTATTAGAATGTTTAAGTTTTCTCAAGGAGGCCTATGTATTCTTGGTTATGTTAATTATCAAGCATTTTTTAGTTGTTGTTGCTACGTTTTTTTTACAACATTTTCTATTTGTCTGCTGTTGGAAATGTTCTTATAATTCGATCATATATCCACCAAATTCTTATTAGTTTACCTCTTGATTCTATATCAGTTACTCTGAGTAGATGAGTATATCATCTGCAAAAGTGGATAATTTGTTTCTTTCCAATCTTCTTATCTCTCTTTCTTTCCTCCTGTGTTGGCCAGCACTTCCAATAATCTAGTATCGCTTGTAATTTACAGTGGTTTCTGACAGTCAGAATATTTGTCTTATTTCCAATCTTAACAGGAATGCACTTAAAGTTTGTCTCAAGTATATTTGCTGACGATTTTGGAATATAACCATCATCCATTTAAGAGAATTAAAGAAACCCATTTCTACTCTTAGTTTGCTAAGAGTTTTTATCATAAATAAGAATTTGTCAAGTGCTTTTTCTGTGTCAATTGAAATTATCATGAGATTTTAAAAATTTAATCTATTAATGTTATGAATTAGGTTGGCAGAAACTCTAGTGATGAACAATTCATTAATCAAGCTGTATCATTTTAAAACATATCATTGGAATTAATTAGCTAATATTTTAAGATATTTTTCATCTAGGTGAATAAGACAAAGGGAGTATAGTTTTCTTTCTTTTTTTTAATACTGTATTCATCTGATTATACCAATATTATTAAATGAGCTTGGCAGATTTTGGTGTGTCTCGTCTGAAATAACTTACACTGCAGATGGAAATTTATCTTTCCTCAAGAGTTTCACCTAAAAAACCATTTGGGCCTACAGTTTTTTGAGAAGGGAAGTTGTCAGTTGCAATTCAATCTCTTTAAAATGTATTGGTCCATTCAAATTCCTTATCTCTTATGACAATTTTGGCATTTAATATTTTTTTTATTTTCTCTAGATTTTGAAACTTCTTCATTCACAAAACTTTCAGTATTTTAACATTTTAAAAAAATTATAGCTGCTGGTAGGGATTTCAAACAATATAGAAATGATTAAAGAAGAAATTGAAAAACACACTCCAAATCCTATGCCCCAGAAATAACCATAATGTAAACATCTCTATATGCATATAGTTATAATTTTATAGCAGACATTTCTCTATATGTATAAAGTTATAATATTATTAGTAAGAATAGCAAACATATAGATTACTTATTATTTCATACAGATACAGATAGAAGAATGGATGTCTGGACAGCTAAATGATGGGTAGATAAATAGATAACTCTGCATATATTTCTATTATAATACCCATAACAAATTTTTTTGTGTGTTTATTGATTACGAGTACATCCTCCACTGGATTCTGCGCACAATGCCAGTGGGAATGCTGTCTTTGCATCACTAGAGCTAGCCTGGTTCTATCCTAAGCTTATCAAATGTTTATCAAATGCATGTGTGAGGAAATGAATGAACGTGCAATGCCATGTGCAAACATTGTTCTAGGAGCTACACACCTTTTGTTTGTAGAATCCTCCCCAGACCCTTGCAAGAAGACAGTATCATCCCTATTTTATTGCTGAGGAAACTGAAACTAGAGGTAAGTAATTTGCCCAGGGTTTAACAAGGGACAGGTGACTGGCGGGCTTCTGGCATCAGATCTACTCTGATACCTGCTCTCTTTCCACTGCACCATACTGATAATCAGAATAAACACCCCAGAATAAGGAAAAGACAAAAATGCAGAAGAGCCAAAAGGAATACCAAGAATTTGCAGTTCCTTCTTTGAACAGCGTTTAATAAGCTCCTCCTAAACACCCAGCATTAGGGTAGGACTGGGTTTTAGTGACTCAAAAACAGGGCTCTCACCTTTTACCCCTACTAAGCAAACAGTGCAATGTGTGGCCTCAGGCTTAGGCTCTGCTCTAGAGTGTGGAGTGGGATGAAAGAGAGACGTTTAAGAAAGGAGATGGTTACCAAAGGCTTCCTCTGTAAAGACAGGGAATGAAGAAGATAGGCAACTGGAGGAGAGAGGGACAGTGCTCCACATCAACAGTGAGGAGCAGAAGAGAGGGCCCTGTTGGGGACAGAAGCAGGGCTGCAGCCCTACTTAGTCCTCTTTGTAAAATGGTACCCGTGTGGGTCCACTAATGAGGGAAAATGGCCTCTCTGGGCTGACCAATTAGAATAAGTTTCCCCTTTTCCAGCTGCATGCACTACACACAGAGCTGAGCAAAAGCAGATTTCGGCCCCTATTACATCAGCTCAACTGGGTGACCTTGTCGCGGCAAAACCACACGGCCACCCTGCCTCCTGGGGAGAAGCTCCTAGTAAGCCTGTTCTCATCATTGCTCACTTTATTTAAGGTCACTTTAACAAGTCATTAGAACACATCACAGTTGGTTTTATGATATCTGTCATTTAAGATGAACAAATATGTCAATAAAAAGAATTATAACCCAATTGGGGGGTGGGGTGGGAGGGCAGGATAGCTTATTTTCTGGTGACTTGTGTGTTTCCAGAAACCCCAATTAAGAATTTCAGATTTCTGGGACCCGCCCCATGGCCGGGTGATTAAGTTCACGGGCTCCGCTTCAGCAGCCCATGGTTTCGCTGGTTGGGGTCCTGAGCACGGCCATGGCACCGCTCATCAAGCCATGCTGAGGCGGCATCCCACATGCCACAACTAGAAGGACCCACAACTGAAAATATACAACTATGTGCTGGGGGCATTTGGGGAGAAAAAGAAAAAATAAAATCATTTAAAAAAAAAGAATTTCAGATTTCTTAACCTCGTTTTCAAATATCATCACTTCTCTAAAAAGGTATGTAGTCTGGATGAGGGTGTATTAAAAAAAATATTTTGGGACCCTGTTCTTGTCTTTTTTTTCAAATTCTGAAATTTTGTTAGGTACAGCATATACACAGAAAAGTGCACAAATTATAAGTGTACTACTCAACAAATTTTCACAAAATGTATCCATCCAGGTAGCCAGCACCCAAGTCAAGAAACAGAATTAGTACTAGCACCCCAAGAACCCTTTTATGTCTTCCAACCCGTCCTCACCATCCACAGACAATCACTGCTCTGACTTCTAGTATCCCAGGCTCACTTTGGCTGTATGTGAACTCTATAAATGGAATCATTCAGTGTGTACTATCTTCTGTCTAGCTTCTTTCCCTCGACCTTGTATTTGTGAAATCCATACACATAATTACTAGTAGCAATAGTTTACTCATTCTCACTGCTGTGTAGTATGCCCCTCCTAGGAATGTACTACAAATTATTTACTTCATTCTACTGTTGATAGACATTGGGGTCATTTCCTGTTTGGAGCTAATGTGAATAGTGGCCAGCCATTTTTAATGTTTGATCACTGTTGACGTACTCCTGTCAAAAGCCACATCAAGCGTGAATGTGAAATTCAAGGGCTGATAAATTTCTGTGGCTGTAGGAAGCGAAACAATTGCAAAAGATCATTTTCCTTGCTTGCAAAATTTAAAGGTATGGTTATTCTATAAGGCAGTTATATGCAATGCACTGCATAATGCTAGTAGACGATAGGTGAGAAATGAACAAGATCGATGAATTTGCAAGTGAAGGGTATTCGTCTGTGTGATCCCAGTCCCAGCAAGAGCTGGTTATTTGTATCCTCTGCCTTTAGCAAAGTTTGGTAACTTTTTCATGATATGATAATATGACACTCCTAGGATTTAACATATACACTGTGCTAATTGACTTAAAACTCTGTGAGGTAGGTGGCAAGTGGCATTGCTCCCATTTTCCCGAAAAGGGAGTTGAGGCACATCACTTTACCTCCCTCTTACCGCGTTCATGACAGCGAGTCAGTATCAGCTTCAAGCTGTGAGCTGAGAACAGTCTCCAGCCATCCTTCCCACACAGTCAGCCTGGCAGGGTGCCCAATGTGTTGTTGGGAAGGCCGTGGGAGGAGCCGCAGCCTTGAGGTGGGAGGAACTCTATTAATACCTTAGATTTTTATAGTTCTCTGCCTCTAGAGGACTTGAAGCTTCCTTTGAGAAGAGCTGGCCAAAGTTTGTGACTCATATGCCAGCATTAGGAGAAATGCCATTTTGGAGATGGGCCTTCCTACTGCTCATGTGGCGACTTCCAGGCTCTTGTAGGGACTGACTTCTCACCCCTGGTTACTATGTTCAGGGTTCAAGAAACTGATGAACTAGACAAGGGGTAGTTCTCTTTTTTCCCCTAAACATCACTCACAGCATCCTTAGGCTTAGGCTCTTAGGCTTTCAGGGTGTCTTCCAACGAGTTGCCCTGATCCCAGGATTCCTTTGGCTGTTGATGAAGCCTATGGACTCTTTCTCAGAACACTGTTTTAAAACGTGTAAAATATAATACACAGGACTACAAAGGAAATCAAGTATATCGAAATGCAGTTATCTAAATAGTAAAAAAAAAAAAGACAAAACAAATTTGTGATATAGTAATATATATGGAAGATTGGCCCTGAGCTAACATCTGTTGCCAATCTTCCTCTTTTTTTTTTCTCCCTGAAGCCCCAGTACATAGTTGCATATCCTAGTAGTAGGTCATCCAGTTCTTCTATGTGGGATGCCACCACAGCATGGCTTGTTGAGCGGCGCATAGGTCCACGCCCAGGATTCGAACAAGCAAACCCCAGGCCACTGAAGTGGAGCATGTGAACTTAACCTCTCAGTCCTGGGGCTGGCCCCTATATGTGCTTCTTTATTGACATGTTAGACAACAAGATCTAGAGGTGGGAAAATAATTAACATAATTTCAAAGTACTAGAGTGTATTCACAATATTTGAAGATATCTGCAACAGCTATAATGTGATATTAAAATATTTTCCTTTCTACTGGTGTCAATGTCACAGATACTAACACTTCTGTGGTTTGCTGTCTATATTTCTACTTGAAAGAAATTTAATGTTTCCATTAAAGGTTAATAAAAACTTAAGATGTATCCCTTTTCCCATCTAAATTCATAGCCCCTCTGAATGCCATCACAAACCCCAAAATCTTGTCCCACTTCAATGCCCCGAAGATGGTCCCTATGCTGGACACACACATACATACCTCTAAATAGCATTAGCCATCTGGAACCCAACAGCCTCTCTCCAGAAAGCTGGATTCTGGGCCAGTCCTACAGTCAGATCAGAGAACAGCCAGCTTTGAGCTTGTGACTATGATTCTCAGACTTTGCTAGTGTGACCAGGCAACAATTGACCTTGAATATAATGGTGCTGCCTTCTCATGTCGGTTCCCAGCATGTCTTCCTATGACAGGCTGAGAAACAGACCTTCTTTTAAATGATGTCCTTGCTCTTTGGAAACAATCAAGGAAGTTTAGATGATATGCAGGAATTACCATTCATTTTAAGTTGATGCTAATCAGGTGGATGAAAGCATTGTGGTTATGAAAGAAAACATCCCTATTTTTTAGAGATGTATACTGAATATATAGGGGTAAGTAACATATCTTGGATTTGTGATTACAATTTTTTAATTACTTTTGGTAAAAAAGGAATGAATGAAACAAGTGGTGAAAACTTGAAAATTCTGGACTCTGGCTGATGGATGCATGGGGGTTAGTTAAACAATTTTCTCTACTTCAGTGTATATTTAAAATTTTTTATTATTAAAAACCTTAAAATAATTTTTGGATCAGGAAATTAGGTAGAGATTGCTTTTTCATAGTGCCAGTTTACTTCTTTATAATAACTATTATTCAATTTACTTCCATGCACAATACAATGACTCGATTGCATTGTCTCTCTTATAATAAATATAGAAGATTTAAAAATTGGTTTCGCTCATACCTTTTGCCGGTTTTGGGGCATGGTCTTGCCCTCTAGGAGTTTATATTCAAGTCAGGAAGAGCTAATGTATATACATGAAACTACAATCAGGAAACAGCATAAGACAGGTATGGTATAAATGCCAAAACTTGTAGTAAAGATGGAAAATGTGATAGGAGTTCCGGGAAAGGGGGAGATCAGTGGCTTTGAGTTGGAAGTTGCTGCCTATCGGTCTCTGAACTTTGGGTTCACTGCCTCCTGCTGTTTAGGCTTCTTTCTTGGCACTCATTTCTCCACAGTGGAATTCCCTCTGGATTCATAAAGCTCGGAAGCAACAGCATTCTTGCTCCCAACAGCTCCCTATCCGCATTCCCTAGGAGGCTGTTGGACACATCCTGAGTCTCCATGGATTGTATGCCCTCATTCTGCTCAGGCTCCTCTATTTCATCTTTCTATTCAAGATGGTGAACTACAGCCCAGATGCTAAGTACCACCATGAACATTCTTACACACGCAACCCAGTGTGGTCCCTGGCCCTGTGTGGCGGCCATAATGCTTGCCAGGCAGGCAGCCAGAGGACTACCATGCCTGAACCCAAGGGTTGCCTCGGAGGAGAGCCCCTTCCTGCCAAGCGCTAAGGAAGGGGACTCTGGCCAGCAATAAAGCTTCCCAAAGATCTACCACGAGGGGACAATGAAAGCAAAGGAGTAGGTGTCTAAGCACAACTGTGGAGGCCAACTGGCAACAGCTGCTGGGGCCAAAATCATTGCCCCCAGAATGGGCTGGAAGGATCTGTCAGAGCATTTCGGGGGGGGGGGGGGGCAGTGTTGGGAATCCCTAGAAGGCATTGAAGAAGACCTAAATCCTGGATGATCTAAATTTTTTTAAAAAGTCGTTTCTTCACATTGCTTAGGTGATTTAAACCAAAGGAAGTTTTTCTTTTGCTTTTCTTTTTTTATCTTCCTTTATTCTCATTCTGAATTATCTGAGGCACTGGGGCCAGGTTACTTGGTGAGGCTGAGTTGGCAAATAGGTGAAGCAAGTGTTGGGAGAGGAGGTGAGATGTGCATATACCAATGATGCCGTTCACACAAGAGCTGGAGATTGCTGTGATTGCCTTTTGGTCCCAGGAAAGGGCTTCTTTCACGGCTTAGAATCACAAGTTTGAAGTGAAAGAGAAAACATCAAATCCATGGGACTTACCAGTGGTAGGAGTCAAGGAATCTATCCAGGACACACCCCTGACTGACAGATATGCAAGACTTCAATCCAGTTGGCCGTCCGTCTCTGGGACCTGCCTCTCCTGGCCTCCAAATGTCTCCCGGCACCTTCTTGGATAAGGGGGCTCCATAGGAGACTCAGGTCTGCAAGACTTAATTTCATTCCACTCCTCCACTTTAAGGGGGTGAAAACCAAATGCTTTAACATCAGCAACAACAACAGGACTGCCGCTGTTCTGTGTCTAGAGGAGAAGCTTCCCAAAGGAAAAGGCATCAGGCTGTGGCCTTGATTGATGAGAGTGATCTAGAGAGTGACCTTGCCTGATTTGATTTTTTACTTTTCTATTTGATTTTCTACTTTAAATAGTTTCTCTTCTTTATTATCTTTTGACCCCTTCCATAACCTCCAACCTTTCCATAAGTCTGTTCCATATGACAGCTTTGATTGAGGGGAGCTTTGGGAAAGAATGGAGATGCTGTCCAGTGGGAGGGGAAGGAGGGATGGGTCAGCAATCACGGGAGCTGTGAGAGGCCATTCGGAACAGGCTACAGTGGAGAGAAGGCTGGAGCATGGGCGGCCTCACCTCAGGAAGGGATGTGGGATGAGACCCCCTTTCTCCCAAAAGACACTAAAAGTGACCCTGAGGGGAAGGCAGGAGAGGGAACTAATCCTTACTGGGGAAAGGACTGTACTAGCAGGAGACACTTGGATCCTCAGGTTACATGCGAAAAAAAAATCACATTTCCCTGGTTTGGATGAAAACCCCTTACATGCACCTCTTCACACATGCACATACAGACACACAATTAATCATTCCTATTTCTTGGATTCCCTAAAGTTCTATTTATCTTCCAATACAGCAATTATCACATTATACTGTATTCTTTCTGGCATGCTCATATGTTTTTATAATTGTACTTGTGAACTTTTCCTTTGTATCTTTTGCCAGTAAAGTGCCCAGCATATGTTGAGAATTGTTTGTTAAATGAATATTTGAATAAATGGCTATTACACATATTTGCTAACAAGATGGAACTCTGACTCACTCAGCAGGATCAAGTCTCATTATCATCAAGGAGCTGATGCCAGTTTTGTTCCTACCTTTCTGCTCATCCCTAAACCAAGTGGGTGGACCCTGGACTTCAGGAAGCATTAGATCTGTGGTCACCCACACTGGAATCCACAGTATTCCTCCAGGCTCTGTAGCTTCTGGCTAATGAGGATGTGTGGACAGGCTGGTGGGGGCATGTCACCCACACTGGGCCTGGCAGAGCTGGCCCAGCAGCACTGCCCAATATAGCGGTCAGCTTATCTCCAAGAGCAGCAATGGCCTGGTGAGAAAGAGGAGTGGGCAGGCATGGCTTTTGAGTCATTTGACAAGTGCCTGGAAGCTTATTGCCCCCGCAGCCCCCAAATTGTGCTTCCTCTTTCCTGTCACAGTATCCAAAATTCCATTATCATTCGTAACCCATGCTTTTGGATATTTCAGAGAGGCCAATTAGTGAGTGATTTCTTAACTTGGTGTCTGTGTAGGATTCCGGAATAGTTGAGGGAGGCAGGGTTAGGTGAGGAGGATAGAGAGAAAAAAATGAGAGGGAGATACAGACAGACTCTGCTTCTATTCCAATGGTGGCTTGTGCAGGATAACACTTTCTAGAATGCCCTCAGCCCTTCCACGGTTGTCCAGACAATATTGAGAAGCGCTCGGGGTCAGGACTCACCACACAAATGCTTAAACACACGCTTTCTCTCCCAGCCAGAGCACCTGGAAACTCAAGGATGACAGAAACGAGAGAAGGTGCTCTAACCTTGACATGCCGGAGCCCACACTTCCGGCTCCCTTCTCCATCCAGATAAGACCTAGGATCTGAAGAAGAATCCTTTTCTCTATGAAGGCTAAGAACTTAAAAGGAAACACAGGATTGCATTTTCCTGATCCCAAACTGAAATGTCAGTTCGGACATATCCATAAATTTCTTTATCTGAAGTCATAAAAAAGGAAAATAAATTGCCTTTAGTTTACGCTTAATAAATTTCCTTTATTGACTAATGGATTTAATTTTATTGACCCCTGATCCAGGAGAGGACTGTCAATTGGATCATCCACCCTGCCAAGACCACTTCTGGAGTTGCTGTTCTGAACCACCTAGACGAACGCACAGGCCAGCCCCCGGAACCTGCTCTTCATTTGCCTTCCATGCCCAACTTGAACCAGTGATTTGTTGTGCTTTTTCTTCTCGTTGTAAGTAAATATTCACTTGGTACCTAATTTTGCTTTTGTGATTTTGTGTTTCTTCTCATCAAGAGGGCTCCCATATTATATAAGCTTCCATCCCCACAAAGTTGGATCTGCTCTGTCATACGTCTGCTCATGTAGTGCACATTCTTAGTGTGCGTACTTACACAGGAAATCTCAATTCCTGAGCGTCCTGATAACTATGATTCTTAGTTAACCAGAATGTTCTCTGCATAATGCTCTTAGAAGCAAGTAATGAAATTAGAAGGAAAAAAGCAGATAGTGGGGATTTCTGATTTTAGAAGTGTAGCAAGTGTTCTACTTGATCCCTAATCCTTTTTTTCTCTACCTGCACAGAAAGGGACAATAACAGCTAACACACAGTGTTTACTGGGAGCTGGGCCCCTTTTAGTCCTCACAGACACCCCTTGAGGTGGGTACCCTAGCTGTACTCATTTTACAGATAAGACACTGAGACACAGAGAAGTTAATTTTCCCAAGGTTACACCTAATATACAAGATACAGGTGGGAGTTGACCAGCCCATCCAGGTCCAGGATCCAGGGTCTTCACCTCTAAGCTATATCATCTGTGTAGGATCATTGTTTATGTTTGAAATCATGACCCAGTACCACAGAAACAAAATCTTTACTTTGTTTTCAATTGATAAATACTCTCCATTCCTCTCAGAATTCTGTTTAAATGAAGTTATGGTCACTTCACTTCAAATTTCCTCCCTCTGTCCTCTAGAAATGAGAGACATCCCTCGAAACACAAGTAGTCCAACACATAGTAAGGGGCTGCAGTGGGTTGAGTGATGCCCCCAAAGACAATAGTCCTAATTCCTAGGACCTGTGAAGGTTATTTTATATGGTAAAGTTTTAGCAGATGTGACTAAAGTAAGGCTTTGGGGATGAGGAGATTATCCTGAATTATGTGGGTGGTCCCTAAATACCATCAAAAGTCTCCTTACAAGAGAACAGCAGAGGGAGATTAGAGAAGGCAATGTGAAGACAGGGCAGACATTGGAGTGATGCAGCCACAAGCCAAAGAATGCCAAGGAATGCTGGCAGCCACCAGAAGCTAGAAGATGCAAGGAACTGATCCTTCTCCGGAGCCCCTGAGGGAGCACAGCTTTGTTGACACTTGAACTTCAGAGTTTTGGCCTCCAGAACTGTGAGAGAATAAATTTCCGTTGTTTTAAGCCATCAGAGTTGTGACAGTTTGTTAGAGCAGCAATAGGAAACTAACGCAGGAGTCAACACACGGCAGCCAATAGTTTAAGCGCAATAATAATCGTAGCTGCCATGCATCACACCCTTCCATTGTATTGGGTAAGCACCGTGTGACACACAGTCCTCCACTTAATCCTCATAAAGTAAATGAAGAAACTAAAGTCAAGCAGCTACTAAGTGGGAGAGAGAGGACTTAAACCCAAGTCTGTCTGACTCCAAAGGCCATGAACAGAAACACAATAAAGTCAATTCCAACACCTCACATGGACATTTATTAACCTAAAATGACAGCCAAACTCCAACAGTTCTTAATGATTTCTCTGGAGCTAGATTTATTAACTAAACTTTCCCTTCTTGCCCATACACACTCTCACATTTGGTTATCTGTTGGTTCTTCTTAGTGCCACTTAAAAAAATGAGGTACAAACTACTATGAGCCCATTTTCCAAATGGAAGAAACTGAGACACAGAGAAGTTAAGTCACTTGTTGGAGCTCACCCCAGAGCCTGGCCCCAGAAACTTGCTCTCACCACTCTTCATACCCCTACAGAATCGTGGTCTAGGTGTGTAAGAAACAGCTGGCAACTTTCAATTTTTTAAAGTGGCTTTTGGTTCATGGAGTGGGTGTACCAGTTCTCTGTGCACAAAGGTTAATTAAACCCCTATAAAATGCACAAGCAGCCAGGTCTTTGTCTCTGAGATGACAAAATCACAAATGATTCCTCTTCAAAATGAAGCTTGTCATAATCTGTTGCCAGTGGGTTGCATGTATTTTTCCCGTTTTAACAACATGCACTTCCCTCTTCATCAGAAACATTAGGTCACAAAAGCCAATCTCATCTACATCTTTACAATGTTGTTTCTCATCTTTCTGCGTGCGAGAGAGAGAGAACTGGTAATGAAGGAGCCAAATTGGCTTCCAGGGAGGATCTGTCCTCACTTAGAATAGTTTCAGAATCCATTCAGGATGCGTCTGATTTCTCATTAAGTCCTCAGAAGCCATTTATTTGGGGCCAGGTTTTCAGGGATAGGGCATCAATTGTGTGCCAGTTATTGGGAATTATAACACAGCATATGCAGTATGACAACACCAAGTTCATTGGATTTGCAGGAGATTACAGGAGGATGTTATAGAAGTCAGCAGCAATTAGACTGAAAACGTTTCTGAGCAGAGAGAGAGCACGAACATAAAGAAATAGATTCTTTCCTGTCGTCTGACATCTCTCCTGTGGTCTCTGGGTTGAGCTTACATGAATTCCCACTCCCACCATTCCTTTTTCTGCATTGATTCCTGCCCGCTCCCTCTCTCCCTCAAGCAGGTATCATACAAAACTAGGAGTAGGGATGGAAGGTGGCTTGGTGCTTGCGGCCACGCAATGGTGGGCTGGTCAATTCAGCCACATCGTGGGCACAGTTACGTTCAGAAAAGGGCAGGTGCATGTTATCTAATGAGGTTTTAGCTGACCCATAAACCCCAAACTAGTTCCCAAACCATGAATCATAGTCTTGTCAGGCTCACAGCTGCATCCACGTGAAGGTATTCTAGGTCAGTCTACCCCCTTCCCTCAGTACACATAATAGGCTCAGGAAGAGCTTATAGGAGGGGCACTGGTGAAGTGTTTCACCCTTGCTGGCAACATCGTCTAAAGTTACCAATGTGCATACTTTGTAATCCAACCATTACACTTTCATGATCCTATCCTAAGAGGAAAGAAAAAGAATGCCCTTGATTATAAGGATATATGTGCAAGGGTGTTTATCGCAGCATAGTGTCCAGTGGTAAAAAACCTGGTAGCAAACTATTTTCATTTTCTGCAATAGGAAATGGTTGAAGAAAGTCTGGAAAATATATATTATGGAATATTATGCAGCTATTAAAAAGAATGAGTTACAGCTACGTGCATGAACCTGGAAGGATATCCATGCGGATCAAGTGAAAAAAGCTAGTTGTAGAGTAATGCACACAATACTATATGATCAAACTTCAAATTACCAGGACTTAGTGTCCCCAGAAAGAATATCATCATGATAATACCATCTGTAAATGTGAGGCGGGCTTATCCACATACCCATAATGCAAAAGAAGTCTGAATCCTAAATTGGGTCAGTTTCAATCTAGCTACAGGGATAGACTCAATAATATGTATATGTCCTGCTCAAGTTTATACAACCTTAGTAAGCCTCATGAAGTAAAAATATCTTTTACCCTCCAGGGAAATCCCTTAAAGTTGGGGTTCTGCTGGGGTGTTAAGTTGAGGGTAGGATGAAAAGAAAGCATTTTAGATTTGCCTTTTCAAAATACGCATGACTATGTCTTACCCCAGACCTGGTGAGTCTGAATTTCCAGAAGGTTGAGGATGGGAGATGAAGAGGAAGACCAGAATGTATAAAAGTGCCCCAGGGGACCTAGCCACTCTTTCTTCCTTTTTTTAATCCACTTGAAAATAACTGTTTTAAAAGTATATGCCCTGGGGTCAGCCTGGTAGCATAGCGGTTAAGTTTGTGCTCTGCTTCGGTGGCTCGGGGTTCGCCAGTTGGGACCGGGCAAGTACCTATGCGCCACTCATCAAGCCATGCTGTGGCAGGTGCCCCCCATATAAAACAGAGGAAGATGGGCACAGATGTTAGCTCAGGGCCAATTCTGCTCAGCAAAAAGAGGAGGATTGGTGGCGTACGTTAGCTCAGGGCTAATCTTCCTCAAAACAAAAAAAAAGTATATGACCTGCTTCAATTATCAAGAGGCAGAGGTAATGATGATAGTGACAACAGCATTTACAATGTGCCAGACACTGATCTAAGGGTATTAGCATAAACTAATTCATTTCATTCTCACAACAACCTACAAGGCAAGTGTTAATTATCATTATCCCCATTTTACAGATGAGAATAGACAGGTTAAAAATCATGCCCATGATTACAGAGCTAGTTAGTGGTAGAGTTGGGGTTTATGACCCAGGAAGTCTAGCTTCAGAGTCTGTATGAAGATATGTGAGCCAGAGCAAGCAAAACAGGGCAGGCTCATGGGCTCAAAGAAACATTTTCATGCCCAAGTTTAACATTTATCTTGTCCCTTGGACGAGACCTCAAGAGCTGTTCTGTTTCTTACAGCTCGCCCACTGCCACAGTCCTTGTCACTGAATTGCCCTTGCCTTTGAATTGTTCAGTGTATCTGGAGAAATGATTCTGAGAAAATACACTCTACTATTTCACACTCTCTTTGCTCCCTCAGTTCCTCCCTTGCCATGGAAACAGGCTCGTTCATAAGCAGAGAACTATACCGAGTCTTCCGTTAGAAGTCTGTACGAAAACGGGCTGACATCTCAGGATGTCTCGTTCTTCTCTACCATGTTCCTAACAGGTGTCACTTTCCAGACCTATCTTTAAAATCAGCCTGTGAGCACTGGCTTGCCTCTGAAATCACTTGCTTAGGGGAGGAGGAGGCGGCAAAGGAGACAAGTGTATCAATGTTCTTTTCTCTAAAGAAGCCTTGTTCTCAGCCTAAAACATGGAAATTAAGTCTTTCTTGCCTTCAACAATTATGACGTTGTGGGAAGAAAAGTGTCCTAAGAGTTAAGGGCCAGTTCTGTCACTTTTTAACAGTGTGTCTTCAACCAAGTCACTTAACTTTCTGAACCTCAGCTTCAACACTTGTAAAATGGGACCAATAGTTGCTGCTCTACTGACATCACAAGGTGGTTGTCCTGATCCAAATAAGAACCCAGACCTTCTGGCTTCATGTTTATGGTCTCCATCCATCCACTCATCCCTCCATCCCTCCATCCATCATCCTTTCATTTCTTCATTCACTCATCCATTCAATTCATATTGTATTTTCCCAGAGTTAGCTAAGTGAAAAGTATATGTGGACGCTGGGGGAAGAAAAAGACAGAGGCACTCCAGATTGAGAAGGGGCATTGAAGGCAGAGGAAATGAGGTGATTAAGAGCATGATGTAAGCAGGGACCAATAGCAGCCCATGACTCCATGTTCTAATATTTCACATGCTATTCCAATTCCCGTGGAGGCAATCACTATATGGGGCACACAAAGAATTTTTGAAGTTTCCTTAAGATAGAGCCATCTTTACTTCATCCAGGCAGAACTCTTTAGTTGACATCTTCTATGTTACCTTCTCTCTAGGCCCCTCTGTTAAGTACGACAATTGGTGACCAGAGGTCGGCAAGGCTTACAAATCAGGCCTGCTCCTTTGATCCAGCCATAGGAAAAAGAATCGGTGGAGTGCTTTAAATCCATGCCTGATATAAAGATAAACCTTAGGTGTTATATATTCCATATAAAAGGCAGGTTCTACAAGGTCCCCCAAAAACGATTTTAAAGCAAATTAATGGTATGCACGTTGCAATAAGGGACATACTAACAATACTTTGAACTGGTCAAGTGCCAATGTACTGTTAGATTTATCTTTGAAGTATCTTAAAAAGATGAAAATATAAGAGAACAGAAAACATTACTTCACTGGCCCTATTTTATAAATGAAAGAACAGACTGGAAGCACCACGTGGCAGATTACACAGTAAAATCAGCAGCTGAACAAGAATTAGACGTCAAGTTTCCTGGATTCCCGGGGAGAGTTGACCTCCCATCCGAGGTGATTACTGAGCATAATAGGTTTTCATCATCAGATTCTGGAGGGCTTCTTCTATTCTGACAATATTGCTGATAATTCTAGCAATAACTCATTCATCTATTTATTAATCTCACAAACACTTAAGTGGGGAAAGGGAATGGAAAGTGTCTACAGATGGGGCTGGAGCAGTAATTAAGAGGCCAAAACCTCCAGTGCCTTGAAAGCTAAGGTCAGTCAGAGGCCTTTACCCTGAGGGCGGTGAGAAATCCCATAAGAGTTTCCCGTAGAGCACTCAGCAGCAATCACTCTTGGGCTGCAGTGGGCCAGACAGGAATGGGCAGATCTTAGAGCAGGAAATGCAGTCGGAATTATGGCAACAAAACGCGCGAGAGATGGTGGTGGCGGCCCTAAAAAGCAGGTGAACGGATCTTATCAAAATGTGAGAACCAAGGCGTGGTTCTTTCCCCATATCCCACTGTTTCCGGATTTCTCCTTCTAGGACGACCGCAAATGTGTTTCCGGTAGAAAAATCGTCCCTGCTCCTTCTCCAGCCTTCCCTGTTCCCGCTCGGACCTGGCCCTGGGACAGTCAGGAATGGGAGAGGATGCAGAAGGCCGGGGGCCCCGGGGGCTTTATCACGGCGATCAACTGTTCTGACTCCTGAATTCCAGAGCCTGGGGCCCACTGAGCCCGTTTGACTTCAGCGTCCCGAATTCGCCAGCAGCCTGAGCTCTCACTAACCACGTTTCGCTCTCTCCCAACACTGAGGCCACGCCTCTCGTTGCCTGCGGCCAGCGCTTGGAAATTTGCACTCCGCCGCGGGGGCGAGGCCGGGGGCGCTCGCCCTCCCACAACCCCGCCCCCGCCTCTTCCCGCAACTCTATTGGTGTAGGAGCCTGCCACTCACGCGAGCGCCCGCCCCCAGCGTTCGGCCCCGAGGCAGAATCCGGAGTCTCCTGCCAGCATTAGTATCTCCTTTCTCCCTCTTGCAGGTTGTTTCCTGTGCTTGGAGTAATGGTTCCAATGTCAGCTGCCATTTCGCGGCCGATGGCGGACTTGCAAAAACACTTTCTCTTTGGATTCTACCCCTCTAAGATGGACAGGGCAGGAATAGTCCAGTTTTACAGGCGGGAGACATAAGAATCGCAGAGGTTGAGTGACTTTGCGCAGGGATTTTAAAACGGGATTTTAATAGTGGCTCCAGACAGACCTGTGTTTTCTGCTCCATAGCACTGACTCAGTCATTAAACCTGTCTGGACATATTTTCTCCTCTGTAAAATGGGGAAAATAATAGCCACCTTGCGGAACTGGTGTGAAGAATACATAAAGTAACAGCAGAAAAACCCCCTGCAGGGACTGACCCGTGGTAAGCTGTTAATGAATAATATATATGTAGCCGCAAAAAGTCCCAGGTCCTCTGAATTCTGGTCTGGGGCTCTTTCTGCTAAACCAGGGGTTCTCAGACGTCCAGAGAACTCAAGAGGGTCCAGGGACGTGTTCAAGGGGTGTAGTGCGTTGTCATGTAGGAGAAACACTGCAGGAAATCATACTTCTCTAAGGCAAATACTAAACATTATTTCTAGTACAACTACCAATAATATCATTATACTTTTTGTGTTAGCTTTTTGTGAGGCACTGTTCTAAGTGCTTTGTATACATTGTCATTTACTCTTCACAATGACCTGTAAAATACATCCTCCTGTAATTCCCTATTTATAGATGAGGAAACTGAGGCACAGAGAGGTTAGATAGCCTATCCATGTTTAAAAAGCTAAAAATTATCAGAGCTAAGATTTATACCTAGGCAATCTAGATCATAAAGCCATAATAGTTGTGCTACATACAAGAGCTCTCTATGATGATGAATACTTTCGTCACCATCTACAAGATGCCTTCGACTTTCTTTAAACTCCTGAAACGTAGGAGAAAAAAACAAAAACAGAGAGAGGAACCTAAGCCCTGAATTGTGGACAGACTACTCACAGACTGATTATTAGAAGCCCGTATGTGGGTGCGATATTTGGAATTCCATTTTAGCTGAATGCTTTGGACTGTCACATCCCTCCTGTCTCCACAGCAGTGCCCACTATGGAACAATGGCCGAGTGACATGATTGGAACGGAATGTAGCAATCATCTTATCTGACCGCACAGATACCTGCCAGGAGAGGAATGCCTCACTTCCTCGTGATGATTTTGAAGACTTTCTGAGAAGGCACTAATATTATCCAGTTACCTCACAATCACAAGGTGTACTGCGGTGACTGCAAACCCTGAGTGCCTTATTTCAACAGGTGTCACAGAACAAGGGAAAAGAAAGATTGGGAGGGGGGTATGGGCTGGTAGATGGGAAGAGACTGGAGGTTCTCTGGTTAAACTCTGAAGGTTAAACCCTGTAAGATGGGAGCTATGATTTATTTGCCTGGAGGGCAAAAAGGGATAATACTTACAGGGGAAATCTGGAAGCACTTTTCCCGGGGAGCCAGGTCAGAGTTCATGCTAACGTGACATTGGCTTCTGTAGCTATGGTGGCCTTGAACTACACAGCACACATCCATACACAGCTTCTGTTTGTCCAGAGCAGTCTTGACTCTTGCCCAAGAAAAATACCCAGGTTCTTGGACTTCACCTCTCTCTTCTGCCTTCTCTTCCTCCACATTTCCAGGTAAGCATGGGAAATATGCAGTGTGAGCGGGGAGCTGAGTGGAGGCTGAGTTTTGACCCATGTTAGATCACATTTGAACCTGACTAGTAGCAAAAGGAAGATCCTTAGTAGGGCAGGCCTGTGTTTCCATCTCCTTTTCTACCCAGATCTTTGGTAGGGGGAAAAATCATCCTCATCTCGGGGGCTGGGAGATAGCACAGAGGTACATTAGACGAGTGGAGTTTGTGCTGGGAGTTGGGTCCCAATGTCCCAAGATGATATTTTGAGCGACCAGAGAAAATGCTATCTTTATTAAGGAGTGAAGTTTAGGACAATTCTGGTAAAGAAATATTGGCTGTGAGATTGTAGTGCTGAAAGTACAGACATAAGCAGGAAATGAGGCAAGAGATTGGGAGCCAGTGATGCCATTTGCTTGGGAAATGGAGTAAAGGATGGCATGAACAATAAAGTCTCAGGCAGTGGCTGCGGATTAGAAAGTTCAGAGGACAGCATGGTCCTGTGGGTGTTGGCCACATGGGTAAAGACCAGGGCAATGGAGTTAAACGCCCAGAGACAAATAGCCAAAAAGTGTGACTCTCATTCCAGAAAGGAAGGGGAGTCACCAAAACGCTATCCCAAAAGCCCTTCCACCCCAACCAACTGGAGATTCTCCCCATGATATGAGTAATCTCTGCTGTGCTGCTTAGCATTCATTCGAAGACATTTATCGTACATCCACTTTGTGCTGGGCGTTTGCTAATTGGCTCAAAATGCTAACCTTTCATGCACGATCCTCAAAATCATTGTTTCTGCACAGCACTCCAAGCATTTATGGTCTCAGTCAGGAAGAACGAAAGAAGCAGCGGGCTTAGTAGTCCCTTCTGAATAGCTTTGGAGACATACGCCAGGGAGACCCAGACTGAGATAAGGAAAACAGTCCTCTCCTTTGGAATCTGGAACATTTAAATATAGACACTTTGATGTTCACCTTGGCACAATCATTAGTGAATGGATTTGCTAAGTATTAGGTTGACCTATGTGAAGTACTGATATTCCATCGTTTTTAATGCAAAAAAGTGGTGACTTCATATGGCTGAATCTTATAGAAACCTGAGATAAATAGGACATACTAGGGGATATTTAACTTAGTTGGTGACAGGAAAAAAACTGAGAAACTTTGAGGGTCTAGGTTTCCGTAGGAGTGAGTATTCCTAATTGCAAACAATCCGTTAAAAATAGTCTGGCAGGATCTCTAGTTAAAAACACTAGTTTTATTCATTTATTTATTTAGTGTGGCAACAACAGAATAAAATGATGGTTCCTGCCCTGATGACGCACACAAAATAGGAGTAAAGAGTGAGGATGAGGCAGTGGACTGTGTTACGCGGAGGGGCCCTGGGAGAACAGAAGAGCAGCACAGAGAGGGAGCTGTGAGGGTAGCCTTCTGGGAAAGGAAAGGAGGGACCAACAGAGGAAAGGAGGAGTGTGATCTTAGTCAAAGGTTTTGTTGTAAGAGACAGAAATAATAATTAACCAAATGGTCAAGTCAGGAAAGAGCATCCAGACAGAACTGGGCAGAGATGACCACATGATTTAAAGAAACAAGTCGTGTTTAGACTGAATAAACTTTATGAAATCTACAGAAAGGCATGTCTCAAAGGGCTTGAAGCATCTCAAAGTTAGGGACCATGTCGTACTCATGTCCATGTACCCAGTGTTGTGTCTAGGACAGTAGACACATGTCCCAGCACATAGTAGGTGCTCAGTAGATGTTGAATTAAACTGACCTGAGAAAAAGCCTGGAGATAAAATTTACCACATATTTCAAAGAACCTTTCTTCTCCTCTATTCCTCTTAGTTCGAATTGTTATGGTTTCAGTGTTTTGCTTGAAATGTTTTGCAAGAAAATGTGTACTTCGGCCTATCTCTGGAAAGAGATGTAGTTATGTAGCCTTTTATTCTGTGCATAAAAGTAGATGTCAAAAGTATGTCTTGCCTTGGGGACTTTGTCATTTCTTTATTTTGAATATTTCTCATATACTCTCCATAGGCAAGGCAAGAAATCAGGCTCAGGAACACAGTGGTGAATAAGACAAATATAGCCCCTGCCTCCAAGACACTTAATATTTAGTAGATAAAACAGTTATTAAACAATTAATTAGACAAATATTTCCCAATTATAATTGGGATAAATAAAGTGGGGAAACAACGTACAGATGCCGTGGGAACATATAACAGGGAGCCTAGCGTAGTCTGATGGGGGTTAGAAGGGTGCTCAATAAGAGCTTCTTTAAGGAATACATATTTAAGCTGAAATCTTATGATGAGGAAGGAAGAGTGTTCCAAACAGAGGGAACAGCACATGTGAGGACCATGAAGAAAGGGAAGCTTTCTAACAAGTGTTACTATGTGCCTGTGACCATAAGTCAATAAAAACTTCTCATATGATGTTTATAGAGTATAATTGATTTATCTGTCATTTCGATCCAGAAGATCCTAGCACATGAGGAGGAAAACCACTTTATTCATTTATTCAGCACATATTCAAGTTAATTGCTATGTGGCTGACACTGTGGCAGGTCCAGGAAAATAAAGAGAGAAAAACCTCATGAACATCTAGAAGTTCACAGTCCTGTGGGGAAACAGATGAGCCAACGCACCATTACAAGACAGTGTGGTCGTTTCTACGCTGGAGCTAGAACACCCCGTGCACAGGGGAGAGATGGTCGTGTTTGCCTGGCGAGTCAGGGAAAGCTCTCAGATGAAGCAGCTCTGAAGGATGAGGGCATTCTAGGGAGTGAGGCATGGAGGCATGAGGAGAAGGTGTGATGCACTTGGGGAAGAACAAGTAAAGAGTCATACATGGGGCTATCGGGAATGAGAAGCAAATGTGAAAGGAGGTGAAGTTAGAAAGATGGGCAGGGGTTAGATCTCGAAGCCTCTTGGAAAGAAGCTTTTCTTTTATTCTGTAGTCACTGAGGAGAATTTTGAATAAGGAATCGACAGGATTGGTGGAATAGTTGGGAATAAGGATGGGAGACCAGTAAGGCAGCAGTTGCAAATCAATAGCCCAGGAAGTGAGAAATGCACCGACCCCCTACCAGAGCCATGATGAGGACCAGAGAGGAGGCAACAGAAGTGGGATGCTCAGCAGATACAATGAAGGGCTTTAAGAATGCATGGAGGCAGGACACAGGAGAATAAGAGAGATGGAGGAAACTAGATTGACCTTAAGGCTTACAACTCAGGAACCTGGTGGTAGGAGGCATTTAGAGAGACCAGGAGAACTCTTTATCTTTCAGACCCCAGCACATAATCACCAACAGAGCTGACTTATGAATAAGATCTTGGGGTTCTTGAATTACCAAATCTCTAGTTATTTTTAGGACTTTACTTTCTTATAGCCAAAAAGAACTCCTGCAAAGAAAAAAAATTGTCAAGAAAAATAAAGTATTTATCAAGTCTCAGTTTCTCCCAAATGCCTCCTCCTTTCTGACTCCTTACAGTTGTAGAGCCGAAGCAATAATAGCCACTGTGTATTATGTCATTACCATCTATAGCCAAATAGCTACATAACCACCAGAGGGCAATGGAAATGGCCGTAAAGGCACAGAGTAATAATTATTTTCCCATTAGCATCAGCTGCACTAGTATCAACATAGAACAATTAACATTTCTAAGCTTATAGTTATGCTATAACCTCCACATGTCTTGCAGGAGTAGATTAATGAGTGGCACAGGAGGAATAAGAAACAGTAAGGCAGCCCTACAGTGAGACCCCTGCGTCCTGACCATGCCATTGGGTGGAAAGGCAGTAAAGAGAGCTCGGTTTTGATTGCCACTGATCTAGCCAGTCCCCAGGCAGAAACCATCTAATTCAGCTGCCCTTTCTTTCGGTCCCCAGGAAGTGAACATTTGAGTGGGAGAAAAGCTACAACAGTAACGACACAGCAGGCAGAGTCCTTTGCATTTACATCTTGTTATTCTGTCCATCACTAGGCAACCATTCTTTATGCCTAAAATTTAAATTTTTCTACATTAAAACACCTTATTCTTGGAAAAAACCAGTCTTGTTGGCAGTGTGCTAGGAGATATCCATTCTATTTACTTGTTTTTAGGTCAAGTAAAATGAAGACCAAGCTATTTTGAACTTCCAGCCTGATCAGGAGCCTCTCCTCTTTGTTCTCGTAACATCATATTATAGAATGGATCACAAACGCCATTGCAGTTGCCTGTTTACTTGTTCGTTTCTCCCTCCAGAATGTGAGTTCCTAGAGAGCAAGTATATGTCTTATCTATGTAGCCGCATCTCTAGCACCTAGCACAGTACCTGGCTACAGGGACAATACTCCGTAACTGTCGGATGGATAGATGGGTGAATGAGTTAATGTTTCCCCTGCATGCAAGCTTTGGTGGTTCAAAGTATGATTATTTGGTTTAAAGAACAGGCTAGGCTAATTAATAGACTTGGCCAGGAAGAATTAGGCTAAACATGAGATAAAGAGGACTCAGTGCACCATTCTCTCTGATTGGGGAGGTCTGATGTGGATGAGCCAGGTGCTAGCTGCAGATGCAAGGCCATTTTCCTCTTCTGGCTAGGAACATCATATGGCAGACACTCACCCAGGGATCTGAATATCAGAATCACAATGAGCACAATGGCTCATTATTGCACAAGCAAAGAAAGAGATCTCTCTCTAAGTAACTGTCCGGGTTCCCTACAAGCAGAGCCTGAGACAAGGACTCTTATCCAAGTGATTTATTGTGGGCATAATCTCAGAAGAAAGGAAATGAAGGGGGCAGAATAAGGCAGGGGAAATGCCAGGAAGTGAGCTTGGCTGGAGGCTAGCTACAGTTTGATAACAGTGAGCTTTGGGGTTGGTCCTACCTTAAGGCAAGGAGGCTAACTCTTTGTCCATATGGGTCAGCCACTGGCTGTGGGCTATCCTTTGGGGCAGGGAATCATAACCACCTTCTGAACACAGCTCTTGTTTCAATGGAAGGCAATTCTCTGGAGAAGGGGACAGCTGTGAGTTGTTGGCACTCAACACCCAGAGCTGGAGGATGGCTGCAGTGGTTGATAAAGTGCTCTGGGCATGGCACCAACAGCATCTACTAGTGTTGGATAGTGTAAATAATGTTGATTATAGTAATCACTACTATTCATTGAGCGAGCACCTACTATATGCCAAGTACTGCTTTAAATGTGTTATCTATCTATCTATCCATCTATCTTAGTATAAATATAGTCCATAGAATAGTAGTCCTTAGACTACTATATAGTCCTTAGAATACAGCTATTAAATAGGTCATATACTACCATTTCCACTGGACTGATGAGGAAACTCAGAAGATAGCATATTTCACCCTTAAAATATTTTTTTTCTATGTCTGCATTCCTATGGGTAAAATCAGGATATTGCACATCCAACTGACCTGAATTCCGTGCATTCATTCAATACATGAATTCCACTGATGCTTTTGAGAACCTATTACATGCCACAAGTAGGCTAGGCCCTAAGGATGTATCAGTAAACTGATAGTCTTGAACCCTGGCCTCAAAGGGTAGGACTAAGCCTCAGGCCCAGTTCCAATACCCATGTGACCCAATTAAAAAATGTTGTTTGAACACCTGCTGAGTACATTCTGCTCTCTCAAGCCTTAATCAAGGATCTAGACCCCAGGCCTATGTAACAATCCCCTTGAATTCCTCATGTAAAACATGCACTGGGTTGGAAAATTAGTTTTCAAGATTTTGTACAAACTGAGCACTGTAGGCCCTTTCCCTGTGCTTGGAAGGATTGAACTTGTTTATCCCTAACTCCCCTTCTAGCCCTCACAGGATTCTAATCCTCCTAGGATTCCTTCCTCTGATCATCCGCTCTGCTTATGACTACATCCATTGTAGGGGACTGTGATGGTCAATTTGATGTGTCAACTTGGCCAGCCTAGAGCCCAGTTATTCAATCAAACGCTAATCTAGGTGTCACTGTGGAGGTATTTTGTAGATGTGATTGACATACACTTAAATTGATTTTAAGTAAAGAGTATCTTTGAAAATCTAGGTGGGCTTCATCCCATCAGCTGAGAGGCTGTTAGAGCAAAACTGAGGTTTCCCTGAGGAAGAAGAAATTCCACCTGTGGACTTCAGCATCAGCTCCTGCCTGAGAGCTTCCGGTCTGCCACTGGCCTGCCTCACGGATTTCAGACTGGCCAGCTATCCCCATAATCACTTAAGCCAGTTCCTTGAAATCAATCTCTTTCTCTCTCTTTGTCTCTGTCTCTCTGTCTGTCTGTTTGTCTCTCTCTCTCTGTTTTTTACTTTGATCTGTAAATTGGGGGGGAGGGCCTGTATCTTTTCATGTCATCTATATCCTACTGGTTCTGTTTCTCTTAAGAACCCTAAATTATGCAGGAGCCCACCACATCCTTTTTTTCTTGGAATATTATCTGGTGTGTATAGTCTTGTATCTTGTGGTGTGTATAGTTATGGCCCCCATCTGGATTACCAGTAGACAGATTAAGCTCATGCTTAAAGAGCCAATAAAAAACAGGGCACAAAAATATGAGAAAAGTTCATCTTTAATTCAATTAACTTGTCCAGAATTTTGTAATCAGAAAATCTAGAATTTTTACAAACATGCAAGTTTTGTGTTTTATGCTATGTTTATTTTTTCATTCCGATCTATAAATGGGAAAGAGACCACATCTTTTCATGTTAGGGCCTCTAGAAGTATTCATCCAGCTCTGTATGTCCCCAGGTAGAATGTAAGTTCCTTGAGGTCAGAGGCCAAGTCCTGGTTTCTTTGTGACCCTATAATACCTGTATGGTGCTTAACAGAGAGTTACATATACAGCAGGTGCTGAATCTGTACTTTTTTGCCTTTTGTTTTATTCTCCAGAATATGTTACCTTTGGGAAATAGGAGACATGCTCAGAGAAGTTAGGTTTGTTTGTCTGTTTTAGACAAATTGATTTACCATCTCCGAGGGAGAGGCTGCTTCCTCAGTATGGTTGGAGATTTATGATCTGAAAAGCATTTCAGAGACTAGCCCTTCTCTTGTTTCTGTGTCCATTGCTAGGGAGCTGGGGGGGGGGGGGGGGTCCAGATGACCAATTTGCATCAGACTTTACAAGCATTTTATGAGAGATTCATTTTCACAGCAGCACATAGCCAGGTTGTCCCAAACCAGTGACAAGCTTTGTTGGCAGTGGGAAAAATTAAAAGAGACTTTTGCTGAGACTCAGTCTAGACTCTTTCTTGAACACAACCTGGAATAGTGGCGTAATGTGTAAAGAGCAGGCATCCAATAAATCTGTGATCATAGGTCAGCTGACTTTTTCCCCCTGGATTACTGACATCCTTGGTGGAGAAAGTAGGGAGAGGTCCAAGTCCAGAGCAGAGCTCTTTTCTAGGCTACCTAGAGCACTTTCATTTATCACCTTCCACAGAAATGATTTAGAAACAATCAGGACAATTATCCTGGAGGCAGATGTTTGTGTGCATGAAGTCTAAAGATGTTGAGTCATCAGAGTTACTCCAAGCAAATGGGCAATACTCCAGAGAGGGATAGACACTTACCATTAGCCCAAAGTTGGCCCAGTTCACCACCAGGTAGGGGCTGCTTACTGGTATGAGGACCTGGCCTGACCCTTCCTCAACAGCTTTGGCATTGAACAATATTGATTCTTTCTTGAATACAACCTGGAATAGTAATGTGAAATGTAAACAACAGGTGTCCCATAAATTTGTGTTCGTAGGCCAGCTGGGACTTGACCCCTGGATTATTAACACCCTTGGACAGAGAAAGTAGGGAGAGATCCAAGTCCTTACACAAATAACTCCAGCTTTAGGTAAGAATTCATCAACTTCTAAACAGAAAACTTAATGATGTAGAGCATAAAGGAGGGACTTCAAATTGAGTCCAACCTGAGATGTGAAACTTCCATTAACCTGAGCGTGCACCTGGGGTCTCTATCCCCAACCAAGGACAAAAAAATATTGTGCAGCTGACATTGCAGAAATAGAGGCTAGAGCTCAGGCCCTAAGAGAAAAGTGGGGAAAGTCTTCCAGAATAAGCAGATTAAGAGAATCAAATTATGAGATGACTGTATGTAGTAGTGCCCAAAAGGCACTGAAGAGAGAAAAGAAAGAAACATGAGGGTAGAATGGATGCCATCTCCAAAGTATCTTCAGAAGCTTCTCCTCCAGCCCCAGTAATTCTGCCGCTTTCCCGCTGGTCTTGCTGCCTCCTGCCTTCCCTTCTTTCATCCAGTGCCCTCCACACTTGCCAGAGTGAGTCTCTTCATGCTCTCTCCCCACTTATAGCCTTTGACACCCTCCATAAGACACTCAGGACCCTCCAGAACTAGCCCTGGGCTCTCTCCAGCCACATCCCCTCGCTATGCCTCTCTCCACATATTCTTTGGTCACAAAGAACTGTTTCACGTTCTTTTCACTACTCCATGCTCTTCCAGCTTCCAAGTCTGAAATGCCCTCAGCAAACCTTTCAGAAGCTCACCAACTCCTCCAGGCTCAATTCAAACATAAGTCTCATCTCCTCAGCCTAAGTCCATCAGTCTTTCCTTGATGCTTTCCTAATAGTCCCTACTCTCTTTATACTATTGTATGCTAGTAATTATTTATATAGAATGTCCATACTTTAATTCTCACCAGAGTGTGAGAATTCACACTTTAATTCACACCAGAGTGTGAGTTCCTCAAAGCCACAGGCAGTGATCTATTCTTTTTAAAACTCTTGGTGCCTTATTTGGTACTTATCACTTAATAGGTCCTCAATAAATAGTTGGACAAATGAACAAAGTAATCAGTCAAGCAACTTAGATCTCCAATCCTGACCTCCAACTCACACACAGGTATGTCTCTTGAGCATTCTGCATTTGACTGCTGCTCTGAAAATCGATGCTCATTGGTGTGTCTGACTCACACCACTGCCTCATATTTTCATATATTCCATATACTCACGGTGCCTTCCATGCATAATCTGTACTCATACTGCCTGAAAAAAGATTCTCAAAGACTGTATAGCTCCAACACCGAGCAGTAAATATGGGACATCTAATAAATGCTATTTAATTATGTTGATAATTTGTGTTATTTGTCTACCATTCAATACTGTGCTTTGAAAAAAGAGATCATGGCACATAGGGTCAAAGGTTGACTCTCAATCCCAGGGTACCCCCTCGTTAGACAGGTGCGGATGTGGATCCACTTGCTGTCTTCCTGCAGTTATTCTCCGTCCACTGCTGGCTGGTGGCCCTCGGATACACAAGGACCGCACTTCCATGCACTGTTTGGAAAGGGGCTGATTAGGGACTTCCTGGAAGTCAGGTGCAGCCCTTGGGCCAAGACAGAAGCAAAAGACATGCTGTGACACTCCCTCCCAACCTCCAAAGACCCCGCCCAGGAGGGGTGGAAGGTCTACTCTTCAGAATAGAATCATGTGTACAACTGGGGCATAATTTGACTTAAATCAGTGTTCAGAATGAACAGTAACAAACGAGAGCTTTTTGTCATTGCGGTAGCTCCATGAGCAAGATTATCTAAGCAATGGGAGGATAATTATTGTCTACAGTCAGAAGGAGGAAGTGTCAGAAGGTGGCCAGCAGAAGTGGTGACATGGTGGATAATTTATTGGATGTTGAGTGGCTGTTTTTCTCTCTCCAGGCCTTTGTGAGAGAAACATCCAAATGCCACAAATACACCCCCAGGGAGCCTCAGGGTGGCAGGAGCCCAGGATATGGGAACATAATTGCCTTTTATCTGCTCTGATTCCGGCTTTATCAAATCTTTTGTCTCCCAAGGCATTCTGTATCTGAGATACTCATGATGTTCCAGCACTGGGCCCGTTTCTATCAGCCCTGCTGGGGGCCCAAGAGCCTGAGCGTCTGCAAAGCCTGCTAGCTCTTCCTTTTCCTACCAGACCACAGAACTTCACTTCTGAAAACCCTTAACCTGATGTCTCTTTAGATTCTTCGGGGGCTCCGGACTTATCTCTTCCTTCCAGACTGATTTCTGGCCTCTGTGCCTGTGGGAGACTTGCAAAACTAGTGATAAACACATATTCACAGTAAAGATGAATTTTGCCCCCTTAGGAGAGAGCAGTGGGGCTTAAAACCTTTTGTAGGATTCTGAACATCCACCCATCCACCCATCTATCCATCCATCCATCCATCCCGTCTACTTGTCTACCTGTGTACACATCTATCCATCCATTTAGTAAAGCTATGTTGTGCTTAGTATGTTAAAAGAACAGGGAGATTTTGCCCTGAGGTAGCTCACAGCAGAGAATAATATAGACTAGAAACCACAAAAGCACCATGAGGTGCTTAGCAGATCAGAGATTATTCCCCTCTACCATCCGCTAGGAGTCCCTATTGAGACATTCCCTAATAACCAAGCAATAGCTTATACATGGGATTTCAGCTTCCTGGGAAGTTTTAAATAAGTGAAACCTACTGTTGCCAGTGCCTGGTCATATAGAAGACACTCTAAAACCTATGGTGACCAGCAAAGGCTGGTGGTTATCAGAGGCATTCAAGAGTCTCTATCTTGTCTGTTTTCTTTTACCAAATCCCCTGCCTTCCCTACAGCCCCACCCTCCTACACACACACACACACACACACACACACACACGCACGCACACCCCTTTCATTTGTCCCAGCCATACCTGGGTATTGCAGTTCTCTGACACAACAGGCTGTTTCATAACTTCTTGTCCTTATGTTCTGTCTTCCAGGGCCTGATCTGCCTGGTAAGACCTCCTCAGTAGCTTCAGAACCCACATATCTAGAGACCTTCCCAGAATCTCTTGACAAGAGTCAACTACTTCCATCACTGTGTCCTGTCCACGTCTTCCTTACACAAGGACTTCAGTGTGAGGGTGTGATCACACGTCCACTAGTGAGTTTGCAGGTGGGGTGCTCAGTCATCCTTGCATCCTCAGGGACCAGAATGAAAGCCATGAAATGTTTTGAAAAGGTATCAATGTTGAATAATCAGTTATCTTATTGTTAGAATGTTCTTTGTATCGCTCTCATATTCATTCATTCCCTAATTCAGTTTCAGACATCTATTGTACACCTACTATGTGCCAGGCATTATGCTCAACCCAACTGTCATGGTCTCTTCCTTTAAGAATCTTCTAAACCAACATCTTAAAATTAACCTCAGGGGTTGTGCTAATAGTGTATTCAAGTCGTGGGGTGAATGGGGGGAAAAATATCTCATATTTACATAAACAATTTATTTTTTACAAAGCATTTTAAAATCCTTTAGTCCAGACCTCTCACTGTTGAGTAAGTAGAGTGATGCATATTGCCTCTCCAGGGGACTAGGCTTCTAAAATTTGAAGTGTGTGTTCTCTGGAGCAAGCACATGTGTTCACCAACTCCTGATGCCACTTTGAAGCAGGGATGGGTGACAGATGGTATCCATGCCACTCACAGGATTGTTGGTGGCACTCAGCCACTGCTCTGCATTACTATCACTTTGTGGACTCATTTTCCTCCTTTCCCTCTTTCTCCCTCCCATTTGCTGTGTTTCCCTTCCTTTCCCACTTTCTGATGGCTTTACTGTTCCACACATACATACCCTTAGGCATTGCTTAGCATTGACACTTGACATAAAAACGTTTGCTTCCCCTTGACTCCTAGGCTGGATTAAAGCCAAACTCCAGAATGTGGCTTGGGGGGAGGGGAGGGGCTAGCCCAGCCTCTGTAGTCCTCATGTTGATGACTCCGTTCCACATCAGAGCCCCAGAGGTGAATGAGCTGAACTAGCAGCTCAGCCTGGCCATAAATTAGGAAGGACCCAGGAAAGGGACAGTATTGCTTTGTCTGGTTTAATCAGAAGAGCTTCAAGGTACACTCAGTTAGTGCAGGTCAGACAAGGATCTGGAAATGGAGCCTGGGCTTTCTGCTTAGGGTTTCACACCGTTGCAAAGCCAGAGAGTAGGAGCAGAAAGACAACACTTGCTTTTCACCCAATGCACGCAGAGAAGCCTCCGTATCCCATCATCAGCTTCCCCAAACCCTGCCCGAGGGGACAGTGAATATTGACTGGCCCTGATTTGTTGGAGCAGAAGAGGAAAAGAAACAGCAGGCCCTAAATGTCAAGATGAGGAGGAGTGTGGCCTGGCCAGAAAGGGAGCCGAGAGTGTTCTCTGGGGAGTAGCACGTGACCGGGATCCTCAGGCCTGGAGGACTTGGAGCCAATTCAAGTGGGAGGTGTCAGGAATGCAAAGTTGGCTGTCTACTCAGCACATTAAAAATGTCAAGAACAAGGCAGGGAATAACGCGAGGGGAAGACAGCCTTCTGTTTCGTGGGAGGCGGGTTATGAAATGTTAGATGCGCACGATTGCTTTCATGTGTCTACTGTCTGCTGGAACCCAGGAGAATGGTTAGGAAAATGACATCCAGAAACCTGCTCCCACCCCAGGGAGTTCTGGCTCTACCTTCCCATGCTTCAGAGAGTCTCCTGCTGCTGCATTAAGAGGAATTTAGAGAGAAAGTCAACCCAGGCATGTCCAATGAAAGTGAGCATTTGCAGTGCCTCTCACCAGACTTGAAAGGTGGTAAGGAGTATCTGAGGCTGCACCTGCTCGGGGTCATGTGGTCAGCAAAACAAGATAAAACAACAAGAAAACTCCAGGCTTACTTCAACTTGGCATTATTTTAAAGACACTAAGCTCAGTTCTCTTTTCCTTACCTGCGTAGCCCTCATGCAGGCGCCCTTCTAGATTTACAGGAGACGAGATTCTTCCAACCTGAAGAACTCTGTAATTATTTCTACCAGCGCCACAGTCTTCCTGTCCAATGGCTGAAAAGGAGCAATGCCAACCGTAAAATGGACACTTGCCACTCACGGCAGGAGCCTGGCTGTATCGAAAGCCCACCGCATACCAGGTGTTCCTGGGAGAAAGGAGTTGGGCCACTGTCTTAGTTTTGATTCCTAGACAGGAATCTGCTTGCACACAGTTTATGGAGGAAATGATCCCTGGAAACACAGTGAGGGACTGAAGAAGCAAGACAGACGAGAAGAAAGCTAATAAAGGGGACGTTAATGAACAGGCTGCTGGGAGAGCATTGGGGTTCACAGTCACTGGGTCTTTCTCAAAGACTCTACAGAACACAGAGAACTCAGTTGTCCTATCCATTGGCAAGGAACCTGAGACATTTTTCGCCAGCTCCATCCCTCTTTGGTTAAGGGTTTCTCCAGTCACCATTTACTTGAGGCTCTTCTGGGCCGCCCCATCCAGGGCCTCAGCAAATTCCTGTGGCCAGAGAATGCCTTCAGGCAGAGACACAGTAGCATGAGGTAAAAAGCCACAGTGTGTCTGGGAGCTACAGATGTCCCCTGAGAGAATCTGCTCCCTCCATCTTCAACAGCCATTGTGGCAAATGGCAATAATGTCTTCTCCTCACCTGGGTGCCCAGGTATGTATGTGTGCATGCACAACTGCACTCGCATAGTTTCTCCACCTCCCTCCCTCTCATTTGCACTCTTCTCACTACAGCCTCATAAACAGCAATCCCCTAAATGGTCTCAGGCCTGCTGAGCCACACGGCCTTGCATTGCCATACAAGCAAATGGAAGCAAGTGGAAACAGTGCTTATAACCTCCCAGGCCCCAGCCACTCCAGGGCAAGTCCATGCCAGCTTCCAACACATGCCCAGCTGGAACAGCTAGGACTTACCTTTCTGTTTTGCTCAAGTCCTGCTGATGTATAGCATGGGATCATGGAAAAAACTGGAGCAAATATCAGGAATTTGAAATTTCTTGTCTCAAGTCCACCAATAATTTCCTTGGTGGACTCTAAGGAAGTTAACTGAACTTTCTGGAAATTAGCTTCCCCATTGGTAAAAGTGGAGTATTAACACCTGCCCTGTTTACCTCCTAGAGTTGTGATGAGACTCAAAGGAGCCAATTCATGTACCTGGAAGCACCTTCAAAGGTAAGGGATGCTCATTGCTCAGCCTTCGTGTCTTACATTGGTTTTAGGCCCTGAGGTAGGGGTCTTGCTGGCTGACCTCTCAAAGTCTCCCTTCCCCTCATCCCCAAGTGGGGCATTCTGTTCTGGGAGGGCAGAATATCCTCTAGTCTAGAGGAAACTAGGCCATTGTTTGCAATAGTTCCAGACAGACCAAGTCCAGGACCAGGCCACCTGCCAGGGGCACACAGAAAGTCCTCTTGGGATGGGTCAGGCAGACTTGCTTGCCGCCTGGTGGTGCCTAGTCCTTCCTGTATCTTCATTTAGCTCTGTATCAAACAGAAGATCCCTGAATCACTATGCAAAGTGGCGGATGGGGCAACGCAACTTCCCCAAAACATGAGTAGGGACCGGTGAGAAAACCAGCTACTGTGCTTAGTGTATGTCATTAAGGCCCCCATCATGTCAACAGAGGAGCAAGTGTCCTTGGGCCTGACCCTCCAGCTAAACCCAGGAGTGCTTGTC
Source organism: Equus asinus (assembly GCF_041296235.1). Classification (NCBI taxonomy): domain Eukaryota; kingdom Metazoa; phylum Chordata; class Mammalia; order Perissodactyla; family Equidae; genus Equus; species Equus asinus. The sequence goes on along the minus strand of NC_091800.1, from coordinate 30,264,326 downwards.
ACTTACTTGGGGAGAGCTGCCCTAAAGGGTAAGCTCCATGCCCCAGGGTTGGAAAAACTAACAGGTCTCGAAGAGGACTCAAGGTTTATTGCACAATCAAATACTAGGGACAATGCTCAAGTCTGTAACAATACCCATTGTAATATTCAATGTAAGCCTGGTCAAGGTCCTTGGGGAGTAACGGTGGGGGGAGGGAGGTTCTGAACCCTTAGACCTAGGCTCCGAAAGAAAAGCTCTTATGAAAGCAAAGTGACATTCTGGGACAGAAACATGTTGTCGGTGAGGGAGAGACTTGAAGGAGACTCTAAACAGTTCCCAGAATAAATTCCCACGTAAATCCAAAGAATGCCAGCGGAGAGAAGCCACTGCTCGTTCTCTTCTAAGCCAAATAATATCCTCCTGCCGGAACAGAGTTGTTCTTGGCACTTGGAAGTAAATGTGAGGAGGGAATCAAAACACGATGCCTAAGAAGGAATCTGTAAGAAATCTGAAGGCAGGGACATGATGAGAAATAACAAAGAAAGATGAGTTGGTGGCAGGAACAAAGATTAACTGTACGAGAGGAGGTGGCGCTTTGGCTCTTGGAATAGGGATAAGCGAATGTCAAGTGCTCGGAAGTGTGGCTGCGTCAGCTGAACTGCAGACGCACGTGCCCTTTGCCTCCTTTCTGAGGACTCAGAGGAAGGTCCCTGCCTAGCCACATGGTGGCCCCAGGTCAGGCTCTGGAAGCTGACGCCCCAGCCCCTACTGCCTCCTTGTACCAATTCTGGAAGGACACTCCATGTCCAAATCAGTGAGGCTTCATCTTGTGATGCAAGAGTTCTCCTCTTGTGAACAGACGACACAGAGAGTAGTGAAACTTGGCAGAGAACCTATTCTCTTCCCTCTACCTGCAATTACACCAGAACTGCCTCTGGGGGACTTGGGCAAGTTTGACAAATGGCAGAAGAATTTAGAAGAATTTCTCTGCTGGCAAAGGGAAGTCGATGATTGGGCACAAACAAGCTGCCATAGTTCTTTGTACTAACGCTCTAGACGGCAGGCAGAAATGCCAGATTCCTTTCAACTCTTCACATTCTAATCCTCTAGCGCCATGTGCGGACTCCTTAAGCCGAAAGCATTTGGGTAAAGATGGAGTTCTCTGCCATGACAAGAACAAAGTCATCATGAAAGCTGTACGTTCCAGCTAAAAACATCACTTTGTCCACGTGAATCACCAGGCAGAGACGGCCACACTTGCCCGACTCTGAAATCCTTGACTCATAGAGGACTCATATGTACTAATACCCACGATTTACGCAAGCACCTTTCTCCAAGTGGCTCCTAGCAGTTTACATGCTGCTGGCTCATTCTTCATTATGTCGCTTGGAAAGAGAGCAAAAGGTGGGGAAAGAGGAAGGTAGATATAATGGTCTGCATTTTATATGGGGAAACTGAGGCTCAAACAAGCCCAAAAGTGAAATGTATAGACATTTATGAGTCAGACACTGCCCACGGAAGAGCCAAAATGAGCTATTCTGAATCCTAAGTGGACCGTTTTCTTGGCCAACAAATTCATACAGGGGTTCTGACACAGCCTCGAAGCAGGAGCCAAAATGCAAACTCACTATATTTTATGTTTATCACCAACTTCCCTCCCCTCCTTCCGTCTCTGACTCTTGCCCCATTGCACTTTGATGGACCCTTTGCACTTTGATGCACTTTGATGGACTCAGCCCTCCCCTGGTCCTGAGTCACCTCATGCCTGACATTTACTCCATTCTTGACTGTTTCCTGATCCCTAATATTTCTCCCATATTGAACCTCTGCTATTTCTTTCCTTTACCTGCCCCTGATCCATACACCTTGATGCCCAGAGGTAGGATTGGCAATAGGGTGGAGATCAGGGCTGGGGTGAAGCTCATAGATGGAGTATAAAATGCCCATTTGATTCATTTATTTTTAAAAAGCTGAACATTTATCAGCTGAATTTTTAGGCCAAATCAAAATATTCTTATGTCAAAATAGCTGCAACAAAGTGGCTCTATTAAAATAGTTGCATCCAAAGAGCTGAGAGTCTAGATGTCACCTGCTTCTGGCACCTGAATTTGGCCCTCTTTTGCACGGCCTTGCCTTCTGTTCTGCTGTTTTCCAGTGTGTGGTTAATCAGAAGAGGAGCTAGCACCAGGGCCACATTTTTTTCCTGTTGTTCCAAGAGAGGACTATGTAGGTGTCACAGATGAAACTGGTCCAGAAGCCGAACAGGATGCTAATGGCATGGCCACGTGTTTCTACCTCCCCATGAGCAGCCGGGCTGGCATCAGTCTTCTCCCCAAGCTCTTTCCCACCCCCATCCACCCACAAGCTCTTGTTGGGTCAGAAATGCAATTCTTTGATGGTGCCAGACAGCCAGATGATGCTGGAAAAAAGAAAGAAAAAGCAAAAGCCGATTTCTAAATTAAGCACAAGGCTCGTTTATAAAAATAAATAGCCACAGCATAGCAACGTGCTCACAGCTCAGCTTTCCTCCATGATGTAACCTCTGTGGCTGGAACCGGGGATGACACAGCTTTCAGAGGGCCCCACGCCCTGGCCCCTCCCTATGCGTAGTACTCATCTGGAGATTGCTGACAGTGGCACTTCGAGGGCCCAGCTCCTCATTCAAGGCCAACCAAGAGCCAGGCTCCCAAGAGGTGGAGAGGAGCCAGAGCTTCCTGAACTTAATGAGGCTCCTAAACACCTACAGACTCACGGCAGCAACACATGTGAAACAAAAGCAGATGAAGTGCCTTGGGCTACTCTACTGAAATAGAAACCCCTCCTTGAGACCACATCTTCTGTGTTCACCCCTGAATGCACAGTACCCAGCTTAGCACATGGCAAACAATAACCATGGGAGGGAGGACTGGATGGAGGTGTGAATGAACCAATGGATGGATGCTGCCATCCCGTCACTGCTGTTCCCCAAACTCTCCACCATAAATGGAGTGAACTCCAGAATCTGAAGAGAGGCATAATCTCCCAATTATGACATGTACCAAAGAGGCAATGTTCCCTGGGCTGGCTGTTTAAATTTGAGCGCACAGCTGAGGTGAGCACCTGGCAGGTGATTGAAAGGTGCAGGCTTTTACTGCTCCAGGTGCAGGTGGCATGGCCAGCACACATGGGAGGGGCAGAGGGCGTGGGATGTGCACTTGGTAACAATTGTCAGTGCTCCTGAACCTTCTCTCATTAGGCAGCATCAGTTCCAAGGGTGAGGTGTTGATAAACAGAGAAGCTACAGGACAAAATAGTACATGAGTTCCTGGTCTTAATCCTGTAGGGAAGCAAAAAGTAGAGACCACAGTGCTGTTGGGGGCCAAACAGGTGAAACACATCAGAAATGGACCACAGTACAGATGATTTAATCCCATCAGCAGCCCGCCCAAGTCATAATGATTAAGTAAGGCTGGGGTGATCCTGACGCAGTCCTCAGAACACTGAAAATTAAGTAATCGCCGGAATCCCATGAGGATCCTGGTGAGGTTGGAGGGGACAATCTTGACTCCTGGGAGCCGTTGCTTCTGTGAGGTTCCACATGTTCCCTAGTGACAAGAGGGTGGCTGAAGATGCATGTCAAAGTTATAAATCATCATTTCAGAGTAGGGGCCCTGGGTTAAAGAGATCAAGAAATTGGCCCACAATTCAGAAATCTGTCTTCAAACACCCTTGTCTGGCCTGGCGAGAAACAGTAAAACTACGTCCATGTCAGCAAGAAGAAGGTTCTTAATTAAACTCAGATGTACAGGAATGCATTACAGGTCTATTTTTGGAATAATACTCTAGAATGGACAAAAAAATCTAAACAGCAGCACAAGTGGTACAATATCATCCAGCATCACATAACAGCACACAACAGAAAAGCGTGAGTCCTCGCAGACTCCCAGATCATTTCAACTCCACAGCTTCCCAGAAAACCAAAGCCATGGTACTGGGACATTTAGGCACAGAGACTCCAGCAGTGACCTGATTGAAGATGTGACCACAAGGACACAGCCCCAGCAGAGGGTAAGCACAAAGACTGGTCAGACTATCCTCAAGTCTACAGTGACATCTCTTTGGTGACCTTAAGAAAAGCCCTGTCCAGAGCAGACTAACCACGGCATTCACAACTTCAGGCCTCTGCTCCAGCCTGGTGAGGGCACAGTGTGTTCCACGGGTCCCTAACGCTCCATGTCTAGCGCTCCTGCTTCTGAAATGGCTGCTCAGTGCTAAGACCCCACTCACCCCCATTCTCTTTAGAGCTAACAGAGATGCATGAAAACAGAGTCCCAGACTCAACTCTGTGACCTTAACTACTTGGAAACTCAGTTTCCTCATGTATAAAATGGGGAGAATAGAAACTCTGCTATTGCCTCCCAAGATTGTGTGAGGATCAAATGAAACACTGTGTTCAACTGCTTCTCAATCTGCGGGCTGTTCTTCTGTGTGAAAATATTTTCTAAATTGTAAAGGTATGCAATCAGAAGTTTGCTTCTAATATAGGGAATGAGACCTTTTTTGTCACAAACTTTCAGGGTGCTGCCTGGTTCTCACTGTTCTAGGCTTGTTCCAATTTAGTCATAATCCTAATTTTTTTCAGGGACCTTTGGCTTCACCTACGAAGGACTTCTAACATTTGTGTGTGTGTAGGGGTGTGTGTGTGTGTGTGTGTGTGTGTGTGTGTGTGTAACTGCTTTTCTCCCCTTACAATCCCTCAAAAAGCACTAGAATTCTAGAATGTATATGGGACCTTAGGGGCTCGCATAGTCTACCCCTTCACTTTGCAGATGGAGGCACGGGGTCACAGATGTTTAAGCACTCATCCAAGGTCACACGTTGGGTTTCACTCGCCCTGTCCTTGGTGCCACTTACAGCCTGGCGGTGTCTGCCCTCCAGTGGATCTTTGACGGCCATAGTTCAAATTAGGCATTTCCCTCCCTCCATAATAGCCTATTTCCCTCACTTTTGAATGAGTAACTATTACTTAAGCTGGGTGTATTATTTAGGATATGGGGTGGGGGGAGCAGGAGCATGGCATCCAGCTGAGGACAAGTGGTTATTAAAGAATGTACAGGGGCCGGCCCGGTGGTGCAGCAGTTAAGTGCGTACGTTCCACTTTGGCGGCTGGGGGTTTGCCGGGTCGGATCCTGGGTACAGACATGGCACTGCTTGGCAAGCCATGCTGTGGTAGGCATCCCACATATAAAGTAGAGGAAGATGGGCATGGATGTTAGTTCAGGGCCAGTCTTCCTCAGCAAAAAGAGGAGGATTGGCAGAGATGTTAGCTCAAGGCTAATCTTCCTCAAAAAAAAAATAAATAAAAAATAAATTTTAAAAAAAGAATGTACAAGTGCCTCTAATGATCTGGATGATACCTCATCTTTATGGATTACATCTTTTGAACTGACAGTGCCTCTCCCCTCTGCTCACTTTCCTCTCCACAGACGACCTTACATCTATCCAGCAAAAAAATGAGGTTAATTTGTGTGAAACCTTCCCCTCATCCTCTCCATGCCTACCTACTCAGATGAAGAAGGGTCTTTCATTCTGTCTGTGATTAAAACTCTACCTGTGAGCTAGGCCTAGAGGGACCAACCATCTCAGTTTGCCCAGGACTGAGGGTGGGGGTCCATGGGACGCAGGACTTTCAGTGCTAAAACCAGGAATGTCCCAGGCCTCATGCCCTCTCCCCATGGACCTTTCCAAACAGATAACAATTCGTGTTTGCATAAATTGATACAAAGTTGGTCTGTGAGGTTGGAGGTCAGGAAGAGAACTGGAATGAATGAATGAAATTAATGATTTGTTTGTAATGAAAAGATCCATGAATAAGGGGGAGGGAGAGAATTAGGAGGAGGATATCCTGCTATCCAGGTGAGCAGAAGAAAAGAAAGTTCCAGGGGCCGGCCCCATGGACTAGTGGTTAAGTTCGCACATTCTGCTTCAGCAGCCCAGGGTTTCACCGGTTTGGATCCTGGGCACAGACACGGCACCACTCATTAGGCCATGCTGAGGTGGTGTCCCACATGCCACAACTAGAAGGACCCAGAACTAAAAATATACGACTATGTACAGGGGAGGTTTGGGGAGAAAAAGCAGAAAAAAAAAAAAAGAAAAGGAGGTTCCACTAAAGGATTTATATAAATCCCATTCATCGAAAAGAAAAAACCTTGGTGGAAAGTTAGGGCAATCCATATTATGTAAGAAACCTCCCTCTGAGAGACCTCTGGACCATAGAAACTCCCCACTCCCCTGAGGGCTGAGAGGGTCAGTATCTCAGCTCACTTGTAACCCCGTGACCTCTTTGAACCATAGGGTTACAGTGCTCTGGCCTAAACACATAGTTCTAGACTCTACTCCATCACAAATCTGAAATCTACATTTTCCCTAGGTTTCTGGTGAAACTTACAAAGCCTAGGCAGTCAAGCTCCCTCTGATGACCCAACATTTCAAAGCTTCCTCAAAGGGCGTTTCCTGCAATGGGACTGGTGTGGGTTCCTGTTTGCATTTCCACTTCCTTGGTCCCAGTTTATCCCATATGTACACAAGGTTGCAGGTTGAGCAATGACCTAATGACTGGCCGAGAAGAAAGTAATCCTAGATCACATTCAGCCTGCATTCAACGCTGACTTGAAATAAACTTTACAAAACCATTAATAACAACAAAAAAGATATTGCCAACAATTTAAAAATTCAGAAATTTCTTGTTAATAGATTCAGATAAACTGGCTTCTCTTGAAAAATAGAAAGATCTGACCACTCAGGGCCACAATTCCCTCCATCCCCCCATGGTCACAATCGTCTGGGACTGAGGGCCTAGGTAGAGCAGCAGATAGGAGTGTTGGCCACCAGGATTCACATTCCATCCCTGCTACTTATAGGTTACTGTATGCATGAACTCAACCTCTCAGAGTCTCGGTTTCTCATCTTTAAAGTCATTGTTAAACTCATAGTAATTATTTTTGCACACTGAAAATGCTTAAAATAGTAACTAGCATGTAATAATCATTCAATAAATGTCAATTGTTCCCCCCCACCCCTTACACAGGTAGCTTTGCTATTTTTCTTACCTTTCTGGCCCGATGAGCATAATTATTAGTCTAGAGAGTTCAACAAAATGAGTTTGGCAACCATGGTTCTCAAATCGTTCGGTGATAACTCAAGTCTGTATTGGCCCATCCCCAGCATGACGCTTGTCCCTTCTCCCTCTCCAAGCTTCTCCCTCATCCTGCTGGAGCTCATAATGACACCTGACAACAGGGCAAAGGACACATAGCCATGCCGAGTCCTCAGACTTTCTAATTAGGATTTTCTGGATAGAAGAAACATGGTCCCCCTAGTAGCTTCAAGGTGCTTCATCCAGTTTCTAATATTGAGTCTCTCCCAGCCATTTTCCCTTCCAGGTCCCCTCAAGCACATATAAGGAGAAAATCTTTTGAGTAATTCATTTAGCAAGTCAATCAACCAGAAGATACAAATCCATGGGAAAAACAAGGGAATGCTTTCTTCACAGAAAGTTGTTTTTAATAAACCAATTTCTGTTGCTAAGCAACCTTGGTGATGCCTCTTCCACGAGTACAGCTAAATAAATCCTTGATTGTCTACAGTGGATTAAGTTGATGCTCTCATGAGTCAGAAGAAGGTACCAGAGAAAGTTTTACTCAGACTGCGGATGAGTGTAAAATATTGCATAAGAAGCAAAATAGGAGTGGCATGCCCGGGTTGTGTTGTTTAAGGCATATAGTTATTTTGGGTTTTGACGCTTGTTTGGGGAGTTAGCCGTAGCGAGTTGGATTGTTCATTCATAACTGAGTGGATGGAGTCATGGTGTGGAGACAGTCTCCCTGGTTCTCTCAAGAAGACTAATAATTAACATTGTGGTTAGATCTTACATCAAACTAAGGGAGGTCCAGTGGAACTCCCTGAAAGCAAGAAAGAGCCTTTGAAACAGAGTCGATGTTGCAACTGTCAAGTCCTGCGGCATAGTCATTATGCTAAGGAGGTGAGGTGAACTGTGAGCCAGCCAATAAGAACAGCTGGAGAGTGGTACCATTTCCGATTGCTCTAGTCTCTTGGCTCTGTTTGGAGATGTAGGGCAGGGGTGAAGCCAGCCCCACGATTCATTTTCAAAATTTAACACACTGGGTGGCTATGCCTCTCATTACTGAAAGCATGGAAAATCCTTTGGTGTAATTTCCTAAGCCTCTAACTATATATTTCCCCTAGTAACTAAATGTGGCTATTTGAACAAAGCCAATTGGTTAACATAAAGAACGACATTTGGAGTGGAGAATGTGGGTTTCCCAAAAAATTGAATTTCTTCTTTATAACTACTTCATCACCATCTTTTTGAAACTGTTTGCCTATATTTAAATTAAACGATTAAGTTGCTGAAAATAAAACTGCAAGAAGTATGCAGATAAAATGGCAAGAAGTGTGAAGAACTGCTGTTTTGACTATTTTTTGGCCGTCTCTGACCCTTCACTCTCTCTCCCTTGTTCCTAATCTCTAAGAACTTCACAAAGACCCGAGGCTTCTCCCACCAGATCTCTGTGTGTCTCTTCCTACTGCCATGTCTCCCTCTGGGCAACTGTTTCCTCAGGCCTGGCCTATGGACTAGCCTCTCAAGTAGAGGTGAGAAAAACAGAGTTAAGGAGATAAGACAGCTGCCTCCTGAAGTCCACCATACTCTCCCTCCTGCTGAAGGAAAAAAAACAACCCCGTGGCACAAACTAGGTCATATAATTCTAGGTTAGTGTCAGACTTATTGGCCAGGAAGCCATTAAACTTCACTTTGCTTCGAGGTTTCCATCTATCAAAGCAAAGCACAGGACTTGCTCTCTACTCATTACCCAGGACTGTGCTGGGAAGATTTATGAACAAAGGTTTGGAGAGCTCCTGGAAGCTGTGGAGAAATCTGATCACTGTGTGTGTTCATTGTGAGGAAAGCTCATTTGAAACTAGTAAGCCAACGACAGACTACTGGGAAGGAAAAGATGGAAACGGCCACTGCCTGGGAAAATGAAAGAAGTCACCGCTAATCTGGTGAAAATGTTTAGTGAGGATCAGCCGAGGAAAGGTGCAGTGAATGGCGATGGAAGTTGCGAGAAGCAATGGAGATGAGAAGAGGACTGAAGCAGGCATCAGGATCCAGCAGCTGACAAGCTCTCTCGGGAAGCTGAGCATGCTGTTGGTGATAGGCAGAAATCCAACAGACCTTTCCCATATAGTCCCTGCTTTGGACCTGTTCTACATCTTGATCAGGATGTTGGTTACATGGCTACACCTAATGTAGAGTATATGTAAATTTTACCTTAACTTTTAAATCTTTCTATCTATCTAATCCCATTCCAATCAATGAGTTCCCTGCTGTGCCCACGAGCAGCTATACTCCAATTAACCAACTTTTATAATGACAGTCTTCATATTTATATTCAACAAGATTAACGTATGCAAATATGGATATTCATGTACATCATAACTGCAGATAAAGTCAGATTAAAACTGGCTTTATCATTCTCTAGTAACTGTTATCTCTGCACTGCTAATCATTCAAATGCCAAATGCCTTTGGAATTACCAAAAATAAAATTAAATTGTGTGCTGCAGACTTTTAGCATTAAACACGTTTTATTACTTTCTAACTCATTAAAAATTGGGAAAGCATGTATGGAAATATGACAACTCTGTCTATCAGAATATTGGTTTGCCCCAATGATGCCATACTCTAAGCCTAGTAGAATTTATGATGTATACGATTTAGACTTTGGGAAGAAATAGGTGACAACAATTATTACTAAATTCATGAATTAATTATTCAGTTTTTAGTTCTAACATAAAAGATAAATGTTTCTTGACTCAGACTCTGTGACTTACTGAGAACAATTGGTGTCTGAAAGAGACCTGAAGCTGGGTCCTTGCTGGAGAAAGATCATACTTTTGTAAATCACACATACATGTGAAATTCAAGTTTGTGTATTCTCTTTCTAGTAGAAGCTTCAAATAAACAAAGAAATAACTTATTTGAGAATAAGCAGTAAATATAACTCAATTAATTAATTTGTCACCATTAGAATATTCTTGTGAATATCAGCTCAGGCTTGATCTTTCAAGGCAGTGAGGTGTAATCACCACACCATCTTCCTCATCATCCTTCTGGCTTGGGTTGTCTGAGACTCTGAGATTTGCATGCAAGAAATTTATCCAGGACTGCTCTAGGGAACAGCACCTGTGGGAGAACAGAGGAAACAGGATTGGCAGGAGAAGTTGAACTGCTCCACAGTGTCAACAAAGGTCTAAACCAATCCCAGGAGGAACTCTGAAGATGGAAGGAGACTCTACTGATGACCCTTATGGGGAAAAGGGGGTCAGAATTTGTATCCCCACATCAACCTATCATTGAATATGGGTGCCCCAGAGAAAAGACATGACCTTGGCCAAGAAAGCTCCCTTTGGCATAGGGAGCCATCAGCAGACAGGAGAATGAATGGAGAATGAATGCCTCAGACCTAAAGGGGAATCTCGTGTTGCACTGCAACATCCACTGCAATCTTCATGACATGAGTCTTTACTAAATGCCTGGCCATGTGCTGAGTTCTTTAACACATTTTCTAATTTCACATTATGAAGGAGATAAATTTTTACTCCTTTTTGTAGTTGGGGAAACTGAGGCTTAGGAAAGCTAGGTGACTTGCTCCAAGTTCACCCAGCTACTACTTAGCAGTACAACCTGTGTTCAGCCACAGGCTGTATGCCTTCAAAGCCCTTGCATTTGATCAAAACCCTGGACATAGGTCATGAGGCCAGGTCCCCTCCCACTGACCAGTTGTGTAGCCTTCACCAAGACACATCTCTGAATCTCTTAATCTGCAGAGGGTAGGCACGTTCCTGAAGCATTCGGGGACTCCCTAAGGCACCAGAAAGCGGGGAGGAAGGGGCAGCTTGGCCAGAGTAGAGGAGTAACTCTACTGTGGATCTGCTCTGCAGGGATAGTGGTGTCTAGCCATTGATTTGGAGGTGTCTACAGGGGGCGGTGAACTTGATCACCGTTCAGACCAGCGTCAATATCCAAGAAGCTTTTGGGCAGTGATGGTGCCTAGAGTCAGATGAAGGGGAAGGTTATAGTTCTGGGTTTTCCATCCACCTGGAAGGAAGCCTCCAGGCAGTGAACAGGGGATAGGGAATTCAGCAAGAGTGCTCCTGCACTGCCCCCAGCTACGGTGAGCTACTTTCCTTTTCTACAATATATACATATAACAGATGTGATCTCAACTTCAGGCTTCTGCCTGGAAGACCATTCTCCCTTGCTCCCTTTCTTTACCTAGTTAGCTCCTACTCATCCCTCAGGTATCCACCAGGCCTCCTTCAGGAAGTCTTCTTTGACCTCCCGAGACTGGGTTAGGTGTTCTCCCAGAGCAGCATGTGTTGGGAAGATTATATAATGACTGGCATGTAATAAGCACTCTAAAAACAGTGGCTGTTATTAATCCTGTTCTTCCTGGATAGCACCTGTCATTCTGAGTTGGAGACCATGCGTGCTTTGCCCGGGCCTAGGCCTTTACTCTATCTTCAGCAACTGCCACGTTGCGGGACGTACAATAGATACCTGATAAATATTTGTTGAAATACTAAAAAGCTTGTTTACACAACTGGGTAAACAAGGACAGGACAGCATGGGGAAGTGAAGAGGAAGAGGATGGCTAGGGGTCCCCTGCAACCTCCCAGAGACTGGCCCAAAAACCAGTGCCGGTCTCTGCCAGGGGGTGGGTCTGAGCCTCCCTCTATGTTGACTGTTGTGCCCAGGATTGTGTAAGCAATGGGAAGGAATCAGGCCTCCTGGCTGAAGACCCTTAGAGCCTGCAACAGAGAGCAGTCAGGCTCCGTCATGCGGACAAGACTGCTGTTCACAATGTGATTCCACCACTTGTTTTTCTAAGATGCAGTACAACTTATGGACCAAACATGGGATTTTGGGTCAGACTCACCCAGATTCAAATCCCTATTGTTTTTACTTAAAGCTATAGGATGGAAGTTAAGGATAGAATCTTTGGGGCAAGACTTCCTAGATTTGGATAACAGCTCCTCCACTTCCTCACTATGTGACATTAGACATGTTATATGACCTGCCGGTGCCTTGGTTTTATCATGTGTAAAATGGAGATAAAAATTCTTCCTTCATAGGGTTATAATGAGGATGAAATCAGTTCATAACTTTAAAGTTCTTAGAATAGGACTTAGGATATAATGAGTGCTATCTAAAGGTTTACCTGATTGTCCTGAGCCTCAATTTTCCGATCAGAAAAATGGATATATGTAGAACACTTCATACAGTGTCTGGCATATGGCAGACTCTCAGTAATTATTATTATTATCATTATTTCTGTTACTGTTACTTCTCTTGTAAAGTGAAAGATACTTTCTTAGAGTGAACCTAATTAAATAACAGAAACTTTCTTTTTGTGGATACTATTGGTCTCTACTGAAGATTTTGGAAGAAAAGGAGCTATTTCTGTCTGGTTCTGAGCCAGCCACCTCCCCTCGTGCCTTACCTTCTTTCCCTAATGTTCCAAAAACCTTCTTCGTGGACCCAGAGACTCCAGTGCATACCCATTTCTCTGGTAAATGAGCCAAGGAGAAGCATATTAATTTCCTTCAGCTTCCATAACAAAGTACCACAAACTTGGTAGCTTAAGGCAACAGAAATTTGTTCTCTCACAACCCTAGAATCAGAAGTCTGAAACCAAGGTGTTGGCAGAGCCACACTCCCTCTGAAGGCTCCATGGGAGAATCCTTCCTTTCCTCTTCCAGCTTCTGGTGGCTCCAAGTGTTCTTTGGCTTGTGGCTGCATCATTACAATCCTTGTTTTTGTCTTTACATGGCCTTCTCCCTCTGTGTGTCTCTGTCCCAAATCTCACTCTGCTTTTCTCTATTAAGCACACCAGTCTTTGGACTGAGGATCCACCCTAAATTCTGGAAAATCTCACCTTGAGATCCTTAACTTAATTATATATGCTAAGACTTTTTTCCAGATAGGTTCACATTCAGGTACCAGGGCTTAGGATGTGGACATATCTTTGGGGGCCAACTATTCAACCCACTGTAATGGCTAACAGGGTCCTAATTGGATCTAAATAGAATCTACCCCTTTACCTAGTTTGAACCTTTGTGCATCTCCTTTGCCCTTTCTGTTTCCCTGCACACTTGGTCCAGTCTTGTCCATATCTCCTTGATGGGATGGTCACAGCCAGGGGGGCAAGAAAGACATCCTGACTGACCAATCTCTTCCTTCTGTGGCTCCACTCTGGCCCACTTCTGCACCTGCTTTCTGCCTCAGGATTTGCTGTGGGCAGCACATTGGATACTTGAGCCTATGAAAGCTTGTTCTGCTTGGCCCACCTAGTTGTCTTGCAGATAGCCAGGAGAGTCGAATGTCACTCTGGGACCTCGCAGTGCCAGCTTGCCCCACCTGGCTCCTCACCAGGGTTGCCCGGGTCACACATCGGATTTCGTAGATGAGGCCAAAGCAGGAGACCCTGGTGAGCTGGAACAAGTAGAAGCAGTGGATCTGGGTCAGAGCAGGAATTATGTTTGCACTTGGACCAGGCAAATAGGCTCAGAGAAGGAATCTGGGTCGAAAGCTTGGCAGACTGGCAGGAAACACGAGGCCAGAGACACAAATTAAAATGGAGACTAGCTTTCCATCCACACAGGCCAGTTCTTAGTTCTCCAAAGTCTGATTGAGGTGTGTCTGTGACGTGTGGCACACTGTGTACTGTAAGGACCAACTAAATTTAGCATATATTCATCAAGCATTTGCTATATGCCAGGATCTAGGGATGCAGAGATAAAACACAATCCTTGTCTTCAATTAGATTAAAGTATAGCAGGGTACACATACACATAAAGAACTAATTGTCAAAATATGTGTAACTCTATGTACTCAATAACTCATTCTGCCTTGGATTAGGGAATGGGTCATGGTGGGAGCACAGAGGAGGTAACACATGAGCTGGATCTTAAAGTATTCAGTAAAGAAAGAGAGGGCAGAAGAGCAGCCCTGGAAGTGTACTGTCTAGGTGACCAAGCGGATGCCTCTTCTTCCTCTCCATCTTTGTGTTGCTCTCATCCAGAGCAAAAAGAACTTCATACAAGAACTATTTTTGGATCAGCACTATAGAGACAGATATTAAGTGTGTCCTACAAAAGGGTCATGGCCCAGGGAAACAACCAGTCAGAAAGGCCTCCAGTTGTGTGGAGCTGGTTTGGTGGGTGTTGGCCAAATAGTAGAGGCCCCACAGCCACTACCACCACCATTCATACTTGTCAGCTTTAGAGTATTGATGTGTTCCAATGATGCATCACCATTGAGAGTATCATGTGGTCTATCTGGATATTTTTCTTATTAAATTTTTTTCCCACTTATTTAACATATAACATTGATGTCTCTCAAACCCCAAAAAGCATTTATGACCTCAATCTCTGGTGAAAGGTAAGGAGGTTATTGCTCGTTACTCCCTCTTCTGTATTTTTTCAGTATTTGGTGAACACCTCTTTGAACTTTCTGGAGGTGTCTTGCAACCCAGCATCTTTATAATATTTTTAAATTTGGAAATGGGGCATCTTCATGGAGTATCAATTTATCTAATTATTATTAGGTCACATTTAAGTAACTTAACTGGGTAAGTAGGTTTAAGTATATCCCAATATTAAAACAAACATGGATATATTATTCATAATTTATGTGCATATGTGTATATACCATATATCACATAGATCAGCATTGAATATAAAATACAAATAAATTTTAGAATTGAAACAATAGACCTGGGGCCAGCCCTGTGGCCGAGTAGTTAAGTTCATGCACTCCACTTAGGTGGCCCAGGGTTTCACCGGTTTGGATCCTGGGCATGGACCTAACACCACTCATCAAGCTGTGCTGAGGTGGCATCCCACATAGCAGAACCAGAAGGACCTACAACTAGAATATACAACTATGTACTGGGGGGCTTTGGGGAGAAGAAGAAGAAGAAGGAGGAAGAGGAGGAAGAGGAGGAGGAGGAGGAGGAGGAGGAGGAGGAGGAGGAGGAGGAGGGGAGGAGGAGGAGGAGGAGGAGGAGGAGGAGGAGGAAGAAGAAGAAGAAGAAGAAGAAGAAGAAGAAGAAGAAGAAGAAGAAGAAGAAGAAGAAGAAGAAGAAGAAGAAAAGAAGATTGGCAACAGATGTTAGCTCAGGTGCCAATCTTTAAAAGAAAAACAATAGACTTCAAAAAATATGAAAGAAGCCAAACATAAAAGGCTGCATACCATATGAATCCATTTATATGACATTCTGAAAAAGGCAAAATTATAGGCATAAAATTCATATCAGTGGTTGTCAGAGTGAAGGAAGAAAATTGACTGCAGAAAAGCATAGGGAAATTTGGGGATGATGGAAATGTTCTATATCTTGACTGGGATGGTGTTTACAACACTGTATATACTTGAAAAATTCAACTATTCAATTGAAAGGGTAAATTTTGCTTTATATAAATTATATCTCAAAAAAACTAAAAGTTGGATAACTTCGGGCTCCCTTTCCAGACTAGTTCACTGCTACATCCACTCTTTCTTATCTGTTTGTAGCAATACCTAGAAAGAAGAGTTTGAGAATTACCCATCCAACATCTCTTCTCTCTAAAAGAAAGGCTTTTGGGTATGATTCTGAGTGAGATGGACTCCAAGACCTTGAATAATTTAAATTCGAGCAAAAATTTCAGGAGTAGGAGGTATGGGGCACCTTCAAATGTGTATAAAATACCAACATACCTATACACAATATTTTAGAGATACATAATAACTTATCTCAGCTTTCTGAACTACATCACTTGTGAAATGTTCACTTGCTGCAATACTCCAATAAGGCGTGTGTATTGGTTTCCTGTGGTACAAAGTGCCACAGGCTGAGTAGCTAAAACAACAGAAATTTATTTTCTCACAGTTCTGGAAGCTGGAAGTCTGAGATCAAGTTGTCAGCAATTTCTTTCTCTGTTTCTTTTGAGGCCTCTCACCTTGGCGTATAGATGGTCATCTCCTTCTCTTTGTGTCTTCAGTCTGTGTCCTGATCTCTTCATACAAGGACACCAGCCATATTGAATTAAGACCCATCTCAATGACCTCATTTTAACCTAAGTACCTCTTTAAAGACCCTGTCTCCAAATACAGTCACCTTCTCAGGGCTTAGGACTTCAACATACGGATTTCAGGGGGACACAATTCAGCCCATAACAGTATGCTGCCCTCTCTTTCCCCCCTCCACCACGCATTCTTTTACTATTCTAGCCAGCCCTCCAGCCAGACTGCCTCTCCCAAGACGGAACTTCCTCTCTCTTTTCTCGTCTTAGTTACTTCCATGCGCTGGTCAAAGATTTGTAAGAAGTCGAAGGAAACCCAAGCACTAAGCTACCCGAAGGATGTGTGACACTGTATGCAGGCCCAGATGGAAAAGTGTGTCATTCAATGTTTCTGTTTGTTTGTTTTGGCATATTTCTACAAATCCTTTCCTCAAAAGATTAGGTGGAGTGGCTTTGAATTCTCAAACTACATCAGGAATGTATCAACATGTCCAACAGAAACTTACTTGCTGCCTGCACTGCACGTAGCCTGTACTCACTGCCACCTTACACGTAAATGGGTGAGAAATGGTTGAATAGCAAATCTGCAGCAAAGCGACCATCGTCCAGTTTTTAACTCCAGCTTCTGCGGCTAGCAAGGATAATTAACGAGGAGACAAAAGTCAGATCCTGAGGTAATTTATGTTTGAGCAGTGTAATCCTTTCAAGCTGAAAATATTTCTCTTCCCACTGAAAGGCAGGGAGACTTATTGAACTTCTGGCAGAAGGAGCATCAGCTGCTGGCTCTGCTTCCTCTGCCACAAGACAATATTCCCACGCAGCTCCGGGAGAACTGGAAGCAAGTCTTTCTTCCAGTATTTGCATGGTCTCATAGAACAGCAAATGGAAACATAAATAGATCGGACTTTATGTATAAAGGCAATGGATGCAGACTCCACTTTGAGGTTCAACTTTTGAGAAAACAAAATACTGAGAACGCTTTGCAATACTAGGACTAAGAAGTGATGAGCCTGGCAAGATTCCACATGAGGCATGGATGAGGGTCAGTGACTGACACAAGAACAGGATGCTCAAAAGCAAAGGGAACCAAGCTAAGAAGGAACGCAGAAATATTGCAGGTTGCAGCACTATACATCATGAGGAAGGGAACTGAGTAATAATCACAAAACTGGCTACCCTTTATTGAGTGTCTCTTATTGTGCAAGGTCCACACTAGGTTCCCTACGTATCATGGACCCAGTCCTAGGATAGCGCTGCCATTTGCCTCTTGTGATCCCTAGTTTGCAAATGAGGAGAGTGAAGCTCGATAACGTGCAGTAAACAGCAGAGTTAGAACCCAAGTACCAAGTTTTCTGTGATGCTCAAGTCTACTCTCTTCTGCTATCCATTGTAACAGCCATTTATTCATTCGTAGTTCATCATTTTGAGTAAATGGAATAGACTTTGAGTAAACTGAACACAGTTTGTTCCTATGTATGATTTAATTTCTTCTCAAATTATTTTTTCAATTGTCTTTGTAAAGTTCAAAGAAACTGTGTCACCGTAGATTCAGCTAAGAGGTTGATGCTTCGAACAGGGGAGCAAAATTGATTTTTGCATTCCAGGCTCTGATGCCCAGAGTGGGTCAACTTTATTAAAGAGTGTAGTCCCTTATTGAAAGGGGCAGGATTCGCTCCCTTCTGCTCAGTTGGCAGCGGTTGGGAAGGTGTGGTCTCTCCACAGATGAGGTTGCTATCTAATAGGAGACAGGACAGACTGGGTTTCTGAACAAGAAGTGTGTGGATACATTGGATTGCAATATCCCCACGGGGAGTAGGGGATTGATGTAGTGCTTGTTGCAAATTGTCAAGGTCAGTAGAGACAACCAAGAAGAGTTCAGAAGGAAAAAAACTTGATGGAGGAAAGTGAGTCGAAGAGAAGGCACATTGAGTGATGGCAGTAGTGGCAGTTTTAAGTGCTGTTTGGCCCAGACACGTACAAAGCACCTAAGCAGGGCCAGGTAGAGCCAAGAAGGCTTTTGCTCCCTGGATTTGGGTCTGAAACTTCCAGCCAGGCCTGCCCTTACTCTGGTGCCTTGGCTTTTGAGTTCCCACATGCTGTGACTCAGACCTGGTGCGTTCTTGGGTGGGGAAGTGATGGGGCAAATGACTAGGTCAGAAGGAAAAAGAAGGGTGACTGGCAAGCGTTATACCTGCCACCCTGGAGAAGGGGATCCAGCCTGCCTGGCCCTGCCTTCTGCTCTGACTCATGCTGTTGCTGTCGTAGTGCCTCTGACTCACTCAGCCTAGAAACCCAAGGATTGACTCTGCCACCCCCGACTCCCTTGGACATCATATCTGGTCCCCATCACGGAGGGATTTCATCCCCAGGCTATTTTTAGAACCCATTCCCCTCTCCATCCCACTGCCAATACCTTGGGCCAGGCCCTCATCCTCTCTCATTTGGATCTAGTGCCTTCCATCTGGTCTTCCTGCCTCCAGTCTACCCACGACAGTCAATTCTCTGAACTACCACCTGGGTGATCTTTCTGAGAAAGAAGTCAATCCTGTCACTCCCCTGCTTCCTATTGCCAGAGTAGTGGTTCTCAACTGGAGGATCCCCTGAACTCCAAGAACCCAGGAGCAAAATTGCACATTTATGCCATGTGGCAGAGGCAGTTAGTGATGAAGAAATATTCCACATGCATCCCCACACATTCTACCCTCCCCTGTGGTTAGGTTGGGCATATGACTAGTTGTGTCCAATGGACTGTGAGCAAAGTGACATTACCACTTCCAGGCTGAGGTAGGGTGCTTCCTCCATGCTCTCTCTTCCCCGATACAGAGACCTTGAAAGAAATGTTCTCAGTGGTTTTCTGCATCATGGAAGGTGCCTTCTCAACCCACAGTGGACCTCACTTGAGCAAGAATAAACCTTCATGTGTTAAAGCACTGAGATTTGGGGGTTTGTTTGATGTACCAGCTAATGTTGTATCTTCAATCAATACAGCCCATGATATGGCTCATTGAATAGGAGAACCCCTTTCCTCCTCATTGGTTATTTTATCAACTCAGTTTGGTAACACGCTGTATCTCAGACATATCTGTGGCTCTGATTGGAAGGTATGGAGGTTGGATGACTTTTTCAAAATGGGAAATTAGTTACTTCTTAATAAATGCAGTGTTGGGGGAGGTTGAAAAGAATCTGTGAAAACTTGAGCCATTGGAAAGAAAGTATGAAAAGGGAGTCCTCAAGAATGAATATCAGGGACCTGGCTCACAGGATAAAGTCTAAACATGAGGCTCACGTCAAAGTGGAGGAGACACAAAAGGTTTTCTGATTTTTTTGGTGCTTCTCATTGCCTTGTGCTTGGTCAACCTGGATCTTGACTCATTATTCCCTAATCACATGTTGCCTTTCCATGTGCCCTTGTCCTTGCAAACACTAGTCCTTCATCCTCAGCCTATCTGACACCTCCTCATCCTTCAAGACCCAACTGAACCGTCTCTTTCTCTCCTGAGCTCCCGTCTCCCTCAGCCATGATCTCAGTTATAGCACCTCTTTCATAGTATTGGGGTTTTATCTATGCATGTCTGGCTCTTCACTAAAACTCAAACTTCTCTCACACAGGTAGTGTTTTCTTTTCATCTCTGTGTCCCCTGACCCCTAGGATAGTGCCTGGAACACAGGAGATGTTCAGTAACTGCTTTGGGGTGCCCTTCTAGGCACCTCAGATGGGTTGGCCACATGTGATGATGGATCTTGTTCCTCAAGCCTGCCAAGCCTGCTCTCCCCTCAGAGCCCTCACATCTGCACCTACTTCTGCCCAGAACTCTCTTCCCTCAGATCTCACGTAGCTTTCTTCCCCACATCAGTCAGGATAGATGCATCTTTCCCAAAAAGAGGCTTCCCCTTGTCACTCTCTCCCTCTCTCTCCTTACTCTGCTGTGTTTCCTCATAGCACTCATCACCTGACACATTGTAGTTTGCATTTATTGTTCATTTTGTTTATTGTTTGTCTTCTCCAGGAGACTGTAAGCTCTGTGAGCTAAGGGACTTTGTCTTGTTCACGGAAGAAGACCAGTTCCTGACACATAATGGGTACTCAAAAACTATTTTTGAATGAATAACTAATAAAAGTATCATGCTTTAAGAAATCAAATCTGAAATCCAGCCTCATATTCTCAAGTACTTTCCTCACAAAGCCATAAAACTTTAGAGTGAGAAAATAATTTAGAGGGTTTACTTTAGCTTAGTATTCTCATTCAACCAAAATGGAGAAAGAGGTCTCAGGTGGTGAAATGACTCATACTGTGCAGAGCTGAAGCTAGACCCCTTGTGTGACTTCTGGGTTTTGACTCTGAGCACAGCGCTTTGCCTGTGGTGAGCATTCAGTTAATCAATGAATGTCAAATTGAATTAAAACTAGAAAAGGCTGAACAGAGTTTGGTGTCTGTGCCTGGCCCTCAAATAAACTGAGCTCAGAGCATGCGGACCTCTGGAGAGAGTTACTTGAGAAGGCAGAAGTGTAGCCGTTGGTGACCCACGCTCTCACCCTGGACACACCGACCTTGTTGGGTAGAATCAGACAGACCAGTTAACCAAACAACTAACTGACCCTCCAAACTGGAAGCCCCAAATCTGCGAAGAGAGCTGGCGCTGTTTGCTGGTCACCAAAGGATGTTAAGGTTCAAAAGAGAAAAGAACTTCTCTTTTTGTCCAAACACAGACCAGGCAATTTCCAGGGAAAAACAAGAAATACACTGTCAGCTCAGTGGGGAGGTAGTGATGGAGAGGCCCAGAAACTAAAGCTTATTCCCTCCTCAACTACTTGGCACTCTGGGTCAGTTACTGGAATTGTCTAGGCCTTCACTTGTAAAATAAATTCTATAGTTAGGAATAATCGGTGACTCATCACCAAGTTCTTGGAGCATATTTGAGGACTATAAGCCCTAAATTATATAGGCTAGTGGTGCAAATTGCCAGTCAAACAGTGCCTTCCACAATGGAGGGACAAACGTAATAAAACCCTAGTTTCTAACCTAGTAGAGCCTAACAAAACTGCTGGTATTACTTCTTCATTTCTCCTTTAGGTGGAAAAACACTACCTTTTCTATACAGTCTATTCACATTTCAGCTTCTTCCCTCAGACAATCAGGATTACAAAGCTTTTCTTGGCTAAACACCCACTATTAAACAAATTAGGAGATTTCATAGCCTGATGTACAGCTGTCCAACACAGACTCAGGTACCACCAGTGCCCTTGCCTGCAGCCATGGCAGACAACCTCAGAGACCACAGAGTCCTAACCCTGAGCCCGGGGAGAACCTCTGACAGTCAACTGGGGCTGGCACTTGAAATGAAGTGATTTACCATCCTAGGTTTTAGTTGTATAAAGCCAGGACCCAAATGCATAAACTGTACTAAATCTTGTATCTATCTCTGGGTCATGCATTTCTGAATGAAAGACAGTTGGGCTGTCTTGCAAAATTTGCCTTTCTTTCTTCCTTCCTTCCTTTCCTTTCTTCTTTCTTTCTTTCTTTCTTTCTTTCTTTCTTTCTTTCTTTCTTTCTTTTTCTTTCTTTCTTTCTTTCTTTCTTTCTTTCTTTCTTTCTTTTCTTCTTTCTTTCTTTCTTTCTTTCTTTCTTTCTTTCTTTTTCTTTTCATTTTTTTTTCTCTAAGCGTGCAAGGCAGAATACAGAATTGAACCATTATTTCCCAGTGAACTGTACAGTTTAATGTATTAAACTGTAAATTTTCAAGTTCCACATGATCTGGTGTCTCTCTCTCTCTCTCATTTCCTATTAAACAAAACCAATGTATGGCACAGTCCCCTTAAGCTGTGTCCTCAGTGTACACAGTTGTGCAAGATGCAATGTTTTGGGGAGTCACTAGGTGGCATCTAATGGAGGCACTCGCGAACTGTCCCAGAAAGCGCTTTTTAGAGCACTCCGCAGTTCTCCGTGTTGGCTCCTGTTGTCTGGTGGGCGTGCTGGAGTTAATCCATTGCCATCTGTCTTTATTTTGCTAACTTACTCAGTCGGACACCACACAATTGAGTTCTGCAAATGTCGGCTCTCCAGTACAGCAATTACCGAGTCTCTTTCTAAACAATATCACCGCACAGCATTCTTCCTGCCTTGCGTACAGCTTGAAGCATCCAGGCTCATTTTGACTTGCTTTGCTTATAAGACTCATCATCTTCAAAGATTAAGAAAAATTTGTCTGAACTCAAAGCCACAACAAGACATTGCTTATCTTTCCAAACTGAGAACATGCCAATCGACATGTTCGTGTTACATAAAAACACCATGCAGCATAGCAGAGGACGTGGGCTGTGCTCTTACAGCCCGTGTGGATACCACCACCTCCTCCAGGACCCAGACACTCACAGCGCATTTAGTAGTCGTTGATGATGTAGTCATTTTAGTATTTGAGGGGCTGCTGGGAGGGGTGAGGAGTGAGGCATGTGGTGGTAAGAGGAGAAACAGAAAGAAGAAAAGAAAAAGAGAGGAGAGAGGAGGGGAGAGTGAGCTGATATTTGAATGACAGCCTTCCATTGCTGTTCCAGGAGAGAGAATAATTAATAATGTCAATGGTTTAGAAATGATATTTATTCTTCCATTCCTTGCTCATTCATTCATTCATTATGTATTGAAGACCTCCTCTCTGTCGGCTCTATACTAGATGCTCCAGATACAGGTGGGATCAGTTCACCAAGAGTCCCTGTCCTCTTGGAGCTTACAATATGTGGGGAGACAGATATTAATCAAATATACGCAAGAGCAATGGCTGTTGTGAAGGAGACACTTGAGCTGTTGGGCAAGCACATAATGGGGGTCCTCACCTGGTCTAGGGGTCAGAGGAAGGTCTCTGAGATAGGCGAAGATGAAGAAGGTTTTGGAGTATCATTCTTCTTTCTATACTCCCATGTGCTAAGTATTCTACTTTGCAATTAGCATTTGCTAGATTAGTTTGGTGATTATTGGGCATGGAGTGAGGAAAATTTAGCAGAATGAGAACCACAGTGAGAAAAGCCAAGTTCCTGATGAAAAGGCAAGAGCTTCTCTTACACAAGCCTAGACTTCAGCTTTCCCTGCTCTAATCCCTTAGCTATGGCTTGTTTTCCTTACAACCTACTTCTTCCTTAACCACTTGCTTTTGCCCTTATTTCTCCACCAAAATTATATTAAGATGTCCTTCCATTTTTATCTTTAAGTCCATTTTGTTCAGACTTTTAAAGAACTGATCAACCCAAGGTGAATTAAACATTAACATATGAGTTTACACTGCTATCTTAGAGTAGTTCTTCAGATTCAATTCACTAAGTTTTAGAAAATATGAGGCAATTTGGAGAGCAAAGAAGAAGATCAAGAAAATGGGAAATCTCTTTCCATTTTGTTTGCTTTCTCCATCATGTTACTGTATTTCAGGAGTCGTGTCTGTTTTATTCCACTCTACAGGGTTTCAGCTATAAATAAAGGGAACCCATATCCTGACCCATTGGCAAATGATTCAAGCAAAGGCAGACCTACTAAACTGTAGTTTTTAGGAAGTATAAGCTCCCTGTGTTGTGTTATAGGTGCTAGAATAGATGGACGTTGTAGGAGTTTAATGCGGTCTCATTACTTACCAGGGCATTTGTGAATGACCCAGTCTTGTAGGACTTTATCTTGAAAACTATATTTATTTGTCATTAAATATTTGAGGTCTGAGTCCTTTAATGTTGCCTGGGAGAATTGCATCAGCAGATAGTTTGAAGACCAATCCCAGCTGCAACAATAACATGGGGAGATTGTTTTGCTTTATTTCGGTTTTACCAAATACCTTCGTGAGACTGCCTCTGGGTTGGCAGGCAGCTGTCCCTCAAGACAGTGGGGTTTGAGTGGGTGGGGCTCTCCAGGGAGAGTGGCTTGGTCTGTGGGTTGGCTCAAGGGTATAGCTGTGTGCCCTCTTGCTCCCACCTCTCTGAGGTCTGCCTACACCGTGGACCTGTGGGGTGTGCGTGCAGAGGGCAATAGGGATGCTGAGGGAAGAAGAAATGTTGCCAGAGCTGTGGCCAAACACTGGAGAGTGAGCCCCTCACAGTGGCTACCACTGTTACCATGGAAACCTCTGAGGAGAACACTGAGGGCCACTAGAAGCAGTCCTGGCAATGTCCTTCCGTTGGACCTTTTATTACATTTGACGTAACTGACCAAACTGATTCTTAAGACTTCCTTCCTAAGCTTATGTGACACGAACCCTCTTGTTTCTGCTCCTTTTACCCAGAGTGACCTCTGTCAGCCTCCTTTGCAGATGCTTCCTTTACTCCGTCCTCATTCACTCATTAACTATGGTGATAAAAGTCTTGATCTTATGACCCCTGCCTTCTTTCTCCTCTCTTTTCTGAGATCTTCCTCCATTTTCTTGGTTTGAGCTACAAGTTATCTACAGAAGACAGAGCTGGGATTCAGCAAAGGCGGGGAGAAAACCAGTGTTTGTTGAGAGCTTACTGTACACCTTGCAGGCCCTCAACCATGCATATGGTGTGCCTCAGTCCATCCTACAATAACCCTGCAAGGGAGGTGTCTCATTAGCCTTTGTCCTTTTGCATATTTGTTCCTTTTATCTGAAATTCTTTTTCTTCCTCCCTCCTCTCATCTTCCAGATTTCTACTCCTTTTCAAAGCCCAGTTCAATTACTGTTTCCTTTGTGGCATCTCTCTTAACTCCCCAGGCCCCATTAATCTCTCTGTCTGAATTCCATGGCACTAACATCATCCTTCTGTTAGATCTGTTTACCACATTATATTATGCAGCACAGTTTACAAATTTCCCTACTCCCCAAAGTTGTCTTTCAGGTGCTTGAGGACAAAATGGGGTCTTATCTGTCTTGGTATCCTAACATCAAAGTGCCTAACACATAGGCAGGTGCTTAAGAAATATTCATGTATCATATGATAACCAGCCTTTGTTAGCTCTGTGCATTAATCCCAGACAATCCTCACAGTAACTCGTGAGGTAGGTCATTATCATGGATGAGGAAGTGCGATTTAGAGTATTTAAATAAATTGCCAAGAACCACGAAGGCAGAATCAGGACACGAACCAGCGGAGACCGAAGCCAGAGTCTGCACTGTGCTACACACTCACCCTCTGGCTGTGGTCTGCCCTGAAGCTGCTGCTGACAGCCAACAGAGAACAGCACTTAGCAAGGACACCGGCACAACCCAAGATGATAAAGCACACATGAATTTACAAATTTATGAATAAACAGACAAAGAAACAAATGAATGAATCCACACCTATCAATCTTTCGTACAGTCCAGCCTAATTCCTGCTCATTGAACCTCCTCCTCTGCTCCGCCCTTTTATTCGTACAAACGCTCCTTCAGCTCCTACCTTCCTGGTCTCATGCTGACTACCTACAACAGCTTCTTGGTGGGTCCCTCAGCCCACTGCCTCTGTCCTTCTCTCCCTCCACCCCGGCCATTCTAAACACAACTTCTGACGATTAGTTCTCAAGCCCTGTTGTTGGAGCCACACTTAAGGAATGATTTCAGCTTCTGACTCACTGTTAACTAAAATCTTAGTACTCAAGGATAACTATTAAGGTATTGCCCTCCCTTACAAGAGTCCTCTCTCTACCCATATCTACCATTTTAAACCAAGCAATTTTGTTAACTGCCCCTGGCCAATAATTTGCCTGTTTTGCCTCCAGATCTTTGCCCAAGCCTTTCTGCTGTGTTCTGAACACCTGTTCTATATCAGGAACTGAGCTGGGTTCTGGGAATACAGAGATTAAAGCTTCAGTCTCTGAAGCTCATAGATTAGTGGAGAGACGGCTGAAAGAGCAATTACAAGGCACTATAATTGTGGTAGGCAATTCAGAGGGAAGCCGGGTTGCTATGGAAGCACATAGGATGTCCTCCTCCCACATCTCCAGTAATTTCATCTGTCAGCTCTCTCCTGGTTCCACTCACCTCTCCCAGGGCGCTTTCTATGCCTGCCCCTTCATTTACTCCCCTCAGGCCCTCCTCCTCATGTATGTAGGCAAATTATTTTACATTTATCTGTACTTTTTGATCCATTCATCTGCAAAAGATATTTCTTTGAGCTTTCCCTTTTCACCTGGTGAACTATAATGGAGGAGGAGAGGATAAAAGGATGCAAACTTACAGGAAGGATGGTGTGCCTACTCTCAGGGAGAATCTGTCCCAGAGAGGAAAAA